>NC_083277.1:38838950-39141804 GCF_963506605.1 Zootoca vivipara
ATGCTCTTAAATATGTTGTTGAAGTCGCTTGGATGCCTTTCTGCAAGCAACTAACAAGGTCAATAGATAATTATTAATATAAAAAATGAGTATCTGAGACCAAGAACTATATTTATTTGTCTAGTTAGCTAGCTATCTTTGTTTGAAAACACTTAATCCTTGACTGGCTCACTTGGATTGTTATTTTGGTTTTGATGGCATTTCTTATTTATTTTTGTTGTGTGTAGGTAGCTGTCTTGTTTACCTCTTTAGTGCTTCGGGGTGCTGGGCACCATACGGGAGTCTTACAATGAAAAGAAAACTCCTGTTCTCAAGTGTGCACAGATTCATAAGCTGATTTATTTCTCTGCTGGCAGATGCAGGCCTCTTGGCTGGAGACACCTTAACTGTGTAATAAAGGAAGGAAGAAATTGTACACTCTCAGGTCTCCTGAGTTAACTGGTGCTTTCCGAATATTGATTTGTTGCTGTAGGCTTTTTTTATGGTGCTTACTTAATAATGGACGGAGATGGAGAGCAATAAACTCATTCACCCAAGACTGTTGAACCTTACTGAAGGCCATGCTTGCTACAGTATTCCAGTAGGAACTGGAACTGCTCCCTGTGCGATGTAATCGCTGTGTGAGAGAGGGGAAGCAGCAGAGAGAGCAGGGGATGGGAAATGGCAGAGATCAAATTGAACGCCATTTTGGAGCCCCATCACCTCTGTGGGAAATGGGCTACAAGGAGGCCCTGCTCTTTTAACTCCCAGCACAGGTTGTAAGATCCAGCATGAAGGATGGGGGAAATTGGTTGATAAAGTAAATGAGTGGCAGCGAGGTTTGGGGGAGCTGGAGTCACCACCCTGCCATTTTTGGAGATGTTTCTGTAACATGGCCTGCCTTTAATATGTTCTCATATATGTGTATTTTGTACATACAGCAAGGCAAGTGGCTACTCAGGAGAAGGGCTGGCTTTGGTGGTACCCTGGCTGTAGAATTGGCCCTCCCCCTCACAAAAGGCTTACCTGGTATCCTTTTTATGGTGCCAAAAAGCTATTTCCCCCCACCTTTTTTTAATTAAAAAAAGTTGTTTTAAATAAGCCTCTCACACCATTTCATAGAATTGTAGAGTTGGGATTTGAGAGAAAGAAAATCTCTCTCTCTCTCTCTCTCTCTCTCTCTCTCTCTCTCTCTCTCTCTCTCTCTCTGTGTGTGTGTGTGTGTGTGTGTGTATTAATGTAAATTGTTTTATTCCGTTTCCACTAGACAGATTTTTTAATTGTTTTTTAAGTACAGTCGTACCTCAGAAGCTGAACAGAATCCGTTCCGGAAGTCCGCTTGACTTCCAAAAAGTTCGGAAATGAAAGCACAACTTCTGATTGGCTGCAGGGAGCTCTTGCAGCCAATCGGAAGCCGTAGAAGCCCCATCGGATGCTCGACTTCCAAAAATAGTTCGCAAACCGAAAATAGTCACTTCCAGGTTTGCAGCGTTCGGGAGCCAAAACTTTTGAGAACTAAGCTGTTCGTAAACCAAGGTATGACTGTATTGCGTATTGTATTGTTAATACTTTGTTTTGCCTTTTGGGCCTCCAAACTGGGTCGAGAGTGTTTGCTGGTAGGCAGCCATACTTAATCAGGGAATCTCGTTCTGACCCTGTCCGTTGGCCAGAGAGACCTAAGGATGGTGTGCACCCCCTGCCACCCAGAAAGAAAACATTATGTCAAGGGGGAGACCAGTGTGACCCCCCCCCCACCCACCCAGCAGTCAGCTGGAGGAGAAGCAGCTCTGGGGAGCTTGCTTCCCACCCCCTCCCTTCCAAAGAGAACACTCGGCTCAAACTGCCAGTTGTTTTCAGACTCTGAAGGGAAACACTGTGCGGCCCGTCAGCCGGAAGATTAAGGGGATCTGGGTGTGGGTAGGTGTGAAGGGGAATCTGCAGTACCCCTCCATGCTGCCATTTCTGGAAGGGAACAAGGGATCTGAATACTGTTTTTCTGGAAGTGATGCTGTTCCATAGGAACAGGAAGCCTGAAGAGGTTTTATTTCCTCTTCCTGTACAGCAAGGTAATGTCTAAGGACCATTCAGCGGATGCTAGATATAGATGCACTAGGTATGAGCCAGGCACGTGTCTTAACTGAATAGATGCCTCTTCCCCGTGGAGAGGAAAGCATCTAAAAAGATTAGTGTCAAGGCAGATATTATAATGGAAACCTTTTTTAAAAAAAGCAAAAAAACAACAACAAACCCACACCATCCAGCTTGTGTCAGAAAGGCTTCCTTATTATTTGATCTTCATGATCAACCCACTTTTAGTAATCAGAGTGAAATCTGTGGGGGTGCTTGCAGAGATAAAGTGGGCATTAGCGTTGTGTAACACCATTTGAAGGAAAGGCCGCTTTGCGAGGATCTGTGGTACCAAAAGGTGGCACAGAACCGTTTAAATTAGTAAATAACAGAACAAAAATCAGGTAAGTTTGTTACCTGAAATGCCTGTATGTCCTACATGTAACTGTGCGTCAATGCAAAACACCCATTAAAAGAAAACATGACCCTCGACATCTTTAATTTGGGGGTGCTATCGCTTTTTAGAAAATTATTTAAACAATCAGATTTCTATCCCTTTTTTGTTGTATCCCTTTTGATCCAAAACTAGACTCAAGGTGGCACTGAATGGACAAAAACTACACCACAAACTATTTGCCATCCAATTAATGACAGCCCCCTCCTGGTCTCACTCATAATCAAGAATGTGTACTGAGATTTTCTTCTTATAGAATTGATCAAAGGGCATGACAACATATCTCAGACAGAAACTTCCCACATCTAAATTCCCACACAGTTGACAAAATTTGAACCACCTGGGCTAGAACTTTCCCACCAGGATTCCACGGAAGGGGTTGGGCTGATAGAGCTCCACTGATCATTTTTACACTAGTGTGCCAAATGTCCTTTCTCTCAAGCCACCACGGACTGTGTCAGTTCCCCCCCCTCTTCTTTCATCTTCTTTTCTTTTTTAAGCTACGGCATAACAGTGCCTTGCAGACTTTTAGGACAGGAAGTAAAAACAAAAAAACAAACCACATAGAACCAACCCCCTGGAAACTTTTCCATTGACTAACAAGACTAAAGAACTACCTTAAATAAAACTTGTGCACAGACTCTTATCACAGGCCTTTGCATAGTAGCTGAAGGCTGAAGTGATGACAGCAGATAAGGGTGTTAGCCTTTGAAGCTCATTGGTGTTTGCTGTGGAATTTTTTTCTTCTTCTGAAAGTCAGTCTTTTAGAGACAAGCAACCACATATTTCCTGAACTTTTACACCCTTAGCAAAGCTTGGGGAAACGGAGAGAAGAAAAGGGAGCAGAGGGACAAGAGCGCCTTTCCACTCGGTACATCTCCTAAGCTATTCCTCTTGACCTCTTCAGTGGGACCAGCCTCCTATCACCTTGAGGAAACAAGAGGGAAAACAAGAGAAAACTGAAGAGTTCATTCCCCTCCACCGCCTTGACTCGGGACAGCAAGCAAGTATAGTTCAGTGTCAACGCATGATGAGCTGGAAGCAGTTGTGACCGTTTCAACAGCGCAGGCTTACATTTCCAACCATCGTATTTGTAACTTGAGGAGAAAGGACACCAGTGACGGAAATATTCAAGAGGGATTTTTGCACAGTCTGTTACTCTACATGCTGGTGGAACTCGGTGCCATAGCTTAAGCTGGTCTTTCTGGTTTCCACCCAGGTTGCTGAAGTCACCGAAGAAGTGGTTTTGTATGTATTTATCCGTAAACATCTTAATCAAATTCCTTCCTCTGGATTCTGTTTACTTTCTGGAGTATAATGTAAAGAAGGAGCTGCCTTGAAGTGTTAATGAAAGCTGCATTTATCTAAGGCAAATGGAATTTATAGAAAGTAGCCTTGTGGCTCTTTTGTAGAAGGGAGAAGACTGCAAACAGAAGACACGTGGTGGCAGAACCCTGACTTAAGACGTGCTTTAGGCTCTGGAATGTACAACTGAAAGTGAGGACCACCTCCATATCCTGGATTTCCTCCAGCCCACCTGCTTCTTGGGTATGCGTTAATGGCGCTCAGTCATGGTGTTCACGCAGCTGAAATTGGAGCTGTGCTTCCATGGGAAGAAACTCAGAGGTTTCACCTGCAGGTACATCAGATCGGTCAGTGGATTCCTTCCAGAGTCATCGTTCACCCTGGCATCACAAATTTTTGGGCCATTCATCCTTTCAGGTCTCGGCCTGTTATCTGCTGGGTTGTTGATCGATACTGTTCAAGTATGTATGTGCTTTCAAGTACGTTAGTAACAACATTGGTAAATGTGGCCTGGTGACGTTGAGCATCACTTTTTAAATTGTGGGTACCTAGGAGTAGCTATGAGCACTGTCGTGTGCTTCCTTGGCCTGTGGGGAAAGTGCTTTCCATGGGCATGCTAGAGTCACAAAGAGGTATTTCAGAGGAAGGCTCTCGTTCATTTTCAAGGCACATGGCTGTATTTAACTGTCTGAGAGCACAGCTACTAGGATGAGTTGTATAATACTAATGAGAGAGGGGCCAACAGGGAATCCTGGGGAGTATATAAATGTTTGGGAAATCCCTCTCTAGGCAAGCTTCAGACTTCTGAGCTCTGAAGTTCAGTGGTAGGTGAACAAGGAAGCTGCTCATTTTGCTCTGAACCTGAGTGGTACAGCATAGGGGAGGGGATCATTTTCACTTCTCCTTTCCACATAGTGGAATTTGGCTGGGGGTGCAACCCTTGACCCTTATTTCCTTCCTACTGTGAGTGGCTCAGACAGGCCAATTCCTTCTCTCTTCCCCTCCCTTTTCCTCTCTCTTTCAACTGACACTCGTTTGAACCCAACATTCCATGATAACTGTCCTTGTTGGTCTGTTTTTGTGGGAGGACGCGGTGTCCTTTTTTTCTGTTTGTAATTTCCAAATTAATGTTTTTCTTCAATATCTGGGAAGTCCGCTGAGTATGTGACAACCCTTGCCTTGTCTGTGGGTGGTTCATTTCACTGTTCCATTGAGTCCCATGGCAGGTCCCTCACGCATGTGACTTTGCTTACACCAGGAGAGAGTCATTTGCATCTTAACCCTGCGCACAAGTCTTTGGGGATAAGCCCCACATGCTCTTAATCTTTGTAACATGTGTCACTATTATATATTATATTAGCCCAAATTCACTCATTCATCCTCTCACTCCCCCCTCCTTTCCTCTCCCCGTCATTTTTGATCCTGGTAGAAATGTCACCCGTGATTTTGCTGCCTCCCCTGAGCATCAGCTGATATACAGCAAAAAAAAAAAAGGGGGGGGGAGGAAACAGCCAGTTCATGCACGACATATAAGGAATGGAAGTCAAACATGCACCATTAGATCTCCGGCAGCACTGACCTTGCCACTTTTCCTGCCATGGTTTTCATCGTCACCCTCGGGGACAAATTGCACACGATGCTTAACGAGTAGCATGATTGATTACAGGTGCAGTAAGGGAAATTCCTACCACAAATGCAGTTTATGGTATGGAGAGGCTTGTTTCTTCATTTTCCAGCCACAAGTGGTAAAGACGTTCTGCCCTCCCCATTTGGCCAGAAGCCTGGGAGGGAGGGCATTTCCACCAGTGCCAATTGGACCCCCCCACCCCCACCACCTATCCCTGCAGTTATTGTTCTGATTGTGAATGGGGAGAGAAAAGGGGCCATGATGCCGATCATTTAATTAACGAAACTCCAGGATATAGCTGTATGCAACACACTGGGCATCATTTTGAACACTTAGAATCAGATGCCACAAAGACGATATTGCGCTGTTGAGCTCCATGTTAATTGATAGCCATGTCATGTAGGTCTTCCAGCCATGTGGACCACATAATGTAAGACAGGCATCCCCAAACTTCGGCCCTCCAGATGTTTTGGACTACAATTCCCATCATCCCTGAACACTGGTCCTGTTAGCTAGGGATCATGGGAGTTGTAGGCCAAAACATCTGGAGGGCCGCAGTTTGGGGATGCCTGATGTAAGAGCTCAGCTGACTGTACTGGATACAGGTGATAAGGACAGATCCCAACCTCGTCATAACTGAGCAGAAAGTAATAAAAACATTAACTGACACTACTCACTCTGTGTACACTGTCCACTCTGCAAAAGAGCAGTCTCTGTGCGTCACTGCTTTATGAGCTCAACAGTGTCATGAGGAAAGCAAAATTAAGAGGTGCAGACAAGGGAGGAATGAGTAACTCTTGGCTCCAGTTTGAGATGAATGCAGAGGTCACCGAGCCAGCCTATACCGTTGATGGTGCTGTTGTAATTTCAGAATACTTGCATTCATTTTAGAGGGTTTTTTTTTAAAAAAAAATGTGCTGAAGGTTGGATTTGATGGATTAAAAACAAAAACAAAAAAACCCTTAAGGCTGTGAGTCACACATAATGATTCATGGAAAAATAACCGTATTCTAAAGGGGAAGGGGAAGGAATTAAAAATTGGGGGTTACTTGATTTCTCTGTTACTGCCTGTAATTGAACGACAGGTGTTGTCTTTTTAACGTGCACAGAAGATGGTTAGGATATCATGCCTCCATGTTTAGGCTGCTTTTGTTGTCACCCAAGTGTTTGCCGTTGGGTCTACACACCCCTTTCCAATCAAGTCTGGAAGATTAGCAAGCTAATGTCCAGGGTTACTTCTCTCATCTAATCCATCTTTTTGAACACATATATCACGATCCAAGATGCTAAAGCTACTAATCACTACTAATGCAACTTACACTGTGTTTTGTCCTCCTATGCATCTTTCTTTCATATTGCACAGCTTTGAAACAGCACTTTGTTCTTCAGTCCGTCCGTCCGTCCCCCATTCTGTTCCTTTCAGCATTTCTGGTACTCATGTAAATGCATAGCTTAGTAGTTGGAACCCATAGTAGTCAATCCATATCTAATGATGCTTGGCAAGTTTTGGACTGCCTGTCCTTGCAGAAAAATAGTGGGGAGAGTCATTCCACCATCTGCTGTCTCAAAGTCCTGAAAATTAGGTTTGTTTATGACTAATTCAGGGGAGTATCTTTAGCAGCAGAACATAATCATGCAAATGCACTAGCCTTGCCACATTTTTTTTTCCTGATATGGAACTCTTAAGAAGCTGCTGGCCTAATTGACTCAGGGAGGCTTTTGCTGCCCTCTTGGTGATCATCCTTCAATAGGCTGAGGAGAAGAGTGAGGGTTTGTTCAGTTGGAGAGGAGTGAAAGAGGAGGAAGATCTATGAGCAGCGGCTGGGGAGACCTGAGGGAGAAAGGTGGGTTACAGGAAGGGAAATTTGGTGGGGAGATAAGTTTCAGGTGAGGGGAGGAATGTAGGCAATTTGGGAGGAGATACAGTGATCCCTCGCAAGACTAATTTAATTCGTTCTGTGAGTCAATTTGTCTTGCGAATCGCGGTTTCCCATAGGAATGCATTGAAACTTCTTCTTTTTTGCCCATAGGAACGCATTAATTAAATTTCAATGCATTCCTATGGGAAACCGTGATTCGCAAGATGAATTTTTCGCAAAACAAATTCGTCTTGCGAGTCACCATCAGATCGCAAGATGCATTCGTCTTGTGGAAAATTCGTCTTGCAGGGCATTGGTCTTGCAAGGTACCACTGTAGATAAATTTTCATGGAGAAGAAGGCAACTGAGGAAAGGAAGGATTGGAATAGCTACCAAGAGGAAGAGATAAACAAGAGGCTAGAAGGGTAGGAAAATGACGCTTGTTCCATTGCTGCTTCAGCCTCCTGTAATTCCTTGCAGGCAGGTTCCTACTTGTTAATCTATAATTCAAGCTCTCCGTTGTTCGAACTTATCTTTTCATCTAACAGCACCTTCTTTGGGTCACATTCCTACAAGCTCCTCATATACAACTGCTCTTAGCAATGAACTGGTTCTTTGTCTTCTTCGCCTCATTCCTTTCCCAAGGCCCACTGAGCCTCTGTGGTAATTTCCAGTTGATTTTGCAGACCTTCACTGGTCTTTGTCATTAGGTTTATCAGCTGGTATTAAATACCGACGTGTGGCTCTATTCTCACCTGAACTATCTCCTGCCGTGGCCCACCATGTGTCTCTCCTGTTCCCACACCCTGGAATGAAGGCATATGGACATACATGCCATTAATGGAGAACCTCTGCCCCTCTAGAAGTTGGACTATAACAGTCAGGGATAGTCAGGGATAGTAATATATACAATCAGATCTCTGGTTCATTGAATCCAGGGCTTTCTGCTCTGACTGACCGGCAAAGGATCCAGGAACAAAAAGTTGAGGTCACGGTTGCTCCTTAGAGCAAGTGAAGGAACCTGCCACCCTTAATGACTTCTAAATGATCTCGTCACAAAATGTTATGGGAAGGAGGAGTAAGTGATTCATTGGCAATATCCTATAGGTTCCCATGACAGAAACATAACATTATTCCATGATGAATAGCTCTATGTGGCTACTAAACTTGCATATACCTATGCCAACAAGCAGGTGGTCACATAAAAGAGGTTGCCTCAATTTTTGTTATATATATTGTTTATGGTGGCTGATAATACTAGTTTGCTTCGCTACTTTTTTGGGGTGGGAGAACAGAGTCATTTAGTCCTTTGGCGAGCAATTTCAAAGATTTCATTGCCTCGGGATCTCTCTTAGCTAGTGTTGCATCACCATGCTGCCAAGTACAATGTGTGGAAATTGTGCATCCATGTTTGCGACTAAAGAAGACTGTGGTTGGTATAGCGGTGGGTTAACATCCTCTCCTCTTCCTTTCTCTCAGCACTGGACTGTGTTCAAGGCTATCACAGAAATATTTATCCTGATTCCAGCCCTTGTCGGACTGAAGGGCAACCTTGAAATGACGTTGGCATCTAGACTTTCTACTGCTGTAAGTGTCAACCTTGGTGTTGTTTTACTTTTTAATAGGCAGAGATGTGTTCATGACTTTTATTTCGCAAGGACAGTTTGGAGGTGTAATCAAAGAAGTCTCCTCAGCTGCCCATCCATGAAAATCAATTGCCAGTGGTGTCGCTACAGGGTATCCCAGGGACCTGAGCTCCAGATCTTTAACGCTCCAGATCTTTAGATCTCCTGCCTGTTCCTCTCCCTTTTTATTTTTTAAACTTTGCTTACAGGGTACTTCTAACTGGCTGATTAAATCTGATTAAAAGGAAGTGTTGATTTACTGCAGCTAACACCAACATGCTGCGTGCCTCTTGTACCAGAAACAATTAAAAGAAGCCACCTTATACTTATTCATTGCATTTGTCTGTTTAGCTCAGTATTGTCTACACAAGGGGTAAAGGTAAAGGGACCCCTGACCATTAGGTCCAGTCGTGACTGACTCTGGGGTTGCGGCGCTCATCTCGCGTTATTGGCCGAGGGAGCCGGCGTACAGCTTCCAGGTCATGTGGCCAGCATGACAAAGCTGCTTCTGGCGAACCAGAGCAGCGCACAGAAACACCGTTTACCTTCCCGCCGGAGCGGTACCTATTTATCTACTTGCACTTTGACGTGCTTTCGAACTGCTAGGTTGGCAGGAGCTGGGACCGAGCATTGGGAGCTCACCCCATTGCGGGGATTCGAACCGCCGACCTTCTGATTGGCAAGCCCTAGGCTCTGTGGTTTAACCCACAGCGCCACCCGCGTCCCCTACACAAGGGGTAGGGAACCTTTTTTTCAGCCTGAGGTCCACATTTTTGTGGCTAGTCCTCTGGAGGCAGATGGTCAATGGTGGACATGGCTAAGAGAAAATTGGCCTCCCCCCCCCCACATGCACACAGACACACATATCACCACATAGCTCTTTGCTGCTGCACAACAAATCATGGGCATGGAGATTGTCAGGAGAAAAAGATGCTGGAGTCTCCCTGCCTCACCTCGTTGCTCAGCATTGGCAAAGCGGGGGCTGCACCTTTGAGAAAGTGCTGCTTTGAGGTACTTCAGCAGTGTTGAGGCAGCAGCCCGTAGTGAAGATAGATTCCCCTGCCTGTTGGGAAAGGCAAGAGATGATGGAGGTGGAGACTCCTGACAGCAACCTCCCCTTCTCCTTTCAAGGTACTGCAGCCACTTCTCTCTCTGTTCATGATGGAACCGCTGCTTCCAGTTCACTGGTGTGATCAAGAAACATACAGGAAGATGCTTAATTCTCAATGTAAACTGCTCAGCTGAGCAGCGAGGAAAAGACAGCCGGGCTTTCTAGGGCTTGGTGGGCCTTATGTGGGCTGTGGGTTGCCACATGTGAAACAGATAATCCCAAAACATTGTGTTGGGTAGGGAGAATGGCCGTGATAAAATACTATTGCCTAGTCAGTGGCAAACTGTTGTTCCACGCACACACAAACCAACTATTAAATATACAGTGAATTAAAAGTTGCTTTTTGCTGAGGAACAAACCATTAGGTGCTAATGGCAAACCATCTCATAATCTAATCATAATCGTTTTTCGAACGTAATCCGTTCCAGAAGTCTGTTCGACTTCTGAAACGTTCAAAAACCAAAAATCAAAGGGTTGTTGGCAAAGCAAATTGTGAAAATGGGAAAATGTGCCCTGGAAGCCATTCGACTTCCGAGGCACATTCGAAAACGGAAACATTCACTTCCAGGTTTTCGGCGTTTGGCTTCCAAAACGTTTGGCAGCCGAGACATTTGAAAACCAAGGTTCCACTGTAATACATTCCAATCTGCCTTCTAGGTAGTTTTGGTTTGAACTAAGCATATTGCTGCAGCTGTATTTCACGCCCAGGTTTTTGGTTTGCAGAGTGGGCTGAGGAATTAACTCCTAGGAACCAGTGGTCATTTTTTGTGTGAGCCCAGGCTGGGATAGAAAAATGTCAAAATCCGCATGTGCCCACATTAAAATATTAGATACCACAGGAAGCCAAGTTTGATATCATTCTAGACCTGGCCATGCCTGATCCTAGGCATATTTTTTATTATTGAATGAATGAAAAATAAAATGTATATATACATTTGTCAGTACATGAACAAGTACTTACCGGTAGTTACGTGTTAAGTTTTATTTACTTATTTGACTGGCATACACATACAGTCATTTTGACAGGATTTTATTATTGTGGGAGTTTTTGTTGCTGCAAGATGGAGTTACATAGATTGCCTGTAAATATAAATTCATTGGAGGATATGGACTACATATGTCTTCGGTCTTGCCTAGGAGAGTTCTTTTCCAACTTTTGTAAATCCCCCCCCTCTCTCTGCCTCTCTTTTTCTCTCATTCAAAACACACATGGTTTTTAAAGTTTTTAATCCCTGGACAGAACAGATTTTTTTTTAAAAAAAAGCTTTTTCCTCCTTTCCTGCCTTGGTCACCAGTGTGTAATCTGCACAACCTGCTGCTCACTTTGGGTGCATACAATCTGCTGCCACATACATTGTATGCTCAGATCCTGTTTGCACGGGAAGAAAAGAAAACCCACACCCCACAGGGGCAGGTGTGGAATGCCCTGATACATATGGAAAGGGCGGAAACAGAAATGACTGGGACCACAGTGCTCCCAAGGTCTGGGGGCAGCCTCCTTGGGGCAGGTGTTCTCCCCCACCTTGTCTGCCAGCAAGTAACATTTAAGTTTTCCCTCTTCTGCCTCCCAGGCTAATACTGGAAGGATGGATGATACTCGGGCACAGTGGAAAATGGCTACTTGCAATTTGGCTCTGATTCAGGTAAGTAGATCTAAACTTTTGCTTGAAACCCCTTCATAGTATTCGTCAAGCTACACACCCTGCGGACATTCTCACGGGTGCGTGGAGTGGCAAGGCAAGGCTTAGGGTATCTGCTGATTGTGTCCTTTCAAAACTGTGCTTTACAATCAGTGGAGGAGGCCTCATTTTTCCATACAAAGTCCTGTTGGCTGCACGCTTTTAAAGCCTAGCAATTGCAACCAGAGACCTAAATAGCTAAGGCTTGAGCCTCGCATCTGCAGCAGTTTTTCTTCAGTTATGCAGCTCATTGTGTGACCTATGCTTCATAAAGGTCAGGTTTATGAAGTCCCAGGTTTAGTGTACTGAATGGCTCATGTGGAATCATTTTGTGTACATCTGCATAGCTTGGAACTTGCTGGGATGTCTTCATATAGTCTGGGATTTTTCCAACGCCACCATCTTTACAGGAATGTGGTCCTGCATATCTGTGCCCCTCTAGGAATTAATTGGCATTAAAACAAATGCCTGTTCAGTTGAATTATATGTTATGAAATATAATAACTATGAAAGCCAGCTATTCAGACTAGAAAATATTAATAGTTTTCTAAATATTGATTAGCTTATTAATTGTACTTATTTCATTATCTCTTTCTATCTTCCTGGGCCTGGTTATAAACCCATCTTAAGATTCCAGTCCTAAACACATTATATGAAAATACGTCCTGTTGAATTCTGGAAGCTTCCTTCACACAACATGCTTTGACTTAAGTTCCTACTGTTATAAGAGTTAAAAGGGGTCCTTCTATTTTCATTGCTTAAGGAAATGCCCTGAAGGTGATTGTTTAAATTAGTTTTTGCAACCTGGTGTCCCATCAGCGCTGCCAGGTTTATTAAGGCTGGTTTAAGGATAACTTGTTCAGTACATCTTCCTTTGGATACCCTAATAATAGCAATTGAACTGAACTATTATTTGGTCACTACATTGGTCAGCTTAAAGAAGTTAATTTTCTCAACTGCCTTTTAAAGATACAAGATACAGTGGTACCTCTACTTACGAATAACTCTACTTACAAATGTTTCTACTTACAAATGGAGCTCCGTCCGCCATCTTGGATGCGGTTTAGATAGGATTTTTTCTACTTATGAATTTTTAGATAGGGTTGCTTCGACTTACGATTTTTTTCTCCCAATGCATTCCTATGGGATTCAACTTACAATTTTTTTCGACTTACGAATGTGCGTTCGGAACGCATTTAATTCGTAAGTAGGGGTACCACTGTAATGGATTATATTTTATTGGGCCAATGTCTGTTGGTAAAGGAGTTATCAATATATTAAGTTACACAATGCTGCTTACCAGGGTGGAAATGTAACTGTGTAACTCACATGTTTACATACTTCCTCATCAACAGAAACATCTGCTAATGGGCCCAATCCTCATTACAGATTTAAACTCTCTTCTCAGGAAACCCTAAGGTTGTAGTACTGTGAAGTGAGCATAGGAATATCTAACAGGGAATTCTCAGCACCTCACAAAACTACAATTCCCAGAATTCTTTGGGAGTGGGACCCATGGCGGTTAATATGATATGAAATTGTTGTGTTTGTCGTGCATGTATAAATATTGAGTAGAATCTTTGTTTTCATCCACGAGGGGACAGCAGTAAGCTTTTGTGAACAACCTAAAGATGCCTGAATTTTAATATGACACTCTGAGCGCCACATCGCACATTCCTGTCTTGGAGATTTCAGACCCGCATCTGCCCTCACAAGTGTGTCTGGAAGCCTGCAAAAGGGAAAATATTTGTGTGCGCATGCAAGTGGAAAGATAACTGGCAGGAAAAAAAAGTATTGTGAGCACGTGCACACACACTGCTGCTTCATTGCCCAATGCCTCGCTACCTCGAAACTGCTTTTCCTTTTTGAAAAAAAGAAATGTTGAGTCTTTCTGGTGCTTTTGCATGTAACATGCCATTTGTTCCCGTGCTACCTTAGACCAGACGTCTGCAGGAATGCTTGCACGTTGGTACCAGACGAATAGCTCCTGAGCCTCTCTGTCCTCCATTCTTTTTGCTCCACAGTTGCAGGCCACGGTGGTGGGGCTGCTGGCTGCAGTGGCAGCAGTCCTTCTTGGTGCCTTGACCAAAGGCTACTTGGAGCTGAACGAAGCAGCCATCCTGTGCGCCAGCAGTTTGACGACAGCGTTCATAGCCGCCCTCTCGCTTGGTGAGTCTTTGTAAACTACTCAGCTTTAGAGTACGACTCAGTTGTCTCTGGAAGCCTCTCTCTCTGTACCTTGCCATAAACAGTCTCAGGTCCACTTTCTCTCTTAGGATGACTCCAGCGCTCAGGTATGCTTCCCAGGAGTTTCGTCATGACTGCCTGTTCACCTTGAGCCAGAGCTGTTAGGAAATTGATTGATGCTTTTAGGAACCTAAGCACCCTCGGCTTTCTGGCCCTTCACCCAAACCTAATGTCCCACCTTCTGCCTTTCATGGGATCCAGTTGTCCGCTTAGAGCAGGAGTCGGCAAGGCTCCTCCGTGGAGGATCCTCCTTGGGCTGGACCAATGCAGCGCGATGCCAGAAATCGTGCCTGCGCAGAAGCAATTTTTGGTGTCGGGGCATGCACAGAAGTGATTTCTGGAGCCACGTAAGAGAGTCCCCACACCGCACCGGTTTAGCGCAGTTCGCGGGGAATCGCTGAGTGGGCGGCTCGGTTCGGGGCGGCTCATGGGCCGGTTAAACAGCCTCCATGGACCGCTTCCAGCCCATGGGCCGCAGGTTGGGGACCCCTGGCTTAGAGAAAACTTGTGTCAAAATCTAGATGAGCAGTCTTGGGTACTAAGTGCATTCCTCTCGTTTTTGATCTTCAAACTTCAGCCAGCGTAATATGATGGCATTCTCTGTGCCGTGGGGAATTTATGCTACTCCAGAAAGACTGTTTCACAGTGCTTTGTGCCAAATGGAGCACAAGAGGAGAAGCTTGCAAGTCTTCCACAAGAGAGCAGCATAAGACCTTTAAAAAAAGAAGGAAGTAGGTGGCGGCGTCAGAAATGCTGACACCCTAAAACACAAAGAAAGGAGGGCAACATCTTAGGATGATGGACTGCTCCTTCCTGTTTTAAAAAGGCAAGATGGTTTAGGATGCCAGATTGCTGCTCCTTTGTTTTCCTCAGTGATCTGGGTGGGTATGAAAGAGAACTGTGATACTATTGACACATTCCATGGAGGAATTTATTTTGGCTCCGATAGCTAAGTGTATCTGCCATGCGTTCAGGCGCCTTATTCCTCTGAACATCACTCGCTAGGGATAAGAAACAGTGTACGGCCCCCTGCCTTAGGAACTCAGGGAGCTGCCTTGTATCGAGTGATATCATTGGTCCATCTTTAACTCAGTATTGTCTTCATTGAATGGCTGCAGCTCTCCACGGTTTCAAGCAGGACGTTTCTCCAGCTGCACCTGGAGATTTGGACTTGGGACCTTCTGCCGGCAAAGCAGACTCTCTGCTACTGAGCCACAGCCCTTCCCTGCCTTCATTAGGCCTGAAAGGGTTGCCAAGAGAAAATGCCCAGCACAAAGTTCCCTGGCACTTGTGGTTTGCCAGGGCTTTACGAAGGACCAATCATTCTTGCAGTTCTCAGGGATTTTAACGTTAGAACCCTCTTGTTTGGAAAGCTTTCAGGCATAGTGAAAGGGAGTCCATTTGGACTGCATATGGTATGGATATCTATGTTTTACCTGGTCTCAGCTGATGTGTCCCCCTCCCCCCTTGTGCAGAAACCCCTTTCTCCCTAGCTTATCTCCTCACCCCAACTTACTCCTGTACTTAATGTACCTCCTTTGGCTTGTTGATTATGGTTTGGAAAATGTACATTAATAGAGGTGTGGGGGGGGGACTAACTCCCCCCCCCAATAGCCACTGTCTCTGCTGGCTTCTTTTTCAGTTGTTAAAATAGCCTCCTTTGCTACTCTCTTTTCATCTTCTCCCTGCAACGGGTCTTGCTTCAAGGCAGATGTCTCCTGTCTTTCCATGCCATCCTGGACACAAGCCCTGGCCAGATTTCAGGGCTACTGCTCCCTCTATTGGCTTTAGGAGAGCTCGGCATACCGGGAGTCTCCCCTACCTTGAACTGAACTTTCTCCAAACCACTTGTTTTCTTTTCTTTTCTTCTAGGTCTGGTGATGATCGGCGTGATAGTGGGTGCAAGAAAGGTGGGGATAAACCCAGACAATGTTGCTACGCCCCTGGCAGCAAGCCTCGGAGACCTGATAACGCTTTCCCTGCTAGCTGCCATCAGCAGCACCCTCTACAAATACATAGGTACGTCAGCAAAAGAAGCCCGGGAGCTCTGGAACCACAGAATGGCCTCTCCCTAGACAGCCGCCCACGTTGGAAGGAAAGCAGATTCCCAGGCTGACCAGGGTCTGCAGGGGTAGGCGGCTTTGTTCTGCCTGTTGAGAGAGAACCCTTCAGGCTCTCTGAATCTCCTAGTTCATTTAATGTGGCACAGTGGGATCCATTTTGGTAACCGACAAGGGGAAATTGGAATCTGTGCAACAGATGCATCAAAACTCCTGCACTTGAAGAAGCACCGTGTAAATCACCCAGTGCAAATTACCTAGACCAGATAGAAATAGAGGATTCTGTGCCTATTAGTTGTGTAAAAAAATGAAATTTTGTAGGTTTGGGGGAAGAGAAAACCTGCGAAGATCCCCTCTTCTACAAAGGCCCTCCTAAAAGTATGACATCCCTCTCCTCTTTGGCCTTGATAGTCCTCTCTCTACAACAGGATATCCTCCATCTCAGTTGTCCCTTCTCTGTGCTCCCTCTTAATGGAAAAAAAAACCCAGATAGGAAAAGATACCCCATCACGATGCAGCCTGCATATTAAGAGCTGATACAAAAGTTTCCTAATCTGCTGTACACTGTCACTGAAATTTAAAAATTGCCAAGGCAGTTATTGTGTGACTGAGAGGAGTTTGTGAAAGGATGAGATTTTGGCTTGTGTTTTATTTTCAGTTGGTTAAGGTGTTTTTTTTTCTTGGAAGGTTGTAACAACAGCAGTCCAAGGTAACTGGAAATTGAAAGCAGATAATGTGGGTTACAGTCATACCTCGGTTTAAGTATGTCTCAGTTTGAGTATTTTCAGTTTAAGTACTCCGCGGAACCGTCTGGAACAGATTAATCCACTTTCCATTACTGTACTTTCAATGGGAAAGTTCGCTTCAGGTTAAGTATGCTTCAGGTTGAGTACTCCGCGGACTGGTCTGGAATGGATTAATCCACTTTCCATTACTTTCAATGGGAAAGTTCGCTTCAGGTTAAGTACGCTTCAGTTTAAGTACTCCACGGACCGTCTGGAACGGATTAATCCACTTTCCATTACTTTCAATAGGAAAGTTCACTTCAGGTTAAGTACGCTTCAGGTTAAGTACAGACTTCCGGAACCAATTGTGTTTGTAAACCGAGGTACCACTGTACTTAGTGGTGGTTTCCTGTATGCTGTTACTCATTTTACACGACAGCAAACATGCTACACCCCAATAGAGAAAGGTGGCCTAATAATTTCTTCCCATTTCAGCCCTCTTCCCCTTCAGACAAACCAGAGAACCAATGTAGCATTATAGGGCATTAGATTGGGACCACGGAAACGTAGTCATGAAGCCCACTGGTAGGGATTGGGAATGGATTCAATTCAATTCAAAACGCAACCACCCTTCGAAATTTGCAGTACAGTTCTTCAGCCAAGTAAGGTGCACAAAAATGCATATACTGAGGTGAAGTTTGCATTAAAATGCATATATACTAGAGGAAAAATGCTTTGCAAACATAGTTTGGCAAAATTGCTCACAAAATGTGTATATTAAGAGATATCAACATCAGGGGCGTGGGATGGGGAAACAGATGTGGCAATGTGGATTTTAGGAGTGGAAAATGAGAAACAGAGAAACCAAAGTGATGCAGATTCACCCATCTCTAGCTGCTGTGTAACCTTGGGCCCATTGCTGCCAAGTTTTCCCTTTTCTCGCGAGGAAGCCTATTCAGCATAAGGGAAAATCCCTTTAAAAAAGGGATAACTTGGCAGCTATGCCTTGGGCCAGTCATTACTCTTGACCTTGCTTACCTCACAGTAATAATATAATAACAATAATTTATTATTTATACCCCACCCATCTGGCTGGGTTTCCCCAGCCACTCTGGGCGGCTTCCAGAAGGATATTAAAATACAATAATTTATTAAACATTAAAAGCTTCCCTAAACAGGGCTGCCTTCAGATGTCTTCTAAAAGTCTGGTAGTTGTTTTTCTCTTTGACCTCTGATGGGAGGGCGTTCCACAGGGCAGGTGCCACTACCGAGAAGGCCCTCTGCCTAGTTCCCTGTAGCCTGGCTTCTCGCAGCGAGGGAACCGCCAGAAGGCCCTCAGCACTGGACCTCAGTGTCCAGGCAGAATGATGGGGGTGGAGATGCTCCTTCAAGTATACTGGACTGAGGCCGTTTAGGGCTTTAAAGGTCAATACCAACACTTAAATTGTGCTCGGAAACGTACTGGGAGCCAATGTAGATCTTTCAAGACCGGTGTTATGTGGTCCTGGCTATATATAATTGTCTCTGAAAGCAGAGTTGCTTAGGATCAGACACTCCCTACCTCCAGTTTTAAAATCAATCTGAGAAGCAAAGAGATTCATTCAGCCCCCACCCCTTTGCTGCTGCTGCTGCACTTGCTTCCTGCCCTGTATCACCTGGGGTGATGCTAAGAGCTGTGCAAATCCCATGCTCCACCCCCAGAGAAAGGTGTGTTCCCTTTCTGGGTGACATCCTTTGTGATTTAAGACAGCTTTTGTGATTAAAGGCTTTGATAACTTCATGCTTGTAGCCTCAGGCTTTAACAGAATCTTATTTTGAGAGAGGGAGGAAAAAAATATGAAGCACATTTCCAGAATGTTTCATCTGCTCCATTACCTTCAAAATGTGTTGCAACTGGCCCAGCTTTGCACCAGTTATAAAGAGCAGGTGGGGAGAGCCCTCTTAAGAACGATCATTAGCATCTCAAAAGGCCTGGCACACTCCCCATTGCTTGAAGGTGTTTCTGAAGCTTCCTTCCTCCTGCTTCTGAGTCATGCTTGTTTTGTCAGAGCAGCAGCATCTCCTCTCCCTCTTTCCTGACGTTCCCTGCACTTCTAAAGCATAGCTGCCAAGTTATCCCTTTTTTACAGGGATTTTCCCTTATGCTGAATAGGCTTCCTCGCGAGAAAAGCGAAAACTTGGCAGCTATGTTCTAAAGGTCATCCCAAGATTGACTTATTCAGAAGACAGACAGAAATAAAACAACAGGAGCTGATATAAGCTAAAGGGACGGGTGGGTGGGTAAGGATGAATAGGGCCGTAACTGCTCTAGCTCCCAGTAGCTGGCATTCTAGTCCATTATCGCCTTTTTTGACAAGACAGTCTGGTAGCCTCACAAACAGCCCTGGGTGCTTCATAGAGAAGTATATAAAAGCTAGATCCAGCCTGCCTGCCACAAAACAAAGTCACCTTCACAGCTAGAGATTCACAGGTGGATTATACCACAATCAGTATTTTAGGTAAACAAAACAAAACCCCACACAAAGAGGATAGCCATCAAAATAATTCAGAAGCTCTGTGCCGTACATTTGTTAGACTTCAAGGTTCCATGTGGGTTTTTTTTGTTGCCCTTGCTCACGATGAGCCTCGTGGTCCCGTCCAACTCTACGATTCTACGAGTAAACAGACCAAGACATCTGCTCTTTGTGAAATAACGAACAATAGCAGCATACATATTAGGTCTGTGTCCGCTATAAATTCTAGAGTGCTTGAGGCTAGGTCTGGATGGTCTAACTCTTTGAAGCTGCATCTAAATCTATTGTGAGGTCTCGGTAATTGTCAAAGGGGTGGAAGCCAGTTTTCATTACATCATTCAGCACTTGAACTGAAATTCCTATTCTGGAGCTCTTTTTCTCATCTTGCAGCTGATCGAAATTTGGTAACAAAAGTTGACTTGTGTCGAACTGTCCTTATAGTGTCAGAAACGCTTGGTTGTCAGGTCTTCTCCCTTGATTAAGCTTGAGCTGCATCCTTTCCCTTGGCTGAACTCAGAAATGCTCAGTTTTTTTCATTGGTTCAGTTAGAAGCTCCGGGGTCTGTTTTATTTTTTCCAACAGTGTTGCTTAGTGAGCAGTGAGCAGTGACTGTTATGCAATGGAAAAAGGGGCTCTAGTTCCATTCTGGTCAGCCTGTTTACCTTTTTTTAAAAAATATGTTTTTTATTATGTTTTCCATCATATATAGATTTCATTACATTCCACATTTTATAATTTAACATTCTATCTCTTTACTCCTAGAGTTGACTTCCACTCTTCTTTCTTCTGTCTCCTTCTGTAGTCTTTATCTTTTGCTTTGTCTCTCATCTTTCATCTCTCCTTTTTATCTCACATCTTATCTTTTATATACAGTATATTTACAATTTATAATATTGTATATTGTATACACATATCTTGAGTTCTTTTATCCACTCCTTATTCCTCTGTTAATCCAATTTTAATAACCATCTTTACCAAATTTACCATACTATATCCAATAAACTGTATCCACCTCTATATCCATCTTGCTACTGAAGTTTCTGCTGTGGGGTTTATCTCTATGTTACTGGTAATTATCTTTTCAACATAGTTTATCAATGTACACGTTGTATTTCCCCCATTCTTTCAGAAATGTTTCGTTGCTTTGGCATCTTATTTTCCCGGTTAGTCTAACTATCTCCATATATTCCAGTGTTTTTTGTTGCCACTGGTCAGCCTGCTTCCTGTTAACACACATAGTGTTCTCCATTTATTTTTACCTTTACCTTTTCTTTTACCTTTACCTTTCTTCACTTATTGCTTAGTTTACTGCTGTCCTGGACTTGCTTAAAAACTTTTTTTTAAAGAAAAAAAATCAGCTGTGTGCTATTTCCTTTTATGAAAGCTCCTTGGCTTCTTTTAGGAGGTATCCTGTTTCCTCTGTACGGATTAACAAGCTTCTTTTAAATGCCGGGTTCTGTTTTTTTTAAAAAAATAACATTTTATTAGATTTTCCAATTAATACACATTTAAACATAACAAATAACACCATAACACTGTAACATGTATTTCACTGTGACTTCCCTCCATCCCCTCATAAGGTTTTCTAATCAAAGCTTATCCCGCAGTTTTTTATTTCCTCTTCCTAAATTCAGTTCGCAGGATTTACTTCAACCCTGCAAGAGTTTTTAAACTTCTACAGTTCTTTTCCATGTAGTCCACATATTTACTCCAGTCTTTTAGGAACTTTGTTTCCCCCTGGTTCCGGATCCCGCTCGTAAGTCTCGCTAATTCAGCATAGTCTATCATTTTTGTCTGCCACTCTCCAATCGTCGGTAATTCCTGTGTCTTCCATTTTTGGGCTAATAAAGTCCTAGCCGCGGTTGTTGCATATAAAAATAATACATTGTCCTCTCTTTTAATTTCTTGACCTATCATTCCTAAGAGAAATGATTCAGGTTTTTTGGGAAAGGTGTATTTAAAAATTTTCTTCAGTTCATTATATATCATTTCCCAAAATTCTTTGACCTTGTCGCACTTCCACCACATATGATAAAAATCTCCCTCCTCCTCCTTACATTTCCAGCATTTTCTATCATTCATTCTATACATTTTAGACAATTTCACTGGAGTTAAATACCATCTATATATCATTTTCCAAATATTCTCTTTCAATGCGGTACATGCAGTAAATTTTAATGTTTGGTTCCACAGCTTCAACCAACAATCTTAAATGCCGGGTTCTGCAGTATGACAAATCACTTATTAGAGATGTGGTAATGAGCTTGTTCTATTACCCCACAAGAGCAGTCAGTTTGGGTTTCTTAATTTTCTACCTTTGGGTAATTCTGCTTCCGCCAACTCCATCTTGCCAAACGTGATGAAGGGACTTCTGTTTGAAGATTAGTAGCAAATCCAATTTGTATACTCTGGGGTGATGCTTACATAGACTCGGAACAAGAAAACACACTGACTCTGAAGTTAGTCGTGCTTAATTAAATTCCACTTAAAGCACTGGATCCTAAAGATAACCTTCTCCCATGTGAACCTGGGCACTTGGAAGAGAAGATAACTTCCGTAATGGTGGCTCCTTATGTCCTTATCCAGCTCTGTTGCTTTGTTGCTGCTGGTCCTGTAATCGTGTTACTTCATTTAGGCTTTGGTTTTATATTGATGTAAAACCCACTTGGCACATCCTTTTGGATGGAAAGTTGAGATAATAGATTAATTACAAAGAAGGTCTGCTCATGCAACAAAACGTTCCCCTTCCTCCTCCCATGCTCCCTACATCTGTTCCAGAGGGTTGGAGGGAGCCCCAGAACAGATTTAGGGGGTGCACAGGGAAAAGAGGGGAGAAAAGCCCCATTTCACAAGCAGGCCCCCTTCTCTGCATGCACCGCACTTGGCACTACATTGAATTCCAACCAGATAAATCAATTACATATAAAAATAAGTGTAACTTGATCCATTGGCTTTGAGACTTTACTCCTCTAACGTGCTCTGGAATATGCCCTGCTCTCCTGCCTGCTAGAGCATGCTTACTATTTTTGCTTTATGTTTTCTATTGCGGCAACCAATGCATCCCCCCAAGTCAGCTAATTCTGCTGGCTGCTTATAGATGGCGATGGAAGCAGGCAGTGATGGAGAAACACTGCATAATTATTAGAGCAAACAGGTTTGGACACTCATCACTGCATCTGTTATTTCGCTTGAGAAAACGGAATGGTCTTCCCTACAAAGCTGTATCCTTTCAGATTCGGAGATTCACGCAGAAACCTTTTAAGATGTGTTGTGGAAAGGGGGATCACTGAGTTGTCATTGTCATTGTTTTTATTATGTATTTTTTGTTTGTTTCTTACATTGCGATTTTATGTTGTGAACCACCCTGTATACTGCATATAGGGCAGTGTACAAATTTAATAAATAAAATAATGATAATAATAAACCCTTCCTTTTCTTTGGCAGAGGTGAGATACCTGTCGCCCCTGATCTGTGCCGTCTTCATTGTTATGATTCCTCTTTGGATTGCTATTGCCAGGCAGAGTCCTCCTGTGGCTGAAGTCCTCAAGACTGGGTGGCAGCCTGTCATTGTTGCCATGGCCATCAGCAGGTAAGCATCATGGGCTAGAGACGGACTGGAATTTAAGAGGTCTTGTCCCTGATGCTAACTGTGCAAATATGACGCTTCCAGGGACAATTTCTTCCTGTGTATTTGGTTTGCAGCTAACATGTTCCTGGAGTCTGGAGCCTTAGGTTGCCCAAACAGTGCCATACATGCGCAGGACATGTTGGCAAGCTGGGGGAATGTCCAGTGTTTACTGAAGTACAATAAGGAAGAAAACTCTAAGGTGGGGGGGGGCTCCCCAAAAGTGTGCAATGAGGACAGTGTTCAGTAACCACAAGATGCTGATGGACTCTTGGTATAAGTGTAAACCAGCCCCCAAACTGCTTATGTGTATGTGTTAAAAGAGACAAATGAGGCCTGCAACAAAATGTTGCAGCGTGCAGGCTTCCAGCCATGCCCTTTTGCAATATAACTCTTTCCATTGCCCCCCACTTCTTAAAAGGAATCCGCTTGGATAACTGCATAATGAGCTAATTTGAACTGTAAACAGCATATCTCTACTTCTTTTAGAATTCAGTGACCACAAGAGTGCAAAAGGCTCACTCAGACCATCTGACAGGTCTGACACTGAATTGGAAGAACCACTGTTCACTATTGGCCACCATTCTCCTAAGAAAGAGGAGATGAGTCCTGAAGACTTGCGTCTAGTACGCAGATCTAAAAGAGCCACAAAGGCCAAACCACCTAAGAGGTATGCTGACTATATAAAGACCTGATAAATGAACACCAAGCCCAGATAAGTAAAGAGCTGTGCCCTATCAAGGATCTTCTTTCTGACTGCTTAGGATTACTTACCTCCTTGGTTGAACTAATTAGGAGAAATGAAGTTATCCACTCCCACAAAAAAGATGATAATATGGGAAGTAGAAACAAAACTCAGCTTGTCAAAGAAAATAGACAAACAAATAGGAAGGAAGGGAAACATACAGACAACAAGAAATATTCCCTAAAGAGGAAGTGCCGCAAGAACAAGGGGAGAAAGGGAAAAAAATCAAAGAATATTAAGATGGGACGAAAGGTAAAACCAGCAGTTCGGACAAAAAAAATGAATTTCACAAAGCTTTATAAGCTCCTAGAGAACCTTAATATAAAGAGCCCTAACAACCCCTCAACCCCTCAAGATAAAAGTCGCAACCAAAGCCCAAATACCTACAGAACTTACCAAGAGGCTAGACCTCGAAATCCAATAGAACATTCAGCAGAACAATCGCCATCCCCTGGTGAAATTCAAGGGGATTTAGAGGAATATTTGAATAACAAACAAGATAATACCATAAAGGTAGACCGAAACAGCTTGAATTTAATATTAAACAAACACAAACTAGTCTTTATACCTGTATCCATACACGGAGGTCTCTTTACATATGCGCAGCAGAGAATTTATATCTCCAAGAAAATTGACTTAGTCCTGAGAGGACTTATTCCAGTAGAAAACATTGTCAATATTAAGTTTCTCCCATATGACAATGCTCAAAAAAGAGTGGTGGTAACACTCAAGGACTGGTCGTCAACTAAACAAATATTAGCTAATAAGGACACGTTATTAAGGGCAGGACTGTCGGTAATGCGTCTATTTGAAGATTATGGTGACCCCCTATGGTGATTATGGTGACCCCCTTAAATATGAGTCAATATGCTGCGAGCTAGGAATACTACCTCTATCAATAAGAGCGTGGCTGAGGACTTTGAAATACTGGATCTTCCTTCATAATAGAGCCCTATCTCCTAACTCTCTCCTTTACGACCTTCTAAGTGATAGTATAAGCTATAACCTATCACTGACTTGCAGGAGAAAGTTGAACTCAATAGGACTAAAGATAACTGATTTTGAAAACGTTGACCCCAAAGAAGTCTGGAAAATTATTAGAAAGACTCTTATAGAGAAAAGCACCCTCTACTTACTTGAGATGGCGGGGCGCAGCACCTGCTCCCCATTACACCTGAACCTCCCAATGTGTAGAGACTTTAAAGGGGGATATATGGCAAACTTGAAGAGTCAGGAAGAGTGCAGGCTCTTCATGTTGGCTAGATTCAACGTGTTCCCCTCTATGGAGACAGAAGGAAGATATCTAGCTCTCCCAAAAGCCGAACGTTTATGTAAATGCGGGAAGAATGAACCAGATACATTGGACCACATTTTCTTTTCCTGTAATTACAGTATTAATGCGAGAAGACGATTGCTGGATGCTTTGCAGGTGGATGCATCGATCGCAGCAATGCCAACTATTCAGGGGTTATTGTCAGATAATAATGATGGAGTTACTTTAGTGGTGGCTGAGTTTTTGTGCTCGGTTCACGCAGAGAGATTGGGCCACTGTGGAGAGGACCAGGTGATGCTAATTGAAAATTGATATATTGCTCTAAAATACTAAATCAATTAATATGTATTTTATTTCATGAAGTTTATAATGTGAATGTTTTACTCATAATTTTGTTCTGAAGCTTCTGAATTTGTCATGCCTAATAAAGGTTATTGATTTGACTTTGATTTGAGGTATTCTGACGAGTTTGCTAAAACAGCTGTTGTTAGTAACTCAAGAGAAGGTTTGGGAACCTTCAACCTTCCAAGAGGTCCAAGATTTAGCATAGAAGAATGCAGAGCCATGGCTAAAAGCCATGAAGGCTGAACTTGATTCCTTAGAAAGGAACAAGATCTGGGAGTTAGTTCCGATAGTACCAGGGAAGAAGCTGGTTGAAAAGGCAGGACCCAGTATCAGATGCACAGGAGGAACATGCTTTGAGGTGCCCTCTTGGTAGTTCCTCTGCCCTCAGGGTGGTGGTGGTCCAAGAGAGGGTAGTCCCTAAGTTGTGCAATTCCCTTCCCACAGAGATGCATCTGGCACCTTCACTATACAGCTCCCTGCCGGAGCTGAAGATGTACCTCTTCCCCCTGGCTTGAGATGCATATTGTTGCATGTCACTCCAATATCCAAGCAGTGCAAGACTCCAGGGGTTCCAGGCGCTCACCCGAGGTCCATGTCTTTATGATATATGGTTTATTTACACAGATATACAACTTGAGCATGCAAGGTAGAGGTTCACAGCACTGACCCCCAATAGGGTCTCGCTTCTCCCATAGCTGCAGCTTTGGATTCAAAGGCAGAAATGAACCATCATGCTCTGACCCTCTTTCCAGCTTGCTGACTTCAACAGACTGCAACCTTTTTTCTTAGGTCCTGTCATAGCCAACTCTAAAGGTTCTCCTTCAAACTCTGCTTTGTTTCCGAAAACTAACCCTGAGTGGAGCAAAAAGTCCCTCCCATTTGCCATCTGGCACAGAGCCCCTCTAATTTCGCTTTCCTAATGGCTCCAAAACTTCCTTTTGTCCTCCTAATGGCCCATCACCCCAGGCGATTTCTTGGGTCAGGAAACTGATCTGGCTTATATTTTAACATTTGCCTTGATTAAATTCTAACCCTTACTGGACCCAGAAATTTAGGGTAGTCTGATAATCACAAACTCAAAACAATATTAATACTCCCACCTTATTTTTGAATTATTATTTTTAATATTAGTAATGTTTTTAATTGTTTTTTAAAAATATAATTTTTGAGTTTTACATTAAGAGAAAAAAGAAAAAAGAAAAATTTAAAAAAGAAATACAGAAATACAAAAAACAAAAATGACAATGTTATCACATCTTATTTCTTCAAACTTCCCCTTCTTACAGTCCTTATTAATATTTAACTTTACCATTTCCAAATCTTAGCTAAACATCATAAAATTACATCTTGTAATGTTTTTTAATTGTTGTAACCTGTCATGGAACCTTAGGGTGAAGGGCAGGTAATGAATTATAAGAATAATAAGAATAATGCTGATGGTATGCTATGTGGCGATACCTTCTAGAGTTATAGTTCTTAACTTGAAATTTGTTCCAATCACATATGTTTATTCTTTTCAACTTTTCTTTTGCTTTTTATGCCACCTTAGTTCAGATCAGATTTCTAACAGCCATGGCATGGCTATATTCTCAAGAAAATACTCTGAAGCTGTAAATGATGATGGTCCCCAAAATAAATGAAATTTATGGCCTCATACTTGTCATATTATTTAAAATGATATGCTATAAAGTGCTACAAGTTTTGTTTTTCAATCTACAGTGGTACCTCTACTTACGAATTTAATGCGTTCCGAACGCACATTCGTAAGTCGAAAAAATTTGTAAGTCGAATCCCATAGGAATGCATTGGGAGAAAAAATTCGTAAGTAGAAGCAACCCTATCTAAAAATTCGTAAGTAGAAAAAATCCTATCTAAACCGCATCCAAGATGGCGGACGGAGCTCCGTTCGTAAGTAGAAACATTTGTAAGTAGAGGTATTCGTAAGTAGAGGTACCACTGTACTGTGCTTGGTCTGTTAGGCTCATTAAAACATTTTCCTTATTGCTTTGGTGTTGAAGACATTTCCTGAGTGTACCGGGGGAAATAGAATGTTAAATTATTATTATTATTATTATTATTATTAGTAGTAGTAGTAGTAGTAGTAGTATTAGTATTATTATTATTTGTATACCTCCCTTCATCCAAAAATCTTTCCTGTTGTGGGATTACAGATAAGTGCAATTTTCCTTCAAGTCTTCCTAGTCTGGGAACTGGGGTGAAATCTTTGTTATCTTAGAAAAGCTGCCCGCCTGAATGGCAGCAGCAAAAGTAAGGATTTCCACAGAATATTTGCTGGGGGGAGATCAGGATGAGAAGCAAATGTAATCACATAAGATACTGATTATATATACAGTCACTGAGCAGTGGAATACTAACAGATGAAGGATATACTCATGTTCTCTTGTTTTTTTAAAATAAAACAGCATTGGGGGACTTATCTTGGACAAAACCATAACCAATCCAGACTTTGAAGGCATAGCTGTTTTCACTCCTGTGATCAATGGTAGGTTGGTTCTTTTTTTCTTTTTTCTTTTTAAGCATGTCAGGCTGCAAGTGAAATATATGTCCCTGTTTTCACCCTCATTGTTGTAGGACTTAGAGAATCCCCATTTTCAGATCCATAAGCCAGACAAATCCTGCTTGCCGCACAAAAGCGTTGTCTGCCTGCAGCATTTAATTTATTAGCTTTAAGTCTGGGTTGGATAGAGCAGAGACTTAAGGTCAGTTGTGGAGCACATGTATTGGCTGTGCAAAAGGTCCTGATTCAGGCCCTGGTATTTTCAGATAGGGCTGGAAAAGACACCCCTGGCGATGCCATTGAGTGAAGACAGTACTGTACTGAGATAAACAATCCATTGGTCTGACTCAGGAAAGCATCTTCCTGTGTACTTAAATGCTAAATTTCCAGTGGAAGATTAAATGCTTCAAAAGCTGTGTATAGTACTTAACACTTTTGTGCTGGCCCTGGAAATAGGCAGAAGGGACTGTAGTACACTCATACCTTGGGTTACCCCTTCATGGATCAATGCCTTGTCGTGGCGAAGGGGCTTGAATAACTCAGAGAAGCTATGAGCTATGCCATGCAGGGCCACCCAAGATGGACAGGTCATAGTGGAGAGTTTTGACTAAACGTGATCCACCTGGAGAAGGAACTGGCAAGCCACTCCAGTAACCCTGCCAAGAAAACTCCATGGACAAAGACAACAGGCATATAAAAGTTATGACGCTGGAAGATGAGCCCCTCAGGTCGGAAGGCGTCCAACATGCTACTGAGGAAGAGCGGAGGACAAGTACAAGTAGATTCAGAGCTGATGAAGCGGCTGGGCCAAAGCCGAAAGGACGCTCAGTTGCGGATATGCCTGGAAGCGAAAGGAAAGTCCGATGCTGTAAAGAAAAATATTGCATAGGAACCTGGAATGTAAGAACCATGAGTGGAGGTAAGCTGGATGTGGTCAAAAATGAGATGACAAGAATAAATATCGACATCCTGGGCATCAGTGAACTAAAATGGAAGGGAATGGGCGAATTCAGTTCGGATGACTATCATATCTACTACTGTGGGCAAGAATCCTGTAGCAGAAATGGAGTGGCCCTCATAGTCAACAAAAGAGTGGCAAAAGCTGTAATGGGATGCAATCTCAAAAATGACAGAATGATCTCGATACGAATCCAAGGCAGACCTTTTAACATCACAGTAATCCAAGTTTATGCACCAACTACCGGTGCTGAAGAAAGTGAAATTGACCAATTCTATGAAGACCTACAACACCTTCTAGAAATGACACCAAAGAAGGATGTTCTTCTCATTACAGGGGACTGGAATGCTAAAGTAGGGAATCAAGAGATAAAAGGAACAACTGGCAAGTTTGGCCTTGGAGTTCAAAATGAAGCAGGGCAAAGGCTAATAGAGTTCTGTCAAGAGAACAAGCTGGTCATCACAAACACTCTATTCCAACAACACAAGAGACGACTCTACACATGGATATCACCAAATGGACAGCATCGAAATCAGATTGATTATATTCTCTGCAGCCAAAGATGGAGAAGCTCTATACAGTCAGCAAAAACAAGACCTGGAGCTGACTGTAACTCAGATCATCAGCTTCTTATAGCAAAATTCCAGCTTAAACTGAAGAAAGTAGGAAAAACCACTGGGCCAGTAAGATACAATCTGAATCAAATCCCTTATGAATACACAGTGGAAGTGAGGAACAGGTTTAAGGATTTAGATTTGGTGGACAGAGTGCCTGAAGAACTATGGATGGAGGCTCGTAACATTATACAGGAGGCAGCAATGAAAACCATCCCAAGGAAAAGGAAATGCAAGAAAGCAAAATGGCTGTCCAACGAGGCCTTACAAATAGCGGAGGAGAGGAGGCAAGCAAAATGCAAGGGAGATAGGGAAAGATACAGGAAACTGAATGCAGATTTCCAAAAAACAGCAAGGAGAGACAAGAGGGTCTTCTTAAATGAGCAATGCAAAGAAATAGAGGAAAACAATAGAATGGGGAAAACCAGAGATCTGTTCA
Source organism: Zootoca vivipara (assembly GCF_963506605.1). NCBI lineage: Eukaryota > Metazoa > Chordata > Lepidosauria > Squamata > Lacertidae > Zootoca > Zootoca vivipara. The sequence continues at coordinate 38,868,719 of NC_083277.1, forward strand.
AGAAAATTGGAGATATGAAAGGAACATTTCGTACAAAGATTACCATAATCAAGGACAAAAGTGGTAAGGACCTAACAGAAGCAGAAGACATCAAGAAGAGGTGGCAAGAATACACAGAGGAATTATACCAGAAAGATATGGAGGTCTCGTACACCTCAGGTAGTGTGGTTGCTGACCTTGAGCCAGACATCTTGGAGAGTGAAGTCAAATGGGCCTTAGAAAGCATTGCTAATAACAAGGCCAGTGGAAGTGATGATATTCCAGCTGAACTGTTTAAAATTTTAAAAGATGATGCTGTTAAGGTGCTACACCCAATATGCCAGCAAGTTTGGAAAACTCAGCAATGGCCAGAGGATTGGAGAAGATCAGTCTACATCCCAATTCCAAAGAAGGGCAGTGCCAAAGAATGCTGCAACTACCGCACAATTGCGCTCATTTCACACGCTAGCAAGGTTATGCTTAAAATTCTACAAGGCAGGCTTAGGCAGTATGTGGACCGAGAACTCCCAGAAGTGCAAGCTGGATTTCGAAAGGGCAGAGGAACCAGAGACCAAATAGCAAACATGCGCTGGATTATGGAGAAAGCTAGAGAGTTCCAGAAAAACGTCTACTTCTGCTTCATTGACTATGCAAAAGCCTTTGACTGTGTCGACCACAGCAAACTATGGCAAGTTCTTAAAGAAATGGGAGTGCCTGATCACCTCATCTGTCTCCTGAGAAATCTCTATGTGGGACAAGAAGCTACAGTTAGAACTGGATATGGAACAACTGATTGGTTCAAAATTGGGAAAGGAGTACGACAAGGTTGTATATTGTCTCCCTGCTTATTTAACTTATATGCAGAATTCATCATGCGAAAGGCTGGACTAGATGAATCCCAAGCCGGAATTAAGATTGCTGGAAGAAATATCAACAACCTCAGATATGCAGATGACACAACCTTGATGGCAGAAAGCGAGGAGGAATTAAAGAACCTTTTAATGAGGGTGAAAGAGGAGAGCGCAAAATATGGTCTGAAGCTCAACATCAAAAAAACCAAGATCATGGCCACTGGTCCCATCACCTCCTGGCAAATAGAAGGGGAAGAAATGGAGGCAGTGAGAGATTTTACTTTCTTGGGCTCCTTGATCACTGCAGATGGTGACAGCAGTCACGAAATTAAAAGACGCCTGCTTCTTGGGAGAAAAGCAATGACAAACCTAGACAGCATCTTAAAAAGCAGAGACATCACCTTGCCGACAAAGGTCCGTATAGTTAAAGCTATGGTTTTCCCAGTAGTGATGTATGGAAGTGAGAGTTGGACCATAAAGAAGGCTGATCGCCGAAGAATTGATGCTTTTGAATTATGGTGCTGGAGGAGACTCTTGAGAGTCCCATGGACTGCAAGAAGATCAAACCTATCCATTCTTAAGGAAATCAGCCCTGAGTGCTCCCTGGAAGGACAGATCGTGAAGCTGAGGCTCCAATACTTTGGCCACCTCATGAGAAGAGAAGAATCCTTGGAAAAGACCCTGATGTTGGGAAAGATTGAGGGCACTAGGAGAAGGGGACGACAGAGGACAAGATGGTTGGACAGTGTTCTCGAAGCTACGAACATGAGTTTGACCAAACTGCGGGAGGCAGTGCAAGACAGGAGTGCCTGGCGTGCTCTGGTCCATGGGGTCACGAAGAGTCGGACACGACTAAACGACTAAACAACAACAACCTTGGGTTAAGTATGCTTCAGTTTGAGTCCTTTGACTTTAAGTACTCCGCTGATCCAGAAGTGTTTACTTCAGGGTTCTGCCATGTGCGCATGCGCAGAAGTGCTCTATCGGCGCTATTGGCACTCGGATTAAGTACTTTTTGGGGTGCAAATGGCACCCCAGAACCAATTAAGTACTTAACCCGAGGTACCACTGTACAGTACATTGATTATTGTCTTCATTTTATGGATCAATGGTCTCGTTAGACAGTAAAATCCGTGTTAAATTGCTGTTTTACGGGGTGTTTTTCATCGTCTGGAACGGATTACTGTAATCCACTTTCCATTACTTTCAATGGGAAAGTTTGCTTCAGGTTAAGTATGGACTTCTGGAACCAATTAAGTACTTAACCTGAGGTACCACTCTATTGGATTTCTAGGGTGAGATCCAATGTCAGTCATACTCAGGGTAGACCCATTGAAATGAATTGAATAGTCCTGGAATTTCCCTTTCCGCATAGCACTAGTTGTGCCGCACTGCATCATGAGATACGGAAATTAAACAAAATGGGTTTGGAACAAATGTGGTTTTAAGCTTTATTTAAATATATGGATATAAATAAGGCAAATATAAAAATGTTTCAAAGAAATAAAACACAAGAATGACGTGGACGGGATTGCTCCACTCAGGAACAGCATTCATGTGAACAGGATTTTACCAAGAACTGTTGTCTCCATCAATGCGCCCACATAGGCAGGATCAGGAAGCATTACAAGGAGTGGAAGATCCCAGACATATAAGACATTGTCAGGTTTCCACAGAACTAACCTCTATCTGCTGAACACAAAAGGTGACTTCTCCTTCCACTTCAGAAAGTTAACATTTGTCTTGCCATTTTACCAGGCCTTACATAGAGCTGATTCACTCACAGGGAACAGCCCCCCCTCATCAGGAGCAGCCCATCTCCCAGCAGTAATGAAAGCGAAGGGTCGGAAGGGGAAAGTCAGGAGACGGAGAGGGAGTGCCAGAGCTCTGGCAACATCCACGAGCCACTGCTCCTCATGCAGGAAGAGAGGGAGGGGGAAAGAGAGGATGGGACTCAGACGGACCGGAGACCTTTCCCCCCGACACCGGAATTAAGGAGGAGGAAAAAGGGGAGGAGGTTCGCTGTCCCGCGACTCTTAGGTTGGTCCAGGTCGCGAAAGGGGGCAGTTCCGGATTCTGATTCGGACTGATGAGACATGAAACCAGCAGCTCACTTCACTGTAAATAATGTGCACCAATAAAAGTTCCTGAAAGACAAGCATGTGGAGGGTCGTTACTCAAGAGTAGTCGCAAAAACCCTGACACAGTGCCTCCAGAAAAACATTGTGACAATGCTCTGCCATGCTTTGCTTTTAAAACTTAAGAGTCTTCTGCTTCTGTTTGTTTCTGAGAAGGGGGGTTGAAAGCAGCTGTTGGATTTCCAGCGCTGCAGTTGCTGCGCCAGATATGTCCTTGAGACTCATTATTGCCAAAGGTTCATAGGACAATTGCTTCATAGAATCTGAGATGGTTGAAGACATAATGTTGCTGTAAAATAGCCCCCCAAAGGGAGACCTTCACTCGGGGCTTTCTCCTTTCAATTACTCATAAGCTTATGGACTCAGCTATACAGCTGCAAATAAAACGTTTTAAGTGTGTTTTAAGCGCAACATACAATGTGACACTAGATGGCGATGGTGAGCCTTATGGAAAATTCAATGTATTTTTATAAACGCTTTTAAAAAAAAGAATTTTCAGAACGGTTTTTTACATGTGTGTAGATTCCACCTGAGTGACAGCCAGAAATTAGTAGTATTATACATTGTGCCTCAAGAGATGGCGCAGTATAGAAGGAAATGGAGTCAGGCCCTAGAGCAGGAATCTGTGTCCTTCAAGATGTTGTTGAGCTACGACTTGAGTCCCTGGCAATGGCCTGGGGGGAGTCTTAGTCCAGCTACAATTGAAGGCTTCCAGCTTCACCGTCTTTTCCCCTAGAGGCTGTTTTTAATTCAGCTTCTCTCAGTTTTAGCTTTGTTATGCTGTTCAAACACTCTGCATTGTTTACCGTCCTATCGCATTTTAATTGATTGTAATATGTTTTTCACTCTGTTTTTCTTTTCTGCTTTGAACACCTCTTCCAGGTGTTGCAGGAAGTTGCAGGATAGAAATTTTGTCGCAAGTAATAAATAAGCTAGCGTGCCGAGAGCCTGTCAGAATGCTAGGTGGCCCAAATCCAGAGGAGACTATAATTAGATTGATGGTGCTGAACTTTTAATTTTTCCTCTCATTCCATGGTTCCTTTCGTCGGAATAAAAAATTGCTGGTACCGTAATTATCACAGTTGCAGGTATACTGCAGGTGGTTTCACAGCTAAGCACTGCAGCACCTGTTAGCTGTTTGTTATAAAAGAACCTGTCTATGTACAAGAGTCAAACAAGTTGTATTACAGAGCACCTGTGTTGGGTATCTTAACTCACGGATATCCAGTACGTGATAAGGACGGAGGGAAATATTTCTCTCTCAGAACTGGAAGTATTTGGTTATGTATCTGAAGCAAGAGAAACAAAAGGAGAAGCCCTGTTACAGTTCATGCAGCAGTTTTGCAATTCCTTTTCTGGTAGTTAGAAATTTGAGGAGGCCTCTGTGCCCTGAAAGATTTACAATGTCTGCCGAGACCTCAAGGCAGTAAGAGCAGTTGCTGCAGCCCCTGTAGCTTCTTCCCATTTCTCTGTGAAAAACCACAGCAGAGATCGGGGGCCCCCAAACTATGACCCAGGGGCTGGATGTGGCCCACGCGAGCCAATTGTGTGGCGCCCGCCGACCCCCGCTCTTACTGGCGCGCCACGGCGCGGTTGCCCATCTCAGGGTCGTTGCCACGTCAGAAATAGCTTGTGCGCACGCGGGGCCGGAGGGCGGGGGAACACGCTCCCATACGCACGCGCACAAGCTATTTCTGGTGCCGTGCCGACCCGGAAGTGCACCGGAAATGACATCTGCGCATGCGCAGAAGCCATTTCCAGCGGCACATCAGAAAAAACGAGTGCCTGCACGTATGGGAGCGCGTTCCCCCACCCTCCGGCCCACTGTGCGATCGGCGCTGGAGGAACCGGCCCGAAGCCGGGTAAGTTTGGGGACCCCTGGTAGAGATTGTCTACTCAATATTGATCTAGAGTAGATTCCAATGTATAGTTAGCAGAGTAAAAACTTAAACGCGTTGCAGGATTCCCCCAAAATAAGAGTAGAGGCAATTGTATTTCCTCCAGCAGAGCTTTACTGCTACTGAAGGCAAATGAGCGTAATGGTCACAAATCCAATACATTCAGGATTGGCACTGTCCATAAGAAATCCAGTTGCAGCAGCCGTAACCTAAACTTACAAACTTATCATAAGATAATAACTTAACACTATATACGAAACACCACACCAGAAAGAGACAGACAGACAGACAGACACCCAGGCTCCTTCTGGCCTCACTATTATAGTCAGCATGGCCTTGACAGAAAGAGATAACAGAACCAGTTTAAACCAGCTGTCCTCAGCTTCTCAGAAGGAATCACCCTTCTGAGGTTATTCTTCTGCTTGCTTCTTTCACACAGAGAAGCTTCCAGAACCCTCTTGAATTAAGAATAATAATAATAATAATAATAATAATAATAATAATAATAATAATAATAATAATTTTTTATTTGTACCCCGCCCATCTGGCTGAGTCTCCCCAGCCACTCTGGGCGGCTTCCAGTCGAATATCAAAACAATACAGCAATAGTACAATTACAAAAGTCACAAACAATACATAAACCACATCAAAAAATACACAACCTAATAGAAAACAATTTCGACATAAATCAAAATCTAAAACTAAGAATACATCCTTAATACAGTTTAAAATAACATAGGTAAAAAATAACAGGGATTTAAACAAAAAAACAAAACAAAATGGAGCCCTCTCTGCCCAGCAGCAGCGGCGGCAACAGTCCTTTATAAAGCCCATCAGGCCCTGCCCTGGGCCAGGTGGTGAGTGGCAGGACTGGGGCCTCCAGGCGCTGAGCAGGGGAGTCCTCCTGGCTGGTAGCAGCAGCAGCAGTTCTTATAGGCCTTGGCCCCGCCCAGGCCAGGTGGTGAGTGGCAGGACTGGGGCCTCCAGGCGCTGAGCAGGGGAGTCCTCCTGGCTGGTAGCAGCAGCAGTTCTTAAAGGCCTTGGCCCCGCCCAGGCCAGGTGGTGAGTGGCAGGACTGGGGCCTCCAGGCGCTGAGCAGGGGAGTCCTCCTGGCTGGTAGCAGCAGCAGCAGTTCTTATAGGCCTTGACCCCGCCCAGGCCAGGTGGTGAGTGGCAGGACTGGGGCCTCCAGGCGCTGAGCAGGGGAGTCCTCCTGGCTGGTAGCAGCAGCAGCAGTTCTTATAGGCCTTGACCCCGCCAAGGCCAGGTGGTGAGTGGCAGGACTGGGGCCTCCAGGCGCTGAGCAGGGGAGTCCTCCTGGCTGGTAGCAGCAGCAGCAGTTCTTAAAGGCCTTGGCCCCGCCCAGGCCAGGTGGTGAGTGGCAGGACTGGGGCCTCCAGGCGCTGAGCAGGGGAGTCCTCCTGGCTGGTAGCAGCAGCAGTTCTTAAAGGCCTTGGCCCCGCCCAGGCCAGGTGGTGAGTGGCAGGACTGGGGCCTCCAGGCGCTGAGCAGGGGAGTCCTCCTGGCTGGTAGCAGCAGCAGTTCTTAAAGGCCTTGGCCCCGCCCAGGCCAGGTGGTGAGTGGCAGGACTGGGGCCTCCAGGCGCTGAGCAGGGGAGTCCTCCTGGCTGGTAGCAGCAGCAGTTCTTAAAGGCCTTGGCCCCGCCCAGGCCAGGTGGTGAGTGGCAGGACTGGGGCCTCCAGGCGCTGAGCAGGGGAGTCCTCCTGGCTGGTAGCAGCAGCAGTTCTTAAAGGCCTTGGCCCCGCCCAGGCCAGGTGGTGAGTGGCAGGACTGGGGCCTCCAGGCGCTGAGCAGGGGAGTCCTCCTGGCTGGTAGCAGCAGCAGTTCTTAAAGGCCTTGGCCCCGCCCAGGCCAGGTGGTGAGTGGCAGGACTGGGGCCTCCAGGCGCTGAGCAGGGGAGTCCTCCTGGCTGGTAGCAGCAGCAGCAGTTCTTATAGGCCTTGACCCCGCCAAGGCCAGGTGGTGAGTGGCAGGACTGGGGCCTCCAGGCGCTGAGCAGGGGAGTCCTCCTGGCTGGTAGCAGCAGCAGTTCTTATAGGCCTTGGCCCCCCCTGGGCCAGGTGGTGAGTGGCAGGACTGGGGCCTCCAGGCGCTGAGCAGGGGAATAGGAAAGATCGCTACACCAGATCAGTAATTTCTGAACTAAGAAATGCAAACTGCCAGAGATAGATGATCTTGAGAACTATGAGTTCCCCACCCTGGCTCCTCTCTCTCTTCCCCACCTCTAGCAGCTGAGCGTTGGCACTGCTGGCTGTGCTTAAAGCTCATGCAGGGCATTGTGATCTGTACAGGTGTGCTTGTGCCGGGCAGGTGGTAGAATTCTGGGGCAACACCAGTAGCAACAGAAGCAGTTCTTCTTGTACGAAGCATCCATAGCACTGATCTGGTGGTTGTGCTGTCGGTATTCTAGTGCTTCGCCGCTGATCAGGCGACAGCAGCATTTCCTGCCTCACCATCCGCTCGTGAGCAATGCTCTATAAAGCAGGCATCCCCAGACTGCGGCCCTCCAGATGTTTTGGCCTACAACTCCCATGATCCCTAGCTAACAGGACCAGTGGTCGGGAAAGATGGGAATTGTAGTCCAAAAAATCTGGGGGGCCGAAGTTTGGGGGCGCCTGCTCTAAAAGATATTGAGCTAGAGAAGGCAATATAAGCCAGTGGCAATAAGGCTGTTTGGTAGCTTATAGGGCAGACCTCTGCTTAGCTTCCAGACCTGTGGGAGTGCATGAGTATTGACTGATCGCCATCCTCCCAGTGTCTCCCAGCTATTGAGGCTTAAAGGATGTGTTCTGCTCTCTCTCTCTCTTTTTTTTTTTTGCTTTGCAGGTGTCGGCGGAAATCTGGTAGCTATCCAGGCCAGCCGCATCTCCACATTTCTGCACTTATGGAGCATGCCTGGAGTCCTACCACACAAGATGAGGCACCACTGGCCAAATCCATGTACCACCTTCTTCAGTTCAGGTAATCTGCTTTCTAGGTACTGGTGCCTAGCTACTCTAAACCCCCAGGGAGAACTCTACACGAGCCCAAATTATTGTTGTTAATAATAATAATAATAATAATAGTTGTATTTATTTGTTGCTTACTATAAAAGAAGTCCCAAAGCAATGTTCAGGGTTGTTGTTTTTCAAAAGAAGCCTTCAATATCAAGTACACATCAGAAGAGTAAAAAACACTGAAAGTGCTCGTCCGTTAGTAACAGAAAAGAGACACATCCAGCCCCACACTGCTAAAACTTGGACACCAATGGCAAACCCACCGTTCAGCCCAGACACTGAGATCCAGCGCCGAGGGCCTTCTGGCGGTTCCCTCATTGCGAGAAGTGAGGTTACAGGGAACCAGACAGAGGGCCTTCTCGGTAGTGGCACCCGTCCTGTGGAACGCCCTCCCAGCAGATGTCAAGGAAATAAACAGCTATCTGACTCTTAGAAGACATGTGAAGGCAGCCGTGTTTAGGGAAGTTTTTCATGTTTGATGTTTTATCATGTCTTTAATATTTTGTTGGGAGCCGCCCAGAGTGGCTGGGGAGACTCAGCCAGATGGGCAGGGTATAAATAATAAATTGTTATTAATTATTATTATTATTTTATTATATAGGGGCATATATAGGGGATCTCCCATTTGGGACCAGCTCCTTACTAGCAGACCATTTCGCATTCGCTCAGTATAACCAGAATTATGATGTCATTTGCCTTTTCTCCTCTGCAGGAATAAATTCAAAATCTGCTCGTGTCTTGATCCTGCTAGTGATCCCAGGGCATCTGCTGTTCATCTACACCATTCATTTCTTTCAGGCAGGCCATACGGCTCTCACCTTCACTTTTGTCTCCTTCTACCTGATGGCTGCTGTTCTACAGGTAACCAGAAACTTGGCTTCTTCTTTTAGTATAAGTTTGGGTTCTGCCATGTCAATCAGCCACTGTATGACATGTATGAATGCACCAGGGACTGACCCTGATTTTTACAAACTGCAGGCCACCATCCTCATCCCAGTCCCTTTTAGATTTCTAAATTTACAGCACCCGCTTGGAAGCCGCAGTATCTTTTTAGTGGAGATTTCTAGGGGAAACTGATTGAGATATCAGTGTAAGATGCTGCAGGGTGGCAGATTAAATCCCCCCATTTCCAGCTACAACACCTTACCCTCTTTAGGCTGCTTTCACACCTTCCCCATGTCACTAAGAAAAAATATCAGTCAAGCACCTTCCTTTTCCCATTATATTTGAATTGTTGAGTCAAAATCTCTATAATAGCTTGAAGTAAGGGGAGTTTGGGGGTGTATGCCTTTCTTCCATCCTGGAACTGATCAAGGGGGTATAGATATGTTTCACACCTGATCACCTGTCCAGGCACCGCTCAGGCTGACAGCTGTTTGGTTTGCTTTAGGAAGGTGCTGGTTTCATACCCAGGGGCTGCCATAGCCTTCATCCTGCAAAACTTGCATTTAGAGCATTTATGCACTGACTGAAGAGCAGTGCTGTGATTTTAGCCCCATCCACAACCCGGCAACAGTTTCTTGCAGCAGCCGCACATTGCCCACAATCATCTACAGAGAAATCGCTCTGTGAGCGCCTCCTTGTGTGTAGGAGTTGTGCGTGAGTGGGACACCCAGTTGCACTGGTGTCTTGGTGCTGCAGGACCTTCTGTGCTGCTGGTCTTCAGCTGGTGGGTCGGGGCCTGATTCAAAGTGGGTCACAACAGGATCACTGCCCCCATGCAGATAGATGGGGAAAGTTTGAGGGATGGGTCCCCCAAGGCATGCATGGGCTAAAAGTGGGTCTTGGGTCTGAAAAAGTTGTAGATACAGTAGTACCTCGTCTTACGAAGGCGATCCGTTCTGTGGCGCTCTTCGGAAGTCGAAGCGTCCATTTTGTGCATGCGCAAAGTGCAATTATGCGCTTTGCGCATGTGCAGACGGCGTGCGCCGCTTCTGCGCATGTGCAGAACACGCACGTGACGGAAATACTTCCGGGGTAGTGAACTTCGGAAGTCGAAACCTTCGGAAGTCGAGGCATTCGGAAGTCGAGGTACCACTGTACCTGCTCTACACACAAGTATACTGGGACTGTTCTTCAGACAACCCCATGCAACCTGTGGCCTGCTCTGCGTGCTGCACAGAAACGCCATCCCTTGTGAGTGGCACATCAGTACGGCTCCTGTGTCTTCCCTGTTGCAGCTGCCATACCTGCCCCCACCCACCCACAAACCAGTAGCAGGTTGGAAGGGCATGGCAGTCTGCAGTGACTTCGTGTTTGTCCTGAAACCAGGCCGGGTGAAGGCAATGCTGCTTCCTGCCCTGCTAGTCTGCTTCCAGAGGGAGAGGGGTGGACAGAGCACACTTCCTTTGGCCCACTTGCATTCACACTCCCCCCCCACACTTTGTGACCTCATCCTTCCACTTTAGCACGTGTGAATGTGGTGGCAAAACTGGGTGGAGGGGAGAATTTGACCCAGCCCTAAGTATTCCTGCCCTCTAGGCTCCCGTGCTCCATGGAATCTAAAGTTCCTCTGTGCCCCACTGTTGTTGCCAACTCCGGTGCCTGAGTAACAGAAGCCCTTCTGAGCAAAATGGAACTGTGGTAGATCTGCATGCTGATGACCATGTCGTTCCCTCCCCCCCGCTTACAGGTGGCAATCCTGCTGTACCTGGCTGACATTCTCGTGCGGCTGTTTTGGAGAAAGGGCTTGGATCCCGACAACTATTCCATCCCCTACCTCACTGCTCTGGGAGATGTCCTGGGCACTGGCTTCCTGGCCCTTTGCTTTCACTTGGTTTGGATCTGCAATGGGTTGAAGACCATACCAAAGCACTAAAGGGGACTTCTGCTGCAGCACTGATCTGCCCACTGTTTCAACAAGTAAAAAATAATAATAATTGCTATGGTGCTCTTGACACTGTCCAAACAGGGTATGGAGAAGAGGACGTCCAGCTCCTTAAATGGGAATGGCTTGGATATCCCTCCCCTTCCATCTCAATACCACGTAGGTGTGAAGTTTGAAAGATACCTACCAATGAAATGGCATCAACGTGGACGCAGCTTCCGAAGTGTCAGTAATGAATGGGTTGTGAAACGCTGCTCCTGTCTTCCTTCCTCTTGGTTAAGAAGTGTTCTTGAAATGGCCGAGTCCGAAAAGCCCATTGACGCTAATGGGAGGCTATCCACTGACCTCAGCGGGGTTTAGATTATGTCCTAGATGAGGATGTTTCACTGTCTTTGCCAGGCATCAGCTGGCGATCAAAGGTGACATTTTCCTGTCTGTATTTCTTCTATATGTTCCCACACCGAGCAGGGTGGGGGAGAGAGAATTATGTCCAGGGCTAGTCACACACTGCACCAAAAATATAAAAAAAACCCTGTATATCCTACACAAAGGAAACAAAAACAACAACAACTTTGCACCGCAATATTTCAGATTCTGCCTCACAATACCTCATTGCAGCATTGTGTATAGCAATTTAGGTATCTTACGTTTCTCGGTTTGCATGCTGATGCTTAATTTGAGTGTTTTGTAGAAGTTTTGAAGTGTTGACCTTGCGGTAGCAGGAGTACAGTATAAGTTAAGAAGCAGGAGAAGGTGGCCGAGGATGGGGAAAATGTAGCTGGGAGGCGTAAAATAGACAAAACTGAATACTAAAGCTTCGTATTGGTTATTTGAATGGTTTCAAACAACTCTACCCATCCATAAAATCTTGAGAGGCTGAGCAGCTTCTCATCCCACTCGCCACGGCAGTTGTCCCGTCCAAAACTGCTTTCAGGGTTTCTTCAAGAATACTCATAGATTAAATGGCCAGCTCAGCTCTGTAAATACTTCTTCAGTAATTGAGATAGTCCCTACAGTGTGTTCTGAAGGCTCATCTGAGGGTAGGGGTGAGCTTTCTGTATTCTGCATGGAAGTCACTGGCCTGAAGACCAATGTGCAGATAGTACTCAGCACCTTCTAAGAGTTCTGTGCCCATGGACTTCCTCAAATCATCTGTCCTTCCCAAGGCAGGAAAATCAGCCACGTTTATCCCTGGCACAGTGCTCTTAAAAACCCAGTGAGTTATTGCTTAAGGCTTGCAGCATGTTTGGCCTTCCAGGTGTTGTTGGGCTCCCGACTCCCATCAGCCTCAGCCAGCATGTCAGGGATGATGGTCTTTGTAGCCCAGAAACATCTGGAGGACCACAGTTTAGCCACGCCTGTCGGGAAGACCCAAGGGTGGATTTTCACCATGTCAGCATCAATGCCAAGCGTAATAGAATTATCATTCTCTCTCTCTCTCTCGTTTTTTTGTTTTGCATTTTCAAATCTCGTGAGTTTTTACGGTTTGTAGAAACACCCACCCACATGTAAAATAAAAAGTGTAAAAATGGTTCATGTTTTGAGAGTTTCATTGTGGGTCCTGGTCCAGGACTGGGACAGTATATATGGTTCAGTTCAGAGTTTATTACGGCTATAAGCCCATTAGGTATAAAAGAGTATATATGGGATATACCTGCTTCAGGTATAGATGAGGAAGCCTTCCCTTCCAAATGAAGGATATTTGTTTGGTTTCCACATTTTAGCCATGGGGAATTATGCAAGTAAAACCTCAAAGTATATGTTTGAAGACCAAGACATCCAATCCATTGTGTCTTCTGGTTAGTTCACAAATTAAAAATGAAAATAAAAAAGCAAGCAAAAGCAATAAACAGAAAACGCTATTATCTCAACAATAATGGTAGCACAAAACATAAAATCAATGAAAACAATAATGAAAAGCTAAAACTCAGTGGAGGGGGTGGGGTCAGGGCCAAAGTGTTCAAAGGAAACAGTAAATTTCAATTGTTAACCTGGAAGAGGTGTGTATATATATATATATATATATATATATATATATATATATATATATATATATCCTGGCATCAAAAATATCTTTATGACAAGAGTCTATGGGAAAGCATTCCACAACAGGTGCCACCAGCAAAAAAGGCCCTCTCCCTAGTATTCACATGCCTCACCTGACTAGGCAGGACTGGGAAAGTATATGGGTGGGTATCCTTCAGGTATCCTGACCCCAAACTACTTGGATCTCCCCTCCTGCAAGTCATCTTCATAACAAAATATAATGAATGAGCTCTTTCAGTGTGTGAGCAAAACATCTGCATCCCTTTGTGCACGAAGGCAGAATTACTTGGTTCCAGCTGTATTCAGCCACAAACCCAGATGTGCCGCAACTTGTGGTCCGCTGAGGAAGAATGGTTCCTTGCTCTAAAGCTGGAGTAAAGCTCCCAGTAATTGAAAGAAGGTGGTGAGAAGGCGTAATAAGTTGCACAATGCTTTATATAATCTTAAAACTTGCTTATTCCTTTTTGAAAGAATTGAGGCATGGTGCAAAGAAAAAAAGGCACCCCTAAAGCAGGCCTGGAGGGAAAAGACTCCCCCTGTAGGAGGGTGTGTGGTGGCAGTTCAAACCCTCTGCATGCTTGGTTAGCCAGTGTGATCCAACAGTTTCGCTACTTTAGGACTTCTGTGTTGTTGACAGTGCTGTGTATCGCTGCTGATGCTGCTACTACTACTACAGGATCTGCTTTTAATTTCACCGATTCCACTTCGTCACTCAAACTAGGGCTCGAACTGTTCGTTACCCTGGAGTCGTAACATGAAATTGTCCCCTTTTTAGTGGAGGGAGGGGGGAAAGAGTTTTCTCATCCAGACCTACTGCAGGGCTTGTTTCCGCCTTGGACACGGCTCAGGGAGAATATCCATCCAAGTGTCAGCTCAGCTGGGCTCTTGTACAATTCATATTCACTTGAGTGGGGCTCTTGGACAGGAGAGGTTGAAAACACATAAAAAGACGCAACTCATGTCACCCAGTGGATGATGTAGGCCAAGATGGGGAATCTGGCCCTCCAGATGCTGTTAAACTCCAAATCCCATCAGCCCAGTCAGCGGTAAGGAATGGTGTGAGTGGTGGTCTCACAACCTCTGGAGGGTCATAGGTTTTCCATCCCTGATGTAGGTCCATCTAGAGCAGGCATAGGCAAACTTGGCCCTCCAGATCAGGCATAGGCAACCTTGACTCTCCAGATGTTTTGGAACTACAACTCCCATGATCCCTAGTTAACAGGGGCAGTGGTCAGGGATCATGGGAGTTGTAGTTCCAAAACATCTGGTGACCCAAGGTTGCCTATGCCTAATCTAAAGCATAGGCTTTTAAGTGGTGGATCCTATTTCCTACTGAGAAAAAGGACCTTGAACCCCTTTTCTCAAGTACTGGTTGGCATTGCACCTGATGCCATGCTCCACCAACTCCTATTACCATGCTTCCTCTACCCAGATATTTTTTGGACAGGGAATGGTTTGTAATTTTTGATGCGGTAGACAATAACAGTCTCCATTAAAATAATGACAGCTTTTAAAAGAATAGGGCCCTCTGAAAAATTCAGTGAATGAAGCAGGGTGAATGCACAACAAAAGCCTCATCTGTCCCTGCTCCACACCCCTGGACTGCTTATCCAGGACTTTCCCTGGCTGCGGGTGGATTTTTCATTATCAGAGTCACCCTATAACAGGGGTCCCCAAACTTACCCGGCTTTGGGCCGGATGCCCGCCGCGCCGATTGCGTGGTGGGCCGGAGGGTGGGGGAGCGTGCGGCTGTGCATGCGCATGCACAAACGCTATTTCTGGCATACTCCCGACCTGGAAAGCGCCGGAAATAGCTTGTGCGAGTGTGCAGAAGCCTCCTCCGACCCGGAAGTACACCAGAAATGATGCTTGCGCATGCGCACAAGCGATTTCCGTTGCTTTTCGGAGCGGACAGGTGGACAAGGCTGTATAGTAGCACAATCCTTGAAGCATTTAATATTATAACTTTGCATTATGGGCTGGAGTTAAACTTCACCCCTTGGACTTTCCTTTGCTCTGCTTTTCAGTTTCACTTGTGTTTTCTACCTGACTAGCCATAAAGAAGCCTGTTTCTCTGCCTGCTACAAGAAGTAAGAGTTTGTTTCTTCTGCAGTTCTGATGATGTGTAGAGCAGGATTTGGTGCTTATTGCTACAAGATGAAACGAGGAGATCTTGGGGGGGGGGATCTACCCTTTAATATTTTAAAGCACTCACTATGTCATAGTAGCTATTTTTTCCTTCCTTTTCTTGAGAACTTTATGGCATACTAGAGGAACAGAAACACTGCAGAGCACATGATAGCTAGCCACCCAGGCTGCAAATCAGGAGAAATGCAGATCAGTCTCTCCCCCGACACTGTAGCATTAGCTGCCTTGAATTTCTTCTGAAAAGTAGGCAAATAAAAAAAATAAAAAAATAGTGCCTCATGCCGGTAAGCCAAGCATGGCACAAAATTTTGTAAAATGATACAAAATCACTCACTGACAAACAAACAAACACCTCTATTTGCCCAGCTATTTTCCCTGGGGGGAACCTGCTGTTCACCACTGAATCGGACCAAATGATTGTTTTCCATGGATTGCTGTTTGGTCCAATTCAGCAGCAAAGAGTGTGTTTTCTCAGGGAAACCTGCAGGGCAGATACAAAACCTCTCAGAGCCATGACTAGAAAGCATGGGGCAAGCAGAAAACCTCTCAGACCTATGCTTTCCAGGCATGGATGCACAAGCCCTCAGTTTGCAAAACACAGTATTTTAGGGCGAAGGTTAATGGTTTTACCCAACTCACTTTGGTGGGTGGTATTAGCTGTGGGCAAGGCCACATCAATACCTGCTGTGCACCTATTTGTGAAAAGTAGCCGAGACCCATCTGTTTCAGCTAACATTTTTTCCTTTTGAATTATGTGGATGTTTTGCAGGGAGGGAGCCACACCAAATTATGCCTCCTCTGAATATCCATTTGTGAAAGGAAAGGAATGGCGCTAGCTTTAGGTGGCATTCTCTGTGAAACACAAGTCTGAAACACCTGCTATAGTGCTAAGCTGTACGCCATCTTCACTTCTGTGCAACAAGGACAAACATCTAGGGCATACAGCAATGCCCCCCCTCATCCCATCCTCAAGAGAAATGGTGCAATAGGAGGAAATAAGTTTCAATAAAAGGGGATTTCAAAGGCACATATTTAAGGTTGTTTGTCTAGTAAACTTTTTTAAAAAAAATTCCTTCAGTAGCAACTAAGTTTTTATTTTGGTATGAGCTTTCGTGTGCATGCACACTTCTTCAGATACCACACGAAAGCTCATACCAAAATAAAAAACTTAGTTGGTCTTTAAGGTGCTACTGAAGGAATTTTTTTATTTTGCTTCAACTCGGACCAACACGGCTACCTACCTGTAACTAGAACTTTTTTAAAAAAATATTGCCGGGGGCCCACACATCACAATCTTTGTGTTCTCTAGTAGAGAGATGGGAACTATCTCATCACAAGGCAGATACAGTGGAACCTCGGTTTATGAACACCTCGGTTTACGAATTTTCGGTTTACGAACGCCGCGGACCCATCTGGAATGGATTAATTCACTTTCCATTATTTTCAATGGGAAAGTTCGCTTCAGTTTATGAACAGACTTCCAGAACCAATTACACCCATGCTTCGGGTTAAGTACGCTTCAGGTTGAGTACTCCGCGGACCCGTCTGGAACGGATTAATCCACTTTCCATTACTTTCAATGGGAAAGTTCGCTTCAGTTTATGAACGCTTCAGTTTAAGTACTTTGCGGACCGTCTGGAACAGATTAATCCACTTTCCATTACTTTCAATGGGAAAGTTCGCTTCAGTTTATGAACGCTTCAGTTCATGAACAGACTTCCGGAACCAATTGTGTTCATAAACCGAGGTACCACTGTACACAAAAGTCCCACAGAGAATTTCAGGGCCAAATCTCAGTGCCTTTTCTGTACATGGCAGGTTTCTGCAGATAAAACCCACCTGGCCCACTTGTGACATACGGTATTTCCAGGATCTTACTAGCTTTCATGTTCCTGCGGATCTCAGATGATCTCACATGTTCATGCTTCACGGATAAATTGCAAGGCAGCATACGACTAGCAGGACTGTGATCAAAGCATGATAGGGCTGAGGGGGGTCCTTTCTTAAAAATCACTATCTGTCTTCAGTCCATGATATTATCACTGTTGTCTCACATCCATCCTGAGAAACAAAGGAAGGTAGGAGTCCCATTATCCTTCATCTGCAATGTCTTATATACAAAGAACAGCACAAAACCTCTCACTGCCTCTGGCAAGAAAGGAAAGATTTCCCTCTCAACCAAACAACACAAGCTCTTTGCCTGTAAGTATCAAACACCCAGTTTATTAAAGAAAGCAATTCTTTCCACAATGACATTAGGTTGCAAAGAAAAATAACAGGGAAATCAATAGCTGGAACACCAAAATCATACAGTATAAATAACAATATGCAACACTTAAAGAATGTGTTAACTCGGCCTTATATCACCCATGAACAATCTTTCTCTCCATCCCAGAACAATTAGGCTCCGCCTCCCATTAGCTACCCTGCCCACTACCCTTCAAACATGGAAATGAAGTGAAGTGAGTAAAGACTATCGCTTTTTTAAGGGAGGGGGTTAGAATTGAAAGTCACCACCCCAAGCTGCTAACTCAGACTCTGTTCTGCCTCGCTCCCTGGAATTTGGAGTGGAGTCAGTACAAGATGGTAGGTAGTACTGGGTCTTCCATGACACTGTATTTGGTGCCGAGTCCATATTGGGCACAGAGACAGCAATTCCACAAAGGCACGAGCACTGTAGCAGACATGTTTAAGTAGGGTTTAAGGTTCCTCCCAGGTGGCGCTGTGGGTTAAACCACAGAGTCTAGGGCTTGCTGATCAGAAGTCGGTGGTTCGAATCCCTGCAACGGGGTGAGCTCCCATTGCTCAGTCCCAGCTCCTGCCCACCTAGCAGTTCGAAAGGACGTCAAAGTGCAAGTAGATAAATAGCGGGAAGGTAAATGGCGTTTCCGTGTGCTGCTCTGGTTCGCCAGAAGCAGCTTTGTCATGCTGGCCACATGACCTGGAAGCTGTCTGCGGACAAACGCCAGCTCCCTCGGCCTATAGAGCGAGATGAGCGCCGCAACCCCAGAGTCGGACACAACTGGACCTGATGGTCAGGGGCCCCTTTACCTTTACCTAAGGTTCCTCCTAGTAAACGTTCCATTAAGTTGACCACCAGAGGCCTCACACTTTGCTCTTTTTGACTGGATATTCCTCCCCACATTAAGAATCAATTGGCTGGGCAGGGGGTGTGGGTTGGGCCCATGTTTTTAAGGGCTGTTGTGCAGAGACTGGCCAATGGTGCCTTCTGCAATTCTCGCCAAAGTGTGAACATAGGGAGCTGTCTTATACTGAGTCAGATCATTGGTCCACCTACCTCAGTATTGTCTACACTGACTGGCAGCAGTTTTCTACGGGGCCGAGACAAGGAACCCTCCTAGCCCCACCTGGGGATTGAACATGGGACCTTCTGCATGTGAAGCAGATTCTCTATCACTGAGCTATGGGCCCTTGCAGGGAAGAGTTGTGGTTTGCTTGGGAAGTAGTGCAAACTGGAGCTGCCCCGCTCCCCTTGGCAATGACAGCAAGGCATGGCATTTTCTTTCTACATAGACTATTGCGAAAAGAGGGTTAGCTTGGACCTGCAGACTTTTCTCCATCTTGTAGCAATTGGGTCAGGGTTGGGTTGTTTTTTTAAATAAAAATCTTTGTGGGGGATAACGAAGATTTATTACTAAGTCAAAACCTTTGGCGCTATGTTGCAAAGAAATGATTAAAGCCCCTCTCCAAAAGCTCTTTGGAGGGCAGGCACACATCCTGCCACAGAGCAAGCGAGAGAAAAGTGTGGCAATTTGGTGGCAGCTTAATGATTAATGCAGCCGGGGAAGAGAGCAGATTTAAATCCGTTTTATGCAATGTTCTCTGATCTAATTGACAAAGATTGAATCCACATAAGATTATTCAGACTTTTCAGCAGACGAGGGGTGATAAATGGCCTCGCTGGTTCTGCACCAAATGCGAGAGTCAAAGAGGACGAGTGCCATCATTCAGCCCATGACGCAGAGCAAGGCGGGTGGGCGGAGAGGGTGTGGGATGAGTTCTGCACACTGCTCTGATGCACCAGGAGGGCAGCCATACCCAGGAAGAGCCAACGTGTAGAAGCAGATCTCTTAATTAACTTCAAAGACCCACATGAGGCTTAAGGTCACAGCAGCTGTGGAACTTCTGACAAAACCAAGTTTTTCTTCTTTGTAGATTGCAGGCTCTCGTAGGACAGCCAGCTGACTCCCCCGCCCCCCCGCCTGAAACAAACAATTTTTTTTTTCATTCAACAGATTCACACATGCTTCTCTTTAGAACCACAGCTGCAAGGCTCATCCATCAGCTCCTGTCACCACATCTCCATGCTGGGAAGGAAAGTTGCATCTGTTGGATTGCTGCCTGCTGCTCGCCTGTTAAAGGCACACGGATCCTTTCAGCAGTGGTGGGTGGCGCCCATTGGATCAGGGATGGGATGGGAGATCGACGGTAGGAAGAGCCGGTGGCAGGCAGAGTCCACTCATTGTTCATATTGAAACATTGGTTCAAAGTTCATACTGAAATATTTGCTAGCCAGTTCTCTCCTGCCCATTCTGTTGGCCAACCAAGTTCCTACAGAATCATGCAAGCAGGACGTGAGCAGAACAGCACTCTCCCCTCCTGCTGTTTTGGGGCTTCTTAACTTGAAATGGCATCAGAATTACCCATTTAAAAAAGCAGGAGAATGCGGAAGATAACAGACCTGCAATTGCTCCACAGAAACAGCAGCATGCATGTCAATGTACAAGAAGCGTATCACATTCAGTTTAAATGGTTGTAGTTCACCCAATCGGCCTTGACGTGTCCCCACAGCTCTATGTTGATTCTAAGTAGGTGCAACCAGTCTCAAGAGGCTTGCACTCTTGTATGGAAAGTTTGCCTACAGACAGAGAAGTCACAGGGGCATATATGACCCGGTTTTAATAATATGAAACACGCTTTTAGGGTATTGCATGACCCGATTCAGATTGTGGGGAGCAATTCCAAATGGCTACTCAACTCTCGTTTCCCCAAGCCCACTCAGAACAGTAAGGATAGCCCAGATGTTGGCAAATGGCAGCTCCCAGCTCTCCTGACCATTTGGCCATGCTGGCTGTGGCAGGCTGAAGCTGTCCACACCATCTCGAGAGCCCCAGATGGACCATCTCTTTGCCCAAGTCACCAGATCCAGGCCTGCAGCACAGCCATCCTCTTTATCAGCACAGTTAGTTAACAGAGGTGATGCATTATGTACAAAGACAAAGACAAGGGTAACGTGGTAGAGACAAAAATGCAGCTTTATTGAAGCAAAACTGTCCATTTGGACGGAACTGATTGTCTCTTCAAGTACAAATGCTCCAAAGCTAGGCAGACTGACCATGGCTTACAAGTCTCTCTCTCTCTCTCTCTCTCTCTCTCTCTCTCTCTCTCTCTCTCTCTCTCTCTCTCTCTCTCTCTCTCTCTCTCTCTCTCTCTCTCTCCATATCTAGGCAATATCTCTACCACTCCAAACATGTTCTTCCCCTCCAAAACCCAGGTCATCACTGAATAAGGTTTCCTACCTTCCCACTTCTAGAGTGCATTCAAGTTCTTTGGGATTTCAAAGTGCTTTGCACCAAAATAAAAATGGATATGCTGGAGGATTGGCTTGGCCCATGCAACCAAGGCAGCTTTTTGGGGGTTGGGGGTGGGAAGCAATTATCAATATGCAAACCAGTCTATGGCAAATGGTGCATTCAGTCTTAATATAATCCAATCTTAATGTAAGGCAAGTCTTCCTGGGTGTAGGATTTGTACAGAGCAGGGCACCCCTAATCAATGAACACTGTTCTCTGTCCAAACTCTTCCTGAACCAAAACCAGCTGATGAGAACACTTTTAAGGGCACCAGCTCTTTCCAAATCCACCACCCCTTCGCTCAGAATGGCACCTTGGCCCAGCTGAGGCACAACTTGCAAAAACACAACTGGGGGAGCCTCATATCCCCCAAGGCAGGGGAGGCTCCAAGTTTCAGCGTTTAGCCCTTTCATTTTCTCTGTACAAGAGTTTGGAGGTTTAAAAATGCTTTTGAATGTGTGGAGTGTGAATCAGAGGTAGGAGAATAAAGGAAGGAGCTGAGGAAAGTGCCAAGCAGAGATGGACCACTTGGGAGGAGAAATCCCCTCTTCCAATTAAAGGACACAGACATGGACACACACACACACACACACACACACACACACACACACACACTGTTACATTCTTGTCCTAGGCCATGCATGAAAACCTGTGATCCTTCAGATATTATTGGACTACAGTTCCCATTATTCCTGACTATTGGCTATGCTGGTTTAGGCTGATGGGAGTCCAACATCAACTGGAGGGACACAGGTTGCCCATGCCTATTCTATGGGGGGGGGGGGGAACAGTCAAGACATTACCCTAATAAGGCAATAAATAAATACTGTATTTTCCTGCATATAAGACTACTTTTTAACCCAGGAAAATCTTCTCAAAAGTCGGGGGTCGTCTTATACGCTGGGTCGTATTTCTTATACGGCGAGTATATCCCAAACTCTATATTTTAACTGGAAAAGTTGGGGGGGGTCGTCTTATACGCCCAGTCGTCTTATAGCTGGACTATACAGTATATGTAGTGAGGCTGGCATGAAGGGGAAGTGCCTTTTGTAAAAGTGTTTCCCTTAGGGAAAGTACTCCTCTTCTGTTTGAATGATTTCCCGGGAGGACTGGAAACAAAGGAGAAAGCAGTTGCCCTCTCAGGGTCAGCAAAAGAAGCACAGCTCCCACTCCAAGTACATTTCATGACTTCACCGTTTAGTAAAATCCAATTGGTTATATGGCATTGTGACCTCACAGGGGTCAATATGTGATCCCCATTTGGCTGGGAAAGCAGGAAAACCATGGCACTGAAGCAGCAAAAGAGAGGGCGGAACAAAAGAGTTATGAAGAACTATAAGCAACATTTTTAAAAGCATGGTTGAGGGTTTGGAAGAGAAGGGGCATTTTTATTTCCCACTTCCAAAAGTCCAGCTTTTGCTCTGAACATTCCAGACACCTCTAATTTACAGGGCACAGGGATTGCATTTATTCTGGAGCTGCAATTAGCAGCCCACAGCTCAGCAGCTAAATACAGAAGGCTGCCTGCCCCACCTCAGAGTTACATCCCTACATCCTCTCCTTTGTTTCAGGCTTGGAGAGTGGCTAGCTCTGAGGTGGAGGCCACTGCTAAAAATATACACTTCTTTCCCTCCTAAGAATAATGATTGGTAAAGAGGGTGCAGGCTTTCCTAGAGAGAAGATGGCAACCACCTTCCCAGGGACATTATCTCCCTCCTCTGGAAATCGCATGAGAGGACGATGGTTAACTGCAAGGGCAATCTCCCAGAAGGAGGAAACTGACTAGTCCTCCAAGGCATGTTCTACATTCTCCGCATGCCAGGAGAGGTCTATGGGGTGGGCAGGATCCCTTCTATGGAGCCAGACCTAGTGGGAAAGGCCTGGTTCACACAACATGAGAAACCAAAGGCCTGCTCTTGGTTACAACTCATAGTGAGACACAGGGCAGTATCAAGCAGGTCGGGCGCCCTGGTGCCCGACGCGCGGAGATCGCTCCTGCGCCCCTGCCCTAGTGGGCGGGCGTCACGCAGCTTCGCCGCACAGCGCCCTGGCGCCCCATGCCACCAGGACTACCCCTAGAGCCGGGCCTGGTGAGACATCACTTAGCTACAAGCTCTGGTCCAGACAGCACCTTGGCACAATGCAGGAGCAAAAATGGCTGAGGGTGGGAGAACAAAGCGGTGGCAAGCTCCTCTCTGGGAACCCAGATGCCCATATGGTCCCCCATAAGCCATATTTTGGCTTACTGGGTTGTGCGAACCAGATCAAAAAGCTCAATTATAATTCAAGGTAAGTTGCAGAGTACAGTTTCCCTCAGATTGGTAAA
Organism: Zootoca vivipara; assembly: GCF_963506605.1. Lineage (NCBI taxonomy): Eukaryota > Metazoa > Chordata > Lepidosauria > Squamata > Lacertidae > Zootoca > Zootoca vivipara. The sequence goes on from NC_083277.1 coordinate 38,891,543, forward strand.
ACAAAACATTGCTAGCCTTCTAATCCCAAGAGTGTTCCCAACTCTGTCTCCATCTCCACCCCTTTTTCACAGATTAAAGAACCTGGTTCTGGAGCTTAAATTGGTTAGGCCCATGGTGAGCTAGGCCAAGGGTAGCCTATCTTGTGCTTGTCAGATGCTTTGGACTACAACTCCCATCATCCTTGGCTGTTGGCTATGCTGGTCGGGGCTGATGGGAGTTGTCGTCCACAATATATAGAAGGTATCATGTTGGCTACTCCTGAGTTATGCACATAAAGAGAGAAAGCCGCAGCAATTCATTCATGCAATGACTGCATGTTGACTTGTATTTTTTTAAGGATTGAAGAAAGGCCTTCATTTCTGCTTTGGTTCAGGCCTTCATATGTGTGCATACCCCGCCCTACTCCAATGGACAATCTATTAAGCAGCACTGCCCCAGTGCAATGTCTAGTCATATGAATGGAATTTGCTTGGGAGTATAACTTGGTGGGCTTTGTGTGCAGAAAGTGCTCAGTCATATCCAACACTGGTTGAGAGAGAAAGAGCGAGGAGGGGGGCATGAAATAAGGCTTTGTCTCACAGAAAAATTCTAGTTCACACTAAGACATTGTTCACAATAAGACACTTTTGGCTCACGACCCCTGCTTCTTCAATCTACGAGGAGAGAGAGAGAGGCTTTGGGGGAATATTAAGCAACACATAAAATGCATATCATGTTTTATTGCTTCTCTGATTGTTCCAGGCTGATTCTCCAATCTCCTTACAAAAAAAAGGCCACAATTCCTGTGATCTCCTGGAAACAATTCTCTTTGGCTGAGAAAGGATAATCAAACAACAGCAGATTCCTTTAACTGAAATAAGGGAATGGAAGAGACAGGAACAGTGGCTGCAGTTTTGACAAACTGGAATCCCAATGGATTGACCATCAAAACAAGAGGGGAAGGGTTATCTCCTATCTTATGTTCACTGGCTGGCAGCAGAAATCAGAAAAGGCAAAGGGAGGCCCGGGTGCTTGGTCACCAACTCATCGGGTGCGCAAGTAAGTCGGGATGGAGTAGTTGAAGAGCAAGTAGTCCATTTTGTATAAATTAAATAACCTCCTTTGGTAAAAGGGGCTGATGTTCTGGAAGAACTTAGCCGTCATGTCATCGTTGGTCCTGGTGGTCTTGGAGGAGGAGGGGAACTTGACGCCTGCGTCAGCCCCAACCAGCCGCAGGATGTAATTGGAGTCCTTGGCCAATGTCTCGTACTTGCCTACCACGTCGTAGTGGATGATACAGGGGTGGCAGAGGGAGTGCACTCGCTCCCAGTGCTCATTGAAAGGCTCTTCGCGCTGAGTCTGCGGATCCAGCAAATAGTACACAAACTCCTCGAAGCGCACATCATGGCCGTGCTCCAGGGCCTCATCGCTGGGGTCCTGGCGATGCCGCCGGATTATCTTGGTCCCGTAGCGCTTGTGGAACGCCGTGTTATAGCTGCGGGTGAACTTGTTGCGGTAGGCAGAGACCAGCCGTTCCAGAGGCTCCCGCACAAAGATGAACTTGAGGTAGTTGCGCAGGCGGTAGTTGATTTCGGGGATGCTGTACTCTGAGAGGGTGTGCAGGTTGGAAGCCACATGCGCCTCGTTGGCTGGGATTTCCAGCGGGTCCTGGTACTTGCCCTGCCCGGTCAAGACCATCATGACCCGTTTCCAGTTAGTGCAAGCCACCTTGGGGACGTAGCAGTACAGCAGCCCGTGAACATCGTCAACCACCAGGTGGCGCAAGTCGTCAGGAGTGAGGAGGCGTCGCTTGCGCGTGTAACGGTTGCACACCTTGTTCAGCAGGTCCCGCCTGCGCTGGTGCGTCGCCTGCAGGGAGGACTGCTCAAACTGAGGAGACAGAAGGGGGTGGGGGGGTGTGGAAAGAGTCACTGCACACTTGGCTGGTAAAGTGCATTTGGCCAGATCCCAACCTTTTCTCCGCTCAGGGCCACAAACACCTACATGTCAAGCAGATAAAGAATTTGGAGGCCTTTCTAAGGCAGTTGTCAGAAGATCACCTGCTACTGGGACAACTTCCCTTCAAAAAAACACTGCACCTACCTCTTCACTGACTGGAACAGAGCTGGCAAAAGAGTAAGAGGAGGAAGGAGGGACAGTTTATTCCTGCATTGCAGGGCACTGGACTAGATGATCCTCAGGGTTTCTCCCAGGGGTGGGGTTCAACTATGGTGGCATTGTGGTCTAAACCACTGAGCCTCTTGGGATTGCTGATCTGAAGGTTGCCGATTCGAATCCCTGTGGCAGAGTGAGCTCCTGTTGCTCTGTCCCAACTTCTACCAACCTAGCAGTGTTCCACTGCCCTAGAAGCAGTTTAGTCGTGCTGGCCACATGACCCGGAAAGCTGTCTGTGGACAAACGCCAGCTCCTTCGGCCTGAAACGAGATGAGCACCGCAACCCCAGAGTCACCTTTGACTCGACTTAACCGTCCGGGGGGTCCTTTACCTCAACTATGTTGCTGTGATGAAAAAAGGCATTCACATTAGGCATATTTATACCCCAGAGAAGTCTGCAGCCACCAAGAAGGTGTAGCACCCTCACCTAACTGCAATTCCCTTTATTTTTTAAAGTCTGCATATTCTAACTCATTCTTATAAATCCTCACAGTTGTGCTGTTTTATCTATACACACTGTAATGTTTTTATTGTTATAGATATTTTTACTGTGTGTGTGTGTCTAAATACGTTTATAGAAACACACACTCAAACGCATGCGCGTGTACACACACACACACACATATGCTTTTTTTACATTTTTTACAGGTGGGGCATACATCCATTTTTTAAAAACAACAACAACACAACAACCCTGATATAGCTTTGTATTGTAGATGTGCCCACATGATACGAGGCTCCTTACGACCCCTTCAGAGCTTCAGGGGGGTGGGTCATTTGTGTGTATTCTCTCCCTGTACATCTGCTAATTTGTTTAGGTGATAAGTAAATGGCACAAGATTTAAAATGCCAGCCGGGTGCATTTGGAAAGGGGTGATCTAACCTGGCTGTGTGCACAAAGAATTGGAGGAGGAGGAGGAGGAGGAGGAGGAGGAGGAGGAGGAGGAGGAGGAGGAGGAGGAGGAGGAGGAGGAGGAAGGTGCTGTTAAAGCGTGTCAAGTCATCACTGTTTTGGGCACAGTCTGAAGGCAAAGGAAAAGGGAGCATCAAAGCATCCTTCATGAAAGGCCTGGCTGAGTGCTCTTGGCAGGGCAAAGTTAACTCTGGGACAGGATGACGTGAGCGGAGACTGCCTTGGGCTATTCAAACATCCCAGCCTCCCTGCTCCTTATTGCGGTTCTTTCCTGTGCAAGCCATCTGTTAGGAAGGGGCCAGGTCAGGCCACTCCAAGGTCATGGTGCTGCCCCAGGGCTTGCTACTCTCAACAAGTTCAAGAACTGGATTCTTGACTTGGAGGGCATGCATGTGTGTTCCTCTTGCTTTCTTCTACACTTATCCCCACCAGTGTCTCTCCCCCCCCCACACTTTTTTAAAAGGAAACACAAGGCAACACCAATTTATGGAAGGAGTCCCCCCCTGCTTCTCTCCTTCCTATTTCGTTAAAGATAGAAAGCTCTCGTTTCGGCACGTGAACTGAAGCTGTGGGTTCAGTTGCATTTATTCCTTCGGTTGCTCCTTCCAACGTCACACAAGTTTGTTGGAGAAGTGCGACGGAGGGGTGGGAAATGCAGAAGGAGGGGGGGACAGAGGCCTGGATTTGGAAATGGGAAAGATGTGGTGTGGGGTGAAATTTTAGGCAAGAGACACTCAGGATGGTTGAATAACGGACTCTGAAATCTTGGCTTGTTAAAGGAAATGTTGGTCCAATAGGGGGAAAGACACCAGGGGAGGGGAAGGAGAGTGCTTAAAAGTATAATGTTAAGATTTTGAATAGAGAAATGATTGCATATAATAATTGAATTTTCTGGAGGGAGGAAGAAGAATGGCTGGGGAAGGAAATTTTAGATTTGTATCAAATATATTTTTATGTTCAGATAGGTGTCTGGGCAGAGAGCCACCTTTCTTCCTCTCTTTGCTCAGAAGCACCTGGTGGCGGGGGGGGGGGGCTCTGAGGGGGGAGGAAGGGGTGGAGGGAAACCCAGACACAAAAATGGATCTCCTTTGGAAGGCCGCACCTCACGGGTGCCTCTTGTGGCAGGAGGGGACCCGTGTGTGTGGGGGGGTGGCACGAAGAAGGAAAAGGTCAAAGTGAATATTTTAAGGAAAAGATTTTGAATTAAGAACAGAAAATCCGCCATAATCATAGCAAGAAATTAAGAATACCAGGAAGAAGAGAATCGAGGAAGTCACGAGTACAATGTTATGATAATAAGAATTGGAGAATTTTTTAAATCCTTTGTTTGTTTGTATGTCTGTGTTGAAGGAGCAGCTGGGAGAAATCCAAACCTCAGTACTTCTCCACCCCTGGCCTCCTGGTGGCAGGGGGGGCGGGGGAGGGGGGAGGACAAACTCAGCCTTAAAATGGACCGCCTTCGACTCTCAATGCCTATGGGTCCTACTGGTGGCAGAAGTGGACTTGTGGGGGGAGGGAGAACAGAGGGACGGAGTATACATATTATGTTATGTTTTGTTTTGTTTATATTAAAATCAATAAAAATTATTATTAAAAAAAAAGTTCTGATGCCGTGCCAAAGGCCTGCTTCTGAAGATCCCCGTACGCGAAATATTCTCTGGGGGAGGGGGGAATCAGCTACACCATCCCACAGAGGGCTTAAGGCTCTGTTGGTGTGGTAAATCTTGGACATTTGTGCAGGGTGCATTCTGCATTTTGTTACACAATTAAGCAGATTCTTTGTCTTGCGCCCAGAAAAGCATTCCTAGCTTTCAGCACGGAGCTTCTACTAAAAAACATACGGCTCTGAAACCGCAATCTGGCCTACACAACAAGAAACCTTTTCAAGTACCGGTAAGGCTCCCACTACGTAGCAACAGCGTTTTCTTCCTAGGAGGGGCCGTGCAATGTGTAGGTAGACCTTTTGCTTCCTTCACTTTTGTCTTCTGAGGGTTCCTGACAGCTGTCAGGCACTGTTAGATCACAGCCCAGGAGCCTGCTTACTCAACCTAGCCTGCCTCAATCTCTCACTCACCCATTGTCAGCTGCCAGGCCAAATAAGACTTGTTCACTCTCTTCAAAAGGAAGAGGGCTAACATAAAAAAACCCCAACCCACAGACAGAGAGATGGGTGAAGCAGGCACATCACACCTTATTGTTTTGGCCATCCAGCAAAATTGGATCTGATTGTGGTCCCTTCCTAGGTGGGGAGTAAGACCAATGCTCAGACACAGTGACTTGAAAAGAAAGACAGCAGACTCACAGGGAATAAGACTACCAGTGGCTACTAGTGATTGATTATTCCCAATCCCAGTTTCTGGGAGAGGACTATTTATAGTGCTGCTCCTGGTCCTGCTAGAGGGCTTCCCAAGAGACCTCCCTGGCTAGCCTCTGCAGGAATCAGGATGCTGAACTAGAGAGAGGCCTTTGTCCTGGTTCAGCAGGGCTCCTATGTTCATAAGCTGACCCAGGATTTGAACTCACATCTCCCAGAGCTGGGGCACATTTAAGATAGGAAGCCATAGTTATTGACTACCTCAGGAGCCATTGACTCACCCCGTTTCACAAGGGCCCAGACGGCTTTTGTGTAACACAAGGGTTAGACGTTATAGAATGCTGTGCGCTTGCAATAGTTCCTCTTTAAAAACACAGTTGAGACATTAAGGCAGAAACGTTATAACACTGAAAAGCAGCCGTTCCATTTCCTATATGGGTTCGCTGGGGAGTCATCACCGCTGCTGTGGGAGCAGTTATCTGGCTTTCATTTTCTCCCGTTTCCATTAAATTAATTGACAAAAGGAAGGCAAGAGGAGGTGGTTACGAGGAGAAAATAAAATGTATTCTGGCAAGCTCCATTTCCAACAGCCACACACAGGGAGTATCGTGTGGTATCTGAACTGCGGAGAGTTTCCTACCTTCCTTGTTGCTAGGTCGCCCGTGCCAGGCATCAGTCCCCTAGCATAAATCACATTGCTAAATGTGTGGCCAAGCAGTCAGGGGCATCGGATAAGGTGGCAAAACCTTTACCTGGACTGCACCATTTCAAATTGCTGGTGGGGGTCGATGTCCATGAATGATCCTCCAAACATACAAAAAAAATCACCCCAAATAGGTAATTGCCTCATCAGCGGGAAAGGTTAAGGATTATTGCTACCAGCAATTAGGTTTTTAAAAAAGAAAAGTGTAGGGAATTGTTAAATCATGCATGCCTCCCCCTGCAACCTAAAATGGTACAATCCAGACATAGGATTGCTTAAGTCATCCACTGTTTGTAGGGTATAAACCTATGGGGATAAAGCTCATGCTAGACCAAATCTTTGAGCAACAGCAGGGACAGCTGTGGACCTTTGGGGAAAGCCATTGTGCAGCAGTAGAGCACATGCTTTTAACATGCGAAAGTTGGCAGGTTAGATCCCCAGGAGTGACAGCTGAGTCTAACCCCTAAGAGAGAAATAACTCCACCCAATTTTCTAGCTCTAGATATATTTGCCAGAAGCCTCCCAGAATACTTGCAGCTCAAGAGCCTGAGCTATGCAGCAGAAGCATTTGATGCCACTGATTCTAACTTCTGCAAACTATCTGGAGAGAGAAAAAGTCAACAGGGTCACAGAGGAGACTTGGGAAGACTTGCTCCTGATTTGCTTTGGGAAGACTTGCTCCTGATTTGCTTGCTGGGTGCTTTGAAAGCAAGGTGGCCAGGGCATGAGAGCGACTTAATGCCCTTTCCAGATACACAAAACCACCAAACTGGTAATTTACCTCCTCTGCCCACCACCTTTCTTTGATTATCAACCAAGGCAGAATAAAATGGGTCAAAAATTTGTGGCCTGGGTGCAAAGTTATCCTATAAAAAAAGAAGAAGAAATGCACATCTCCCTCTGCAGACAGTAACACTGAAGTTGCATCATAGCAGCCCTTGTGTGTTGCCTGGACTTTGACACACAATCAGCACTCCCCAACTCTTGCCAGTTCCCTCCACGCCCTTCCACTTTCCCTTTTCACGTTCACTCACCTGATCACCGTGGTAAAGAGCCTGAAGTGGACTTCGACCAGACTTTCCATGCCAACCGGACTTCAGAATCCTGTCCTCTGCAGCTGGAAAGGAAAGGGGGAAGTTTCAAAAAGTGCCACTAGCAGCTCTGTTTCATGAATGAATGAATGAATGAATGAATACACACACACACACACACACACACACACACACACACACACACACACACGTGTCAGCCTTTGCCAACCTGATGACCTCCAGCATCTGCTGGCAGGGACTGTAGTCCAAACAGCTGGACGGTACCAGATTGGTTGTAGTATCTGACTGAGATGCTTGGGTGGTAGGCATCAAAGAGAAGATTCTGCCTGGAAAATGGTTTTCACATGTGCTCTGTTATGCCTGGGTTGAGATGAACACCTAAGCCTGGCAAAAAAAACTTCCCAAGGGAGTTGGAAAGCACAGTCGGTCTGATATACAGGTCATCTCGCTTGCTCCTCTTCTCACTGTTTCCTCCCACTAAAAATTATTAGAATAAGATTCGAGAAGAATAAGATTAGAGAAGAATAACACTATTCTGTTTGACCAAACTGTGGGAGGCAGTGGAAGACAGGAGTGCCTGGCGTGCTATGGTCCATGGGGTCACGAAGAGTCGAAGAGTCAGACACAACTAAACGACTAAACAACAACAACAACACTCTTCTGTTAGAGACACCTTCAAAGTATCCATGTGGAATGCTCTCCCATCAGATGTCAGGGAAATAAAGAATTACACAACTTTTAGAAAACATTCAGGGAAGTTTTTAATGTCTGACATTTTTTATTATTTTTTATATTTTGCTGGAAGCCACCCAGAGTGGCTGGGGAAACCCAGCCAGATGGGCGGGGTATAAACAATAAAATTATTATTATTATTATTATTATTATTATTATTAAGGGTTGAAGCTATCAACACACTGAAACATTAAATGGTAAATAAAACAAGAAAGCAGTAGTAGCAAAAATACTAGTAGAAAGCAAAATAAAATATGACAAATGGGCACATGCTGTTTGTGCTGTGGCACCAGTTCTCTGAAATTCTCTTCCCTTAGAAGTGAAGGAATCCCCAACATTGTGATGTTCTCAGCCTTTATTACAAACTTTTCTTTTCTCCCAGTCCTTCCCAAATTAGCCTATTTTTATCTCTGTTGTTTTTTATTCTTGTTGGCTTTTATGTCTTAATTCTGCTTCTATGATTTGTATTTTACGTTTAGGGTGTTGTTCCACCAGCGCAAAGATATCCACTTGTGCAGCAGGACTTTGCCCCCTCTGTCTCCTCCCCACCTCCCTTGTCCCCTCCACACACCTGCTACAGAGGGTTGGGAGAACCCCTAGAACAGTCCAGGGGACTGTTCCATTTTGCAAGCAGAAATCCTTGCACTGATGACTGAATGTTCACATAGCGCTATATCACAATTGTTGTTCTCGTTTAGTCGTGTCCGACTCTTCGTGACCCCATGGACCAAAGCACACCACATACAACCCTATATTTCTGTGCTCCGCTTTTTATCCTGGTTTGTTGTTTAATTCTACTGCATTTCTTATTTTTGCATTTCATTGTCCAAGACAGGGAAACCAAAATTCTGTGGTTTGCCTTCTTTAGTACTTCTCATTTACAGTACCTAAACCCTTCACCCGTCACTTGCTAAATAATTAGAGCCCTGTGGGCACAAGGATAGACCACTTCCCGCTGGGCCAGACTCCCCAGGCAATTACCCAAGAAGTGGTGGCTGTCAGTAATAGTCGCTGGCTTGCTCAACCCAGTGAACCCTCAGCCTGCAGCAAGGGGAAGCCATTGTGGTGCTGGGATGAGGCCTGATCAAACGCATGCCAAGCTGCCACACTCTGCTGAGCTGCTCATGTGTGAGGTTCTGAGTCTGCATCACTGCCAGTGGCTTACCAATTAAAACGCAGAAACCTGTCAAGGCAGATTTTAAACATTCATTCATGGCAATGACTAAGAACCCTATTGAGGCAGGGGGCCAGGATTCTGGAAAAAAAGTAAGAAGGGCATGCTCATTAGTTTTGCTCCCCATAATAAGAACTTGAAGGTATTTGTTATTGTAGTAGGCTCAATGTAAGAACACAGGAAGAACTTGCCAGATCAGCCCAGTGGCCCATCTAGTCCAGTGTCCTGTTCTCACAGTGGCCAACCTGCCAGAAGTTTGCAAGCAGGACCTGAGTGCAATAGCAGTCTCCCCACTTGTGATTTTCAGCAACTGGTATTCAGAAGCGTCACTGCCTCTGTCTGTGGAAGCAAAGCATGCCCTTCATTATGATAGCATAATCCTTCATGAATTTGCCCCAAAGCCATCCACGGCTTATAGGACGATGACAAACCCTAGGCCTATGCTCTGTATTCTCATTACTGCTGGGATAACAACAAATCAGCACAGAACAGAACTGATTGGCCAAAACATCTCTTTGCAGCACTGCTGGTCCTGCGGTAGGTGCCACAGTAGGTGGGTTTCGAGGCGGCATGTTCGAAATAGCAAATCTAGATCCTTTGTGGTAGAAACATGAATATGAAGAATCAGGATGAGCATGCTAGGGGGAAGGGGAACAAGCTTTTGAACTCCAGGCTGTAAGTCATAAGTAACAGACCACTAATCTAAATGCCATTGCCCCTGGCTTGAGAAAGCAAGTATATGCATGTTCTTATACTGCTTTGTGTCAGGGACCCAGGGCTTCCTGATCAGAAGGTCGGCGGTTCGAATCCTTGTGACGGGGTGAGCTCCCGTTGCTTGGTCCCAGCTCCTGCCAACCTAGCAGTTCGAAAGCACGTCAAAATGCAAGTAGATAAATAGGAACCGCTACAGCGGGAAGGTAAACGGCGTTTCCATGTGCTGCTCTGGTTTGCCAGAAGCGGCTTTGTCATGCTGGCCACATGACCTGGAAGCTGTACGCCGGCTCCCTCGGCCAATAATGCGAGATGAGCGCGCAACCCCAGAGTCGGTCACGACTGGACCTAATGGTCAGGGGTCCCTTTACCTTTATACTGCTTTGTACTTGGGAAATCAAGTCAACATGCTAAGGGAAGTGGGGGGGGAGAGAAAGTAAGGTTGGTCACATTCCTACACAGTGAATAACCTGATAGCTTGCAGTGGTTGTGGAAATCAGCAGGGGAGGGGGGAGAATTTAATCATCCATAAAAATATCACCAGCCCTACCACATGCTTGTCACATGACAGAAGGGGAAGTTACTCAGTTTGGGCAAATGCAGTGCCTATATGCAAGGCTGGCAGTTGCTAAAGGGCAAGTGATCTGTGAGCTGATGCAAAAAGTCAGGAGAAAGCAGCAGGTTACTGAAGAAGTGCGATGTTGCAAGTAACCACAACCCATGCCCACAAAGGTACCGTTAACGGGGGTGATAGGAAGAGCTTGTCATGCGAGCTTTGCTAGATATGGGGAACCAAGTGCCATTCTGCATTTCAGTCTTCTCTCTGCCCTGTCCTAGATTGGAAATGTTCAAACCTAATCCAAACTGACTGGATTTTGGTACTGTTAGAACAAGTTCTCTTGCCTGGGAAGAGACATAACTCAAAGCACAAAGGGAATTTCCAATGTCGATCTCAGCTCCAAGACAATGCATGGAAAACACCCAGCCACAAAACGTGCACCAAACCACATACAAAAAAGGGGGGGGAGGGGAAGAACTGGCATTGAATTGGACTCAGCCCTGGATTGACAACACCTAACATGTTAGAACAGGCATCCCCAAACTTCGGCCCTCCAGATGTTTTGGACTACAATTCCCATCTTCCCCAACCACTAGTCCTGTTAGCTAGGGATCATGGGAGTTGTAGGCCAAAATATATGGAGGGCCGCAGTTTGGGGGTGCCTGTGTTAGAAACTTGCTAACTAACTAGCTTTCATACAGATACCTCCTGGCAAATGAGAACTGTAGATATGTGTAACTCAAAAACTAGTTTTAAAACTGCCTATACACCTCCCGTGGTGTTAAGACAACTTTGTGTTTTAGGCTTACCTTCACTAAGTAGTGGTAGCAATCTGCTCTGTGTGGTCAAGGGGAAATGCCCCCTTTCTGCTGTGTGGGCTTGATCAAGGGATTTCTCAATAGAAGGCAACAGGAGGCTAGCAGTGCTGTTCTCCTCAAGCCAAGATGATATTTACAATGTGTACAAGAGCATTTGTGTTGGGAAGAGAGGAGGGGAGCACTGGAGCATGCACAACAGATCCATGTACTGTATATTCCTGCGTATAAGACTATCAGCCCAGGAGACTCACTGCTTAATTTGTTCCCCTTGGAAGAGTTCTTGAGAACTCCAGAGTTTGCACACTATTTCGGCTGGCCTAATTGAAGACATGGTTCTAATATGGTTTTTGGAACCTCATTTTGGCATCTTTGCAACACCTGAAAACTAAAAAGCAACTGGGCGCAGTTAAGACTTTTTTTCTTCCTAAAACAACAGAGAGTCTTGTGATGCCTTAAACACTAACAGTTTTTCATTACGGCATAAGCTTTTGTGAACTTGGGGTCATTTTGTTAGATGCAAGGAGTGCAATCCTCCATTGTCAGATACACATTGCACATGGATATATAAATGACCCTTTGGCGCAGTTATTTATCAAGTTGTCAGAAGTCTCTAAATCTCTCCGCCAGGTGGCTAACCTTTGGCCCTGCAGAGGTTGTTGGGAGACCAGCTCGCATCAGCCAAAGCCAGCATAGGCAATGCTGAGGGCATGGAAACTGTCACTCAGCAGCATCCATAGGGCCACAGGTTAGCTCTGCTTACTCTGAGCTGATCATAAAGCGGAGATGAAAGCTTGCCTTATGAAAACACACTTAAAGAGTACACTTAAAGAAAGGGACAAGTAGCCTGAGGGCAGTTACATAATTCTTCATGCGGAGTGCAGCAGGGTGATATGTGGTGTAGGGCTTCCACTGTAAAGAGAATCTCAACAGCCAGTTTTGGGGAAACTAAACATGAAGAGTGGGAATGGGATAAATGTTCGTAGCCCGCAAAGTACAGGCAAAGTTAGGATTTGAGATCTTGTTTCGGAGAGTGTGCATATGAGCTATCAAGGGAACCACCAGTGCATTATATTTACTGATTGTGCTAGTAGCCATGGCAAGCCCCACTCAAGCATTGTAGTTTTGGACAATACAGTGACCTGAATAGGGAATTGCTTGGCTCTGTGACCCAGTTATCAAGCCACTCTATCACCTATCTATCTATCTTCACGTAAGTGCAGAATGCACCCATATATATGGCAGATAAGAGAAATGGAAGCAGCACAGTGGGCAGTACATGAGGCTCATTTGCTGTTCCTCACCACCACCTCTAGCGGAATAGCTGACAGCTATGATGCCCCTCTCCTCCCTCTGCATGCTGTTCTGGGGCTTCTCAGATTCCCAAGCTAATTTCAAGGAGGGACACGGGGGGGGGGGGGAGAGAGAGAGAATGGAGAGCTCCCTCACACAAGCAGAAGTCCTTTTGCAGGGCTTTGGCTGACAGGCTCACTAGGTGAATCCTGACCTTATCTTATCACAAAATCTATACTGAAATGTTTGTTCTGTCTCAATGTAAGCTTCTCTAGATGTATTGTAAAGGCTGTTTGATGTGGGTTTTAATGCCAAGAGCTCTACTGCAGAATTGTGAAATCTAATGAATAACTGCATCCTAATCTTCACATCAGTCTGGGAGGTGTGGATCAGGTCAGTTTACCTGGAAAGTCAAAAAGGGAGGGGATTGGTTGAGTAATAGGAATAGCTGTGCTCCGGGGGTAGGGCACCACAGGTCCAGGGTCAAATGCAGCTCTCCAAGCCTCTCTGTCTGGCTCTTGGGACCCTACCCAGGCCACATAACCCAACCATGCTCCTTACCACCCCTGCTTGGCACCCACCTACAGCGCTATTGGCTGGCTGCAATATGTCCCTGAACTCTGATCATGGCTTTTGCTTGTGTGGGTAGAGAATAAAAAGGAGTGCATGAGTTCCACACCCCTCTTGGAACTACTAGGCTGGGTTTCAACCAAGGACCAAAACGTTGCCTTTCAGGAGTCAGCAACCATAGATATGCAGGACCCATGCCTTAATCCATAATACTTCTGTTTGTTTATACTCAGCTATTCCCAATATTAAACTACTGCAGCCTATCTCAGTTAGAACTAGGGATGGGGGAACCTGTTAATTTTGGTTTCTCAGTTTTCCAACCTTAAGCTCAGTTTCCCACATTTCCACAGCAGCTTGCAATTAGTATTATTTTAAAAAGCCCTCATGAGTGCTAATTTCTTTTAATATACACCTTTCTGCAAAGTGGTTTTTCCCTAGTAAAATGCATTTTAATGTTATTTTCACTAATATATGCATCTTATGCACACTTTACCCTGGTGCCTGCATTCTGGTGCATGTTACTTGGCTGGAGAACTGCAATGCAAAATTCAAGGAAGCGCAAAATTTGAAGAATGGCTGCTTCGGTTCGTGCATTGTTTCAGGAACTCACCTTTAAATGTGAACTGAATCATATTTTCTATTCATAACAGGGAACAGTTTTAGCTGGAACTGAAGAACACCTTATAGTCAGAAATATTATTTTCTGAATGTTAGTGCGGTAGACAAAACAGGAGGCAGCCGTTGCAAAAATCAAATGTCCATTCCGCTCAGTGTAGCCTTTTCAATTTGCAGAATGTGGAAAAACCTAAAAACATGATTTAAGCATCACTTATAAAAATGGCCCCAAGGGAGCCACAAATGGATTGGCTACATCAGGGCAGCAGTCCAACTCTGAAGGAAGAATTCTCCCTTTGCCAATGCCATTGAAAGTAGCAGCAAAAGGAGGAGTGGAAGAGAAGATCCGCTACAGCCCTGCTTCTAAATATAAGCCACCACCTCCGAATGGTGGCCGATTCTGATGCACACCACCACACACACACAAATAGGAGAAAGTGTGCTGGGAAATTCGGCACAATTTCATTTCACTCTTAAGGTGAGAAGGCTGAATGTGGGAACTTCTGCATGCAGAGCATGTGATCTACCACTGACCTATAGTTGCTCCTGAAGGGTAAGATCTGATTCTTAGTCACCACTAGAAGTCAGGATTACAGCCATCAGCACAGCAGGATTCCCCATCACAGAAGCCTTTCCGATATTGCAATGTCTTGGAACGAAACCACCTGGCTTTACGATGCATCAGGTGCTATGTGTGACATCCTTCGTAGGCAAAGGCCCTTGAAAGGTTTAGCAGAGACACAACTGAGTAGCTCCAGGAGTGAGTGTGATATAGCCAAACATAGCCAGCCCCTGAAAGCCCCCCAATCCTGTTCTGTTTAAATCATTTTCTTCCAGATGTCAAACTCTGATCTAATAAAGGAGCTCTATGTAACAGAATATACTGGTGTGTATTTTTGGAAGAGTCTCCAAACCAGTTCAAAATTCAAACTCTTAGGGCAGAGGTGGACCTCCAGGTGTTGTTCAGGTCCTAATTCCCAGGTTATAAGGAACCACAAAGGTCATCTATAGTTCTGTCAGAGCAGGAAATCCACCGCTACAACATCCCTGATTAATTCTTTAAATTTCTAACTATGCTAACATGAGCATTACAAAATGAATCTAATGTGTGAAATGCCCCCGCCATCATCTCTGTAATCTGCAAAGTGGCCCTGGACAGAATATCCTCTGTTCCAAATACCCAACATGTATTAGAAAGTGCAGCAACATAATTAACTGATACTTAATAACACTGGTTGATCCAACTGCATTAAGGCCTTTCCATGTATGAAGAATGACTTCGTGGAGTTCACCACCACTGCCATCAATCTTGCCTGTAGGGCTGAGGAAAAGGAAAATACCACTCCAAATTGGAAGTAATATTCTACTAAACAGTGATGCTATTATTCTCCAGCAGTTTGTTGGCAATAATAGCTTTAAAGCCAGGGCCCTGTAATGACTTGCCAGCTGGTTCCCATCACTCTTTTTCAGAAACAGAAAGGAAATCAATCTGAAGCTAAGCCTGTTTGGTTTATTATACTAATTGAGTGGGCAGAGGATAAAGAGGGAATGTTCCTCGGAACCTTTTGAGAACATACAGCTTAGAGAACAGCCCTGCTGCTTTTGACGATCAGAAATCAGATATTTATCCAATGCTGACCTGGAAACGATCCCAATAGTGACCTTCGGCATTTCCATTTGAAATTATGGCAAGTGCATCCCTGCAGTTTCCAAAGTTGGCTTCCAAACTCTTTGCTTTTCCTGGATCAATTTGTACCCCTAGCCTAGAACCTAAAATCATTTCTGATATTTGGTGCCAAAAGGGCAAGATTTTAACACTCATGTATTTGTTCATTGTTTACCTTGTCTTTTTCTAAATCTAATAGCCCCATGAAGAGGAAAAGTGTCTACAAATCAAAGAATGGACCTTTTCTGAGGGCCGCACTATTTAGTAGGCAACAGTACCCAATTTAGTTTGTATTGACTCTCCCTCCATGTATATCTCTTAAAATTAGTCTCCAACTTTGTTAAAACTCCCCAGTTCCTGCTTTATTCTGGATCCTACTTAATAAGGAACCTGTGTGTTTCACCCAAGGATGGAGACAAATGGGGATTTTTTTTTTCATTTCAAAAATTGGGGTCTGTGTGAACTATTTTAAGCTTCTTGGAACCATCAACCCTTTAGGCAGCCCTAGATGCAACTTGAAACTTTCCTATAATCTAGTACAGCCCAATCTATGCAAGCCTGCTGCTCCCTCCCATATTCCATCATAAAACTGTGACTATATGCAGGCACCATAGCTTCAATGCCAGCCAGTTGTTTTCTACCCCACACCCTACTTTAACAACAAGCTCTGGAGAACTGAAAAGACTACACCCCCCCCCCCATTTTGTGACATTTTAGTTGGTCCTAATAAATATATTCCTTCACCATGGATTGACTGTACAGTGTGTGTGTGTGTGTGTGTGTGTGTGTGTGTGTGTGTGTGTGTTATGCACAACCCACAGTGAGGCAATGCATTTGTATACATATGACACACACCCCCTCAATACAATCATAATAAAAACCATTAACAATCCCTAAGACACCAACAAAATTAGTACATGGAAATTACACACAACCCTGGTTCACAACCTTCTAAGAATCAAAGTGTTCCTGTTCCTCTCTGGAAGCTTTGAACTGACTGAGCTGGGCAGGCCACATGTGTGTGAGGGAGTCCCACAAAGGTGCCTCTAGTCCACTTAACATTTACTGGATTTTAAACTGAATTGAAGGGAGATGAGTGTCTGTCTGTCTGGAACATACCTAGTTTCCACTGTACAAAGGCAAGAGTCAGTTTCTAACAGTGTCTTCACAGAGAAGGCAGAAGCAATTACAGGAACAGTATGAGACATGAGCTGTATTTTTAACCTGTTGTGTGTAAAGTACTTTTTCCATTCAAAGGCTTGTCCTTTCCATTCATTTTGTCCTACTTCCAGTTTACTACACAAGCAGCTAACAGATAGAAGCTATCAGTTGGATGAGCCTCAGCTCTTTACACGAAAAAGTACACCTGTCCATTGGGCTACTTGTGATCTTTGCTAAAACAAGCAATTAAAAAAAAATTACTAAGACAACCCGAGATTTGGGGGGGGGGGCTGTATACCAAGGCCTCTATTCATCAATTTATTTGCAAATTGCTTTACTTAACCTTTTCCTACTTGTAGTCAGAAAGTTATGTATGGCATTGAGGCTCCCAACATCTGGAATTCCTATTCAAACCCCTGACCTCTTCCTACACTCCCAAGATTTTGCCAGGCATCACCCAAATCTGTATTCACAGCCTCAAGAGCAAAAACCTAATTTTCTTAAAACAACAACAAACACCACATTTTCCAGAATGCTGCATTTTGCCCCCAAACCAATTTAGCATGTCAAGAACTGGAAAAGCACACACAGCGCCTTGCACATCTGGAACCTGATGCCAAAATGTGCCAGGTTTCCTCACAGATTCAGAGTAGGGCATTGGTTGGATTCCCATTTCTGCCCACTAACCCCCCAATTTCTGAGGTGGAAACTGCTGCCGTTCATCTTCGTTCTAAAGCAGGCATGTAAGAGGAGACAAAGGGGAAAAGGGCCAAGGGCACTGAACAATGTGGGTCTAACAAGCCTGAACCTGTGGTTTGGCAAAAGGATGTGAACAGGCCATAAAGCACTACTGTCTGGAACACAGCCACAAACACTCAAAGAGGGAAATGCTCATTTAAGCATCTAATCACGAGTGCTGAGTAATCCCGAGAACCGTCCATTGCTGTGGGCACCACAAAGACCTATTTGAACACAGTCTCTGTAATGAGAGAAATATTCACTACCTACAACCTTACTATTAATCAGAATGAGGCTGCGCTCCTGAAGGGTACCATTAATTGACTGGGAGACATTTAGAATGATATCCTCCGGATGAGGATTCAGGGACACGTTACGTGTTTGCTGTAGTTCCCTCTTGGCGTTAGACCTGCGTACTGATCGGACACGCACCAAATGACGAATCCAACTGGCTGGGAACCGAAGGGACAGCGCTCCAGATTTCAAGGCAGCAGACGGTGACATCATGCAGGCTGAAGCCAACAGGGTTTCCCAGTACAGCAATGATTAGGAACAGATCCCAAAATGCATAGCTCACAACCTTGGACGTAAACCACTAGCTGGGTCGCATGACAAACTGGGAATCCAGGGCACAACACAAGACGGCAGGAATGATTGCTCTCCCATTGAAATCAATTGTGAGATTTAAAGGTCCTTAGACACGAGTGAATCATGTCCTTGGAAAAGACACAGAAGCGGAATGTACTTGCATCTGTAGTCTGTAGAGTATGCTACTGCCCCGTCAGTTACTGAATTCAGCCACCCTTTCACTTCCTGTTGCATCTGCCCAAGATATAAAAAGAGGGGGAAATGAAAGAGCTGTCTTAAAGCCAGAAATTATAGCTTTGGGCAACAATTACAGCCACTGACCTTCCTGGAAGCAGCAATTCTAAAAAGTGATCCAGAAGATCTTTTTAAAAAAGGCAGTCTTTGTTGCTTTTGGGAAGAGTATTGATCTGAAGGGGGTAACTGCATTTAGATCCTGTTTACCTTTCCTCCTTGGTTAATGCTAACATTTTAAATGTTTGGCAATGACCACAAATGGGGGAAATGGGAAACGCACAAGAGCAGCATGCCTTTCTCTACTGGATTCCTGCAGATCCAAGAAACATCTGTCAAAACTGAAAGTGGTGGTTGTTGTCCTTTTTCCAGGCCATAATAAACATATATCGCCCACTGCTCTCCAGGACAGTCTAAAATTAAGAGTATTTTCACCTGTAATGCTAACATGCATACAACTTTTACACCACTCCCATTAATAGGGCCATATGTAATACTGTTAACAAAGAGCAGAGAAGGACCTAAAGTCTAGACTTCTTTTCCACACGGGGCATTTTCTTGTCACTTTGGTTGAAGAGTTGCTTCCCTAAACTATGGTGCTCCCAAACACCATCTTTTTTACTACAATAAAAGTAAGGTAGCTCAGAAAACCAATATTTTGGTCAACAGACCCATCTCCTTGCCCCCACCCCACCCAACTGTTGGCTCTGTAGGAGCTATACTAGGCCAACATGCCCTATGTGACACATGCCACAGAGAGTATGGGAAATGAAGTAGAAAGACAAAGCTTTTTTAAAAAAAGAGTATTAGCTTGAACATCTCTCTTTGTCTTAAAGGCTCTCTCAGGAGATGCAAGGAAGGAGGAGCCAGCCTTCACGACACTTTCTCACTGTCACCATTCCTTAGTCCACATATTATGCTATAAACTGACTCCATGGTTTTCTCATTTAAAGGTAAACTCCTCCAAAAATAAATATTGTTTAATGGCAGGGAAGCAATTTAGGCTACAATCCTAATGTTGTTTACTACTGAATTTGACAGGACTTACTTCTGAATAGACATGGGTAGATTGTGCTGTTAGACAGAATATGAAGGTGGGTGCATGCAAAATTCACGAAACAATTCTGTAAAACTGTCACACTCAAGTTGCCTATCCCTTTCCTAAAAGCAGTAGCGGGGAACTTCAGCCAAGGGCCTAAATAGGCCCAGAAAGGGTTATAATTTGGCCCACAAGGCTGTTTTTACACAAGCCACGGCCCCCATGCTTGATGTCACATATATGCAGAAAAGGCCCACTTCAGTGTTGTCTCTAGGTGGCAATCCACTAACCGTGGAGGGCCTCCTCCAATGATCATAAAGATCAACTGGGTCCGTACAGGCGAAATCTGTCCACCAACTTTGGCCGACACACTCTTCGTGCCTTTGGTTGTGTGCTACACTGCCCACCTGTGGAATGCAATGTGACAAGCTTTTTACTCTCAAATATACAATTGATGCACCCCTGTAAAACTGATGACTGGATCAGTTCTGTTCTCCACCCTTCGACCCCCTTCCCCAAACCAAGCTGTTCCAAGAAATCTTTTTCTGGATGGAGGAAATCTAGCCACTCCTGTGCCATCCAGGCCCTGACCTACATTGCCCTTGAATAGCACCTTTATTCCTAAGCACTAGGGTTCCCTTCCTCTAGATGCATCTCTGTCTCCTGACTAAGGTGGTTTCCTTTGCCAAGTGAGACCTGCATGCTTGTGGTCTGACAAAGCAGCACACAACAGGCAGGAGTCTGTTCCGAGCGGCTTGGACAACCTACCAAGCACGCATACAGACATAACATGTTGCCTGTGCAACGCAACAGGAGGCTGTTGACTGGCAAAGTCCTGTGTCTGGCACAGCTGCCTCAGGAGGTTTCTTGAGGGGAACTGGCAAAGGGTGGCAGTGGAGTAATAGGCCAGAATGACATTTTCTAGTGTCACTGAGGGGGAAAGCAGAGTCTTAAAACTAGGGTAAAGAAAACAAAAACACCTGAAACATCCCCAAGAGATTTGGGGATTTCAGGTTTCTGGCTGAAAGGACATGGAGCCAGCTCTCTCACACACACACCCAAGCTGATGTTCATTGGGCCTGGAAGCAGCACTGTGTGGCTCAAGCCCCCAGGAAACCATTTCCCACGGAACTGGGAACCTGGGATACTGTTCCTGAAGTGTTATAGGGCCTAATCGGACCTTCTTGCTGCCAGGGAAGTTTGGGAAGAAATGAAAGTGGGCAAGTAGGAGTGGCGATGAGGGGGTAGAAGAAAGGAAAGACCCAAGATCTAGTAATGTCCCCTAGCTGGGTGAGAAACTGCGGCAGGGAATGTTTGTGATCAGGGCAGTCATGTGACCTACACTATATGTAACAGTCCTGTGTTTGGTTGGCTGTCCAGCCCAAGTCTGGTTAAAGCTAAAGAACCATAAAAAGTGAGAGCAGGAGCTCCGAAGCTGCCGGTCAACTGCTAGCAGCACCTGGTCAGAAGACTGAACAAGCACACAAGTCCCCTGGTGACTGCCCCACCATAATGAGATGTGTTGTATTTCTACTTGAATTAGAGCAATCATTTCTAAATTTGCATATATATCAGGGACAGATTTTGCTAATATGGTGCCCTGAGCGATGACTAAATTTGGCACCCGCTCCTAAACATTTATTATTTCCACAATCATTCCTCCTCCTCCTCCTCCTCCTCCTCCTCCTCCTCCTCCTCCTCCTCCTCCTCCTCCTCCTCCTCCTCCTCCTCCTCCTTCGTGCCCCCTCGGCTCAGTACCCTGTGCAGGGGAATTGTCTGCATTGCCCTAAATCGGGTACTGCGTATCTCTCTCTCTCTCTCTCTCTCTCTCTCTCTCTCTCTCTCTCTCTCTCTCTCTCACACACACACACACACACACAGTCCCATTGTTATGCAATTGAAAGTTTATATGCTGTGAGCTGTCCCAAAAGCTGAATTTACACTGAAATAAATGCTCAAATAAATACGTGCATAAATATAAAATAAAAATAAAAATGTCAGAACGGCTGCCCCTCCATGCCTACCTGAGGCTGTCTCGCCATTCTGTCAAGATTTAATGTTTGGCCTTGAGGAATGCCAATGTTTGTGAAGCTGAGCTTGGCATTCAAAGTAGAGCAGCTCCATCAGTCATTCCACTGTTTGTCCTCAGCGTCAGAAGAAAAAGAAACCCTAGGAAGAATCACTCCCTTCAACTCCTCTATTCTTTCTTCCCCCTCAAATGTTCCCTTAAGTATGTTTTCCATGCACTCAGCTCTTTCAAATCAATTCCCCTTACCTGCCCTCAAACCCTTATCTACCCACCACAAAGGAGGGTTTTTACCAGAAGTTCTAGAAGGTTCCTCCCCACCCTCCATCTGCCCCCCACCCTCCCCACCACCACCTTTGAAGTGGCTACCACAACCAAAGTTCTATTGGAAGTTCATAAAGGTAGGTATGAGCCAATGACTCCAAGTGAGTAAATATAATGTGAATTTTAAGGAATTAGTGTGCCATCTTAAATGGGAAACAGCCCAATCACACAACAGAATATGATCTTTGGAGCTGTACAGGAAAGTGAAATGAGGACAGACTTATAACAGGAGCTGGGAGAAACTGAAGATTGCACCGGAGACTTATCGTGGACAAGCTCAAAAGCCACAACCGGCATTCTTATTTTAGTAATGCAAGTGGAAAATGTGATTAGCTGGAAATGTGGCAAGCCCTTCAGCTGGTTCTTCAAAGTAGCTGAGATGGCAAAGACTCTATTTTCCAGTATTCCTAGCTCAAATTGTTGGGAAATCATTATATTAGC
This sequence comes from Zootoca vivipara, assembly GCF_963506605.1. Lineage (NCBI taxonomy): Eukaryota > Metazoa > Chordata > Lepidosauria > Squamata > Lacertidae > Zootoca > Zootoca vivipara. The sequence continues at coordinate 38,913,363 of NC_083277.1, forward strand.
ACCAAAAGGGGGCATGCTGAGCTCTTCTTATTCGCCTTATGACAAGGAGGGAGAACCTGTGGGTGACCAAGGGTCTGGAAATCAAGTCTGATGAGGAATGGTTGAGGGAGTTAGGTATGTTTAGTAAGGAAAAGAGGAGACCGGGAGGATATAGGATAGCCATATTCCAATATCTAAAGGGTTGTAACATGGAAGATGGAGTAAGCTTGTTTTCTCCTGCTCCAGAGGGTAGGACACAATGCAAGGGCTTCAAGTTACCAAAAAGGAGATTCCACCTAAATCTCATGAAGTACTTTCTGATGGAAAGAGACATTTAACAGTGGAATGGACTCCCTCAGAAGTTGCTGGACTCTCCTGCTGTGGAGGTTTTTAAGCTGGATGGCCATCTGTCATGGATGCTTTAGCTGAAATTGCTTCATTATAGAGAGTTGGACCTTGGTCTCCCCTCCAACTCTACAATTCTATGATTCTATGAAGGGCCACAGGTTCCCAATTTCCCCACTGGCAGTTTCTCTCAGTGCCAGGGATACAGCAACATCCCTCATTGTGAAAAAAGTGTATTTTATTGTATTTTTCTCATGCAGCACTGTTTCCATTCCACTGCAGTTCATCTTCCACCCAACACTACATTATCTGTCTCACTGTCCAACGTGGCAAAATTTCGTAACTGATGTTATTATGTTGTCCTTACATTATTCCACCTTGTTCATTTCAAAGCAAGGGAAACATCATGCAAATTGGGGGTGGGGGGAGAGCACACAATTTAATCCAGTACCGTGTTTCTCATATTATAAGACATGTCTTATATTTATTTTTTCCTAAAAAAAACACACTATGGCTTATTTTCAAGGGATGTCTTATTTTTTTCCTCCTCCTCCTGCCGCGGCCGGCATTGCTGCTGTGCCTATCACTATGTCTTATTTTCGGGGTATGGCTTATATTCCTTGAATGCTTAAAATTCCTGCTATGGCTTATTTTATGGGTATGTCTTAAAATATGAGAAACAGGGTACATGTTGCTTTGTGGACTGAAAACAACAGTGGCAGCAAACACCAATTTTATTTGCTGGGTTGATTTCTGTTACGGAAACACAATGAGTAAGTGAACATGGCAATTTCTGCTCCCAACACAGCTCTCCAGCATCCCTAGACAAGAGCCCGAAATGGACAGAGCAGCCAAGCTTCAGCTGAGCGAACTATGGATATTGTGGCAGTCTGCATATTGGCTCAGGAGTAAAAACGGGGAGAACACTGACTGACTGTTTTGCAATTCGGAACAGGGACAGGCATGTTAAAGGACTGCTTTCCTGACTCAGAAGAAAAAAATTGCAGGGGGATGTGCAGCTGTAAAGTTTCACTTACCAGAGAAACCAGATATCTCCAGGAAATAATGAAGTGAAACAACTGTGGTTCTCTTTCTGCCTCTCCCCTCACCCTTTCCCTTGTTGAAGATTCATTCCCTGTGTTTGCAGTCATGGGATTATTGTCTTTCACATGACGGTGTATGTTTACATTCCACAGAGTGGGAAGTGACAGAGACAGGATGTTTGTGTTACTGTGTTCCGTGAAGTGGGACTATTGTCCTTTGTTCTTTCTCTTTGCTGTCTGATGCTAGAGAGAGAGAGGGAGCCATGTTGCAGTGCTCCGTGGGTGTTTATATGTGAATAAAGTAGATTAGCCAAATGCTGAGTTGCTGAGGTCTGTTATGCAACTGCGAGTTCCAGGGACAGGGCGCCACCACAGAGAAAGGCCTCTCCCATGCATGGCCACCAATGGCACCTCAGAACCTCTGGTTACACTTCATAGGAGGAAAAGTGCCGAGTTAGTGTCTGGCAAACATGATGCACTTGAGGAAGGTTGATAAACTGAGGCTGTTTCCTGACAAGATGGAGGTGTCACTGGTGAGAGTGGAGGAGGGGTTGCACTCCACCTCAAGAACCAGCACCACATTTCGTTTGGTGAGGATACTGACGGACCCAGTGCTGTGACAGGAGGTGCCAAGCCTCCAGGTTACAGAGCAGCCTCCACCATTTGAGATTGGTGCGCCTGCGCAAGGGTGCATCTTGGCCACAGTTATCCATGTGCTGGTAACCTCCGCCAGACAAGAGACCTTTCCTCAACTGTCTTTAGCTGGAGCTAAAGGCGAGTGGCAACTGTGGAGAGGGAGTGCTCTTCCAAGAGACAACCACAGGGCATCTACCCTTTCATCTGCCCAGCAGATTTAAAAACCCAGCTACGCCGTTTTAATTAGCACATTGTAGCGATGTGGTGTCTTGTTCCACTGCTATTTTTACCAGTGTTGTCATACAATGAATTTATTCCTTTATTGTTTTAATTTATTTGAGTGGGCTTTAATGGGAGTATTTCTCCCCTGAAGATGCCGATTACTAGTAATAAAACAAACAGGCAGAATTAATTCACCACAGAGCCCATTTACACATTCAGCTGTCAGTCATCCAGCCCTCAGTAATCAAGCAAGCGATGAGAAATCACAGGGGGGATTCAGCTAAATTTTACTCAGAACAGCCTCACTGAAATTGAAAAACCTAGCTTTTAACTTCAATGGGTCTGTGTAAAACTTAGTTGACTATTATCCCATATTAAGAAGCGCAAAGCAGCTGAGGGAAGAGACTCAAATGAAGTGAAAGATGTCACTATATCAAATCCTGGTTTCATTTGCCAACTGTAAACTAGCAAACTCCCAGCATTCCAACTGTTCTCAAGTCTTCTTCCACCAGAAGAGCTTCGTGACCTGAAACCTTCCAAGATCTTCCCGCCTTTGCACAACTGCCTTTTCAGAAGCAGCATGCAAAAAACGACAAGGTGAGCTCCAGCACAGCTTCAGACAAAACTCCTGCCAGGCCTGACTTGGAAATCACACTGACACCCTTCTCCCGCTTTTGAGACAAATGGCTTTTCGTAAAACAAAAAACCCAGAATCATGACCAATTGTCCCCCTTGCAAATTGTTTGCTGTTCGGGAGACATCACTTTCTCTTGCTTATTAGGAGTACTAATGCCTGTCTTGCATTAGTACTCCTCTGGGTATCCTTTTATGTGTGGTGCTAGCTTGAAGAGGGGCAAAATTCCCCAGCTCCAGCTGAGCCCTCTATAAAAAAAAAAAGTAGGCGAATAGAATCCTGCATCACGCCCTTTGTGGGTAATGCCATTCCACACCCTTCCCTTTCAGCCTGGCATTTACATTTTTCAGCTTTCAGCACACTCTAGGTGGTTCCAGCTCTCAGCAACGGCAGTGCCAGATGTGAAATGAGGGAAGAAATGGTGCAAAGGGTTTGCAGGACAGTTCCAGGAAAGAGATTCTGCAGAGCTGCTGCCAGTCTGTGTAGAGACTGTGTGGAGGCTGCCAGTTGAGCTAAACAGACTCTGGTTCAACTTGGTGTTACGATAACCTCCTATCTACCATTATTATTTTTAAAAATCCAATTTCTATACCACCCTTCATCAAAGGATCACAGGGTGGTTTACAACATAAAAACACATGCCATAGTAACAAACAAGAACTATACCTCCCACAGTTTAAGAGGCCATTGATTGTTTTATTAGCCAAAGGCCTGGGAGTAGAGGAATGTTTTCACCTGGTGCCTAAAAATATGCAATGAAGGTGCCAGGCAAGCTTCCCTGGAGAGAGCATTCCACAAGCAGGGAGCCACATCAGAAAAGGACACCCTCTGGACTTCTCACAGAGGAGGCACAGTAATGAGGTCCCTCTGTAAATAACCATCCATGTCAGACCAGATCCACTGCAAAGCAGTGCCACCTACCCCTAATTCAAACAGTCGCTCTAGAACAGGCATCCCCAACTTTGGCCCTCCAGATGTTTTGGACTACAATTCCCATCTTCCCCGACCACTGGTCCTGTTAGCTAGGGATCATGGGAGTTGTAGGCCAAAACATCTGGAGGGCCGCAGTTTGGGGATGCCTGCTCTAGAAGGAACCATGTCTCTCCCCCTCCCCCAATCATCCCTTAGCCCACTGTAAAGATGAATCTCAAGCCTATTGGATACTAGTTTCGAAACAGTTCTGTAGTTTGGCTGTCCATGGCACAAGCCATCCATATTGATTTGTGCCAACTCTACAGATTCAGAACAGCAGCAAGATAGAACTGCCTATTTTTGGAAGATAGAACAGAGCACAATCCGTCCATCCCTCCCTCCCTCTCTCTCTCACACACACACATAATGAACTGTATGAAGACAAAAGATAACAAAAGATAAGGAACTCTTCCTTTGTGCCTGTGTAGACAGAGGATTTTTTTTGTTTCATTGTTGTGTAAATACAAAATTCACTTCCAATTCAGGATTCACTACTGAAAGTGTAGACAGACTGATAAAGGGGCTGTGGAAGTCTTCTGAACAAACAACATGGAGTTTTGAGCTGCAGTAAAATTTAGTTTATATAGGTCTTTCTCAAAATCCATGTAAACAGTTTTTTTCTCTCTCTCCTCCCTCTTTCACACATGCACTCCCTCAACTGAGGAAACAGCAAAACTGCATTTGGGGGCAATTGGGAGTTCCTCCAGACATCTTGACCACTGAGCATTTAATCCTGATTTGCAAGCCCAAAGCTTGCATGGAGGCTATACTGTGCTTGCTCTTTATCAAGCATTTGTTCCAGTTTGATTGCACAGATGTTATAAGACTTCACATCAATTGACTGCCGTCCCACATTTTTTAGCACACCCCCTCGTCACTTTCCTTACCGCAGAAAAAGTTCAGAAGTTTTCGTTTTTCTCAAAGCAGATTTGTATTGACAGAGCACTTCAACATACTCTAACTGACTGCCAGTATGCCATTGAATCCCTCCTGGAAAATGGTGGCACAGTCTGGAGGCGACCATGGCACATGGCATATATAGTTTGCATGGAATAGCAAATTCCCCTTTCCCCATACAGTACAGACATTTCCAACATACTGTTGTCAGAGGGAAACAGCTCCATACACACTCCATTAAAGGCACAGTTTGCATGGATCCTTCCTTTCCCTCTCTTCACCCCACACCCCAAAATAAAACAGGCTGCGGCTCCTTCATATAAGAGAGCATGTGGACTGCTAGAAACTAATGAGAACTGCTTGCTCACCCACCTCATCCCCTGCCGATAAGGAAAGCAAGTTTCTGGCCAACACACATACACATACTTGGAAAGGTTTGATGAGTCACTGGTTCATATGCAGTCATCCAGCAAACAGCAGTAAAAAATTAGAACTCTCTTCCTACAATTCATTTAAAATGATTTCTTTTTGGGGTGGGGGGCAAAAAGAGAGCAGCAAGCCCAGTTGAAAGAGAGCAGAATGAGGAGGAAAAAGTAGCACCTAAAGGAAATTATTATACACAATAGGTTCCGGAAGTCTGTACTTAACCTGAAGCGAACTTTCTCATTGAAAGTAATGGAAAGTGGATTAATCCGTTCCAGACAGGTCCGCGGAGTACTTAAACTGAAAGTACTCAAACTGAAGCGTACTTAAACCGAGGTATGACTGTAACCACAATGGGTGCCAATGTGGTGCAGCCTCTGATGGAGGTGGAACAAAGCCATTGTGGCTAGTAGCCATTGATAAATAGCCTTATCTTCCATATTTTTTTCTAAATTCGTTTTAAAACCACCCAAATAGGTGGCCATCACTACTACCTCTGGTGGGAGCAAATTCCATAGTTTTGTGAAACTAGCTTCTTGTGAACTCTGGAGATGTAGGGCACAATAATCAGACATCTCTCTCTTTTCTTTTACTCTGTGGAGCAATGCCTATGGTCAATATAGGCACCCTCCCTACTCCAAAGAATATATGTATTTAAGAAAAAAGCCATTTAAAGTGGGGGTGGACAACACTGTCAGAATTCAAAATCCATATGGTTTTTGTATGAAAGATCCAGAAGCAAGAGACTGGGTTCCTGAAAATGAATTCTGCATTCCAATTTCATTTTCCCCCCATATGGATCACTCCAGAGAACTCCTTTCATAAAGCAAAAAAAAGTTTTCTGTCCCAGGGCCAATTCTGACGTACTGTTAGTTATTCCTGGCAGCATAATTTTTGGAGCCTGTAGTCAGCTATATGATGTGCTCCTACCAGGAGACGCATTCGCTGTTAACAAATTTAACAGGCATCGAGACAGAAGAAAAGTAAATGCCAGCAACCACAGCTAAGTCATCTCAAAGAGCTGGGTTCCAAATTTTTTAAAATGTGACTGCTAGGTTGAAAACTCTTCTTTTCCACTGCTCTCAGGGACAGGAAACAGACTGGATGAAGCTCATTAGAGCATCAAATAACTGTCCTTAGCTTTTAATTTCCTTGCCTCTGAATTTCAGTCTTGGCCACTTTCTAAAACTCACACTTTATTCTATTTTAAAATAAAATACAGCTATATGCAAATATTTGTGATTGAAGAAAAGCAATTAAACCAGTTCCAGATGTGTTAAAAGTAACATTTAGAAGGAAATAAAAACTTCAAGTCTGCCATTTCCAAATTTGTTTGCTTTGGGCAAGATGCAATAGCCCACGTCATCAGATAAAACTCCCATTACGTACAATGAATTGAGTGCTTTTCTTTTATACTTTTGACAGTAATCAATGCATATGCCATTTTACCTTTTCTTCAAATAAAGAGTCCATTTCCTTCTAAGCAAAAGGTAAATGAAAATCTTGCAGAAAAAAATTCCAAGTACCTGGAGTGCCAGTTTAGCTTGTGCCCGGCAAAAGACGCAGCACTGCCCACTTTTTGCTCTTTGTGGTATCTGCAGCTGTGCAAGGGTTCAAATTGGGGGTTTTTTTTGGGGGGGGGGGCAAAGTGTGAGACCCTGTGGCCATTAGCAACTTTGCACCTGAGCTTGACTACAGCTGAAACAGCAAAGGAACGTTCAGCTATTTTTCCCCCTGGTGTCCAGATGCCAGTAAGGAAATACTCCACATTTTGAGAATCATAAATGCATTTGTTTGGGGATTTGTGTTAGAGTTTCAGGATGTTCACAGACAGAAATTTATTGTGCAATTTGAGCTGCTCACACACACATCTTTTTTTGCAGCATCCACACAATGTTGTCGTCAACCCAATAGCCCATACTTTCTATTAAAAAAAATATCATTCGGATTTCTCCTTACCTTAGAATGCCACACTCCTAAGTGGGAGTCACTTAAGTGTTCTCCCAGCTGTTTCAAAACTGATCACGAATATGGGGTGCTTAATGTTGGCTGGGAGAATAAAAGACCCCTCAGAGACTGAATGGGACCCTGAGCAGGTGAACTGCCATCGCTAGTCTCAAGAAGGCTGGTTCGAGAGAACACATCATCTTATCTTTTATAGAAAGAAGCTGGAGCAACCATAGAAAACAGAAAATTTGAGCCCGGACTTGAAAATGTAAACCATATCACAAAAAGCTTCACAATAAATAAATGATAAATCCATCCTGTATTTTAAAAGCTTTGGTGTGCAAGCACACAAAATGGGTGAGCTTTCTGCCCAGAAATTATGCAGTGTTCACAGCTATTCATTTATACCCCAACTTGTTCACAGCACACCCGAGAGATTCTCTGAAGTTTTGAACATTTGCAATATCTAATCTCAGATCTATTTTAGAGTTCAGCAAAACAAACACACAGGAAAAGGGGGGAAATAAGAGTTCACTGCGATTGGTTTGCATGCGTCAAATCAGAAAGCCTCCTTTCAGCTAAGAGAATTTGTTTGGGGGTGGGACGCCTGGCTTTTCCGCTGAATAATGTTGTCATCGTTTTGCAGCCTGTTCCAGCCATGGCAGGCCAACACACCATAAGCCATATATTGTGACCTGCTCTGGATTGGACCTATTTGATTTTGCAGTTCTAGGCAGAATGCAAAACCAAAAGCTTAATTGAGCTAATGTTGGCTGGTGGTTGATGGGCTAATCCTTACTGGAGACCTACTAGTAGAGCACAGCTGGGGAAACTGTGGCCCTCCAGATGCCTTTGGACTCCAACCCCCATTAGCCCCACACATTCTTGGCCTAGTGGCCAGTGCTGATTGGGGTAGTAGTTCAGTAGAGGTTGGGCAGCCACCTGTTGGGACTGCTCCAGCTCTGGGGATATTCTGTTTGAAGTTGAGTGTTGGACTAGATAAGTCTACGAGACCCCCTTCCATCTAGCTCTATGATTTGACCCTTAGATGGCACCAACAACATGCTAGGTCAGCAAAGACCCTTGGTTGGCCTAATACTGGCATTGTCCAAATATGGATTCTGGAACATCTTATTATCGATACTAAGGAAAACTTGGCCATTCCGTACTTGGCTTCCATTTGCACTCCTGTGGTGTGGTTTTGCTGGAAAAGGATCCCTGAAAGATGGAATTAAGGGTTGGCAGCATAAAATGACTGGTGATGATTGTCACTGTGAACAGTGAAAAAAATGTGTATGCATCAGGATTAGTTGGGCTTTGATCACTTGCTCTGAACTTGACCTCTGGTTAATCCTAATTAAGCCAGACAGTTTCCTTACCTTAATCCGATTCAATTGGGTTAAAGAACAATGACATTAAAATCAGCTGGTATTACTCACTACAAAAAGTGTCTGTGACCTGAGGAAACCCAGCTGCCAGAATTTATTTTCTAATGGCTTGGAAATTCAGGGGAGGTAGACATCTCAGTAGGGGAGCTTTCCCTATTTTAATATAGAGGGGGAAAGGGAGGAGGAGGAGGAGGAGGAGAACTGCACCACTTCTGCCCACTTTGAATAAAGGCTTGCTGTGGCTGGCTACATATATACTGGTGAAGACCCAACAGAATCAGGCTCCCTTAATGAGCTCAAGTGCAGCTAAGGCTGAGTTGGATAGTTAACTTTGGAATGCATCCCCACATTCAAAAGAAAAGGTTCTAGACTTCATGGGCATTGAGATCAGTCAGAAGTAGTGATGGCAAAAGCGCCAAGATCAGAAATATGCAAATTATGGTGTTTTTCCATCCATTTTGTCTAACTACCTGATTCAACTTTCGTTTGAGCCAGAGTCTTGCCCCTGCTGCATTCAAGGAGTCCTCCATCTCCCACTCATTAACCCAGGCACCCCCAAACTTGGCCCTCCAGGTGTTTTGGGACTACAACTCCCATCATCCCTAGCTAACAGGACCAGTGGTCAGGGATGATGTGAATTGTAGTCCCAAAACATCTGGAGGGCCGAGTTTGGGGGTGCCTGCTTTAACCCATTATGATGGCTACTAACGTAAGCAATGAAGCAGCATGGGTCAAACTCACGGGAGGATCCCTCAAGCAACACAGTCAGGCTCAAACATTTCATAAGGCAATACAAGACATTGTGAGGTGTTTTCACCCTCCACATCTGGATTTGGACTTAAAAGACAAAGGGAAACTGTTGGCTTATGGAGAGCCAAGTTGTAAGCAAGCACAATCAATGACACTGCAGAACATCATTGATCATGTCTGTTAAGGCATCAGCCTTAGCTTCCCATTTCCTGGCTCAGAGCTTGATTCAACATGAGATAACCTTAAGTCTAATCATATACAGTATCACTGAATAATAGTACATGCAGGATATTATTATTATTACTTTATGGAGAGCACTCAAATGCATACAAGTCGCCACCTGCAGTATGAAGTAATTCAGCCTGAAAACAGGTTTACTACCTCACTGAGAATGAAGCATGTGTTGCTGTTGGTTAAAGGAGACTCCAGTTTCCAAGCCATCAGTACTAGTTACCTGGATGCCTGCACACCTGGCCTCCAAAAGGAAGTCCCAAAGCCAAGTCAGCACTTTTGCCAGTGTGCCTGCAAACCACTTTCACTGTTTCTCATTATGGGATACAAACATTCTAGCCAAATGGCCTGAAAGGGGAGATATATCAGAGTTGAAGGTTTAAACCTGTTATAAATCTTGTACTGAAAAATCCAGAGACATGTCAGAAAAGCCTGCCAGAATTCCAGAAGAAGAAGATGCAAGAAGCAGACCACCTGGACTCCACTCAGCCAAACCAAGACAAAGTCCACCTTTGTCCCCAGAGCAGCAAGGTGCCCTATCACCAGGTATGGATGCAAAAGGACTTCATTTTTATTTATGTTTTGCTTTCCTCATCCAGCACTTGACAGAGAACTAGGTGCATTGAACCAGCCCACAATAAGAAGCTATTTTGCATCTCTGGGTTTTTTTGAATGGTTGTATCAACATCTGTGATATTGAAAGATATCCTGCTTACCAAGCTACAGGGTGATCTCCAAAAACTGGCCTTCTGCATTAAATCCCCGAATAGCTGCTTGGCCATAGATGGAATCAGCAGCATATGGAAGAGAGTGGCACAGCATGTTCAACCCACAAATGGTTAAGTAAGTATGCTTCCTTTGTGACATGGCTTTTGGATGTGTTGGTGCCAAAAATACCAAGGCTGCCAGTGGAGGTATGGAGAGAAAGCAACAAACTTTGGTCTGGATACAACAGAGCAAAAGGTTTCCCACAAAGGCAACATCGGAGACCCACATGCGATTGTGCAGCAAGCTGTTTTCCCACAGACTCAGCACAGAAAGCTGGCCTCTGCCCAGAGGATCTAGTCTTGGACTATCTTGGATCTGAGAGCTTTCCACATTAATTCAAATTCTGCTCCATGTTTGTTCACTCTCTTATCCCAGCCTCAAACGCAGGTTGTGTCCAGGCCTTCAATCCTTTGATTCCTCCAGAGTAAAAAGTGACCCACCTGTCTCGCCTCTAAGAACTGCACAATTCATTCATGCTATTGCTCTCATACGTCACCAAATTAATTCAAGGAACTCCCAAGGTCACACGCACAAGTGGGAGAAACACATTTCCCCTGATGATGTATCGCTCGCAGCCTGGCGTTCCTCAGAGGTGCTGGGCAAGCCTGGTTGGCTTGTTTCTAGAGAGGCTGCCAGTTCCACATCTGGAACTGATGAATTCCAGCCCACGGTACAGCAACCAGATTATGGGAGTATGAAGATAGAGGCCTATCTTTTCCACATCTTCCCAGCGTATCTTCATTCCCTTTGGCTTGAGTGAATCACAAAGACTTCGCTGCATTTGAAGCGGAGATGAGACAGCTTGTTAAAATGACTAAGTGGTGTCGTGGTTCCTTCTTCTGCACAGGGAATCCCGGGAATTTGAATTGTGAGGAGGAGGAGGAGGAGGAGGAGGAGGAGGAGGAGGAGGAGGAGGAGGAGGAGGAGGAGAGTGATTGCTAACAAACTGCATTGCTGTTTGCTGTGCCTGCTAGTCTCTAGAATGGGATTTTATTTATGCTTTTTGTAGGTTTCTGTGAATAATACCAATAATTAAAAATTAAATAAGGAAAAATAACAGGAAGGGGGGTACTCAGCTGGGGACATGTAGAATATTCTCCTTGAGCTTCAGGGTGCAGACAGGGTGATCATGTGCCCTACTATGCAGAGGAGAGTCCGTTGTTTGGAGAGATGCTCTATCTTGAATGGATGTTCAGTCCGAACTCAGTTAAATAACCCTAAGAAGGGAGAGCAGGAGGGGCCTTGAAGTTGCCCAATGACACCTGGATCTCCATCTTTGCCTTAGAGCGGGGTGGCCACTGTGACACTTCCAGATGTCATTGAACTACAGCTCCCATCAGCCCTTACCAGAGGGCTAATGGTCAAGGATGATGGGAGTTGAAAGCCAACAACATCTGCAGGGTGGCACATTAGCTACCCTGACTTAGAACAATTGACCGCAAGAGGATGCTTCTCTCATAACAGAAGAATCCAGTGGCATCTTGAAGGAAGGCGAGGGAAGAGATGCTACAACCTCAAACCATCTTGTAGTCAGCCAGTGGCCATGCTAAGGGCCAGCCCTGTTTATCTAGCTAGGGTAGGTCAGCTGTTGCAGGAGTTAAGGAGCAGCTTATTCTTTTATTTTGTTATTTAAAACCTCTAATCTGTATACCTAAAATTTAAAATATACGTTCAAATTATTAGCAGAAGTCGAAACAAGTTTAAATTTTAAAAAAATCAAAATATAAATAAAACTAGCAATTTAAAATACACATTATGAAATGAAACTACCTATGGAAATACCTACCAGCTTTACATGTCTTTGCAGGCTTGCCTAAACACACACACACACACACACACACAGTGTGTTTTTAGCAGGTGCCAAAAACAGGCTCCTCTCAGGGAGTCCCAGAGTATAAGTGCAATCATGGTGAAATGTAGATTCCTTACAACTGCTACTTTTTTCAGAGTCAAATAGCATAGGCCAAAGAGTCAAAACAAGGGTCTAGTGAATGTGCAAAGCAAATTCATGGACCTCTCCAAGTGTTTTCCGAAGTCCCGCTGGCTGAGCAGCTTTCCAGGCTTTGTGAGGTGCAAAGAAGTCTTGCAAGGGGAAGTCTTGAAGCTTCAGTCCCACCCCAAACACTGCAACAAGACAGCACAGTTCTAGCTGCCACTGCAAACGGAACATGTGGAGAGAGAAATGCACACGGAAAAACAAACCCACTTGCTTGCTTCAATATTTGCAATGCTAAAATAGAAAGGCCGACAGACAGCTAGGACGTCAATGCCGAGCAATCCTCCAGCTATAACAGCTCCAAATGCAAAGTTGTTTCCAATAAAGGCTGCGGATCAGCAACAATTTAAAAAATAAAAATAAAAAATGTAATAAAATGCAAGGGGCCATATTTGGGAGTGAGCAAAAGTTGGAAGGCCAGCACTTTTAGCTCTGTCCAGCTTCACCCCAGATAAGCCAAGACACTAAGAAATCTGTAACCCTCTCCTCCCCAATGTGAGCAGAACTTTCCCCCCAGCTACTCACTCTCTTACAGAAGCCAAGACAAGAACCAATCGGAAGCAGCCAGCTGAGATGCATAAAGGGAAAAGCTCTGTTACTGCTGGGAGAGAAGGGCATCTAAAGAAATTGTTGCTCAAGTTGTACCTAAGAAAATAGTGGAAGCAAAAAATGGAAGACAGAAGTCCTTGGGATTCCAGGCTATGGAGGTGGGAAAGGGATGTGCTGTAGACTGGACAGGAGGCACCGGCATCAAGCTGTTCTAATCTGCCAGAGCCAAAAACTCGGAATCAAGCAAAAACTAATGATTAAAAAAAAGAAAGATATGCATGGGATTTTTAATTTTTTTAAAAAAGTTTTCAATCCCTACCTGCATTTCTTATTCATAACCCCTTCTACAGACATGGAAGGTAATTTGGGGGTGGGCAAGAGAATGCCCTTGTGAATGACTGAATCTGGGATCTTGCACATGCAACGGATGTGCTCTGCCACTAAGCCAGGGGTCAGCAAACTTTTTCAGCAGGGGGCCGGTCCACTGTCCCTCAGACCTTGTAGGGGGCCGGACTATATTGGGGAAGGGGGTGAACGAATTCCTATGCCCCACAAATAACCCAGAGATGCATTTTAAATAAAAGCACACATTCTACTCATGTAAAAACATGCTGATTCCCTGACTGTCCGCGGGCTGGATTTAGAAGGCGATTGGGCCGGATCCAGCCCCCGGGCCTTAGTTTGCCTACTCATGCACTAAGCTATGGCCCTTTCCTTGTGCCGCATGCAAAGCAGCCGTGGTCCAGGCCACATGCATGCAGGAATGGGATCGCCAAGCCTGTACTGCACCCCTATTGTTCAACGCTGAAGGAAGCCATGGTGTCTGCAGAAATGAAATTCCAACATGTGTTATCCAGCGTTGCTGTTTCTGCTGACACGAGGACCTTCATTCAGCACAGGCCTGCTCTCTTCCCCCTCTCTCTAGCAACAGCCTCTCACATTACACGCATATGGGAAGCTAAGCTGACAAAAGGTCTGCAGCTGAAACAATTGAGTTAGAAGAAGTAAAGAAAAAGAGGGCCTCTCAGAGTTTTGCACTTCTGCCTACTTTAAGGTTACCAGATTTTTTTCAATGAATCCAGGGTCACTTTTCAGCTTCCATGGATTTTGTATGGGGACTGATTTGTAAATCCAGGGACTGTCCCCGGGAAACTGGGACCAAGGCCTACTTGTCACAGGCAAAGTGAAATCTGTTCCATCCCAGTTGTTGAACCAGATATGCTTATATATCTGCCAGTTGCCCAAAGACCCAAGTCCTCCCGGCTGCCTGCCTTCATTCATTCAGTATCTCCTTGTGCTTCTACCCCACCTTTCCTCCCAATGAGAGCACAGAGCAGCAAGCTATATAACACAGCAATATTTTTTAAAACAACAACAACAAATGACAGCAACATTAAAGACTATCACAATCTTTAATCTCTTAATGGCAAACTTGGCTTGCACTATTCTAGTTGATTAAGAGGTCTTGCCCATGAAACCCACTTCCCCTAAAGATCAGACTTCTTGCAACAGGGGAAGTGAAAGGAAAACATGCTTTGACTCACCATCATCTAACCGCTCATGAAACAGCCAACTTCATCTAATCTCCCTGCAAACAAGTCTGCATGAATGCTCAACAAACAGGTCATCCAGAAGTGCCCTTATACAAAACAGCAGCATTGGCAAAAACGTGGATTGCATTCCAAAGGCCTGAGTAAACAGGGGGAAAAACTTTTCACCTGGCACCTAAATGAGAACAACCAAAAGTCATATGGGAGGCAGTTTTATAACTTGTGGGGAGCGACCCACTGAGAATTCCCTATCGTGCAGAAACTAAGATCAGAATAATAATCAAAATTATGTAATATGTGGGCTGCATTTCTGCAAGGAGATCTTGTTAGTTTGAGTATTTGTATAGAATGCCTGCAGGAGGAAAGGTAAGTAGTGGGCTTACCTTTCCAGCAAGAAACACTGGAATTTGTGCAGCCACTGGAGAAGGGTTAAGAAATCCTTTGCCCACCATTGCATCTCAGAATCAGGTATGCGGCAGTCACTGCAATGGCTTCCTGGGAAGCTCCCTCCCTCCCTCTCTCTCTTGTGTGTGTGCTTGTGTGTTTCACATGAACACATGTCATAAGAAGTTAGGCTGCTCATTTGGCTCTCAACCAATCAGAAGTTGAGGATATCATAAGCATAGAAATAATTTAGCAAATTTACATAGAATATTTTCTACACTCTTGCAATGACCTTAATCAATAAAAACTTTAACATTTTGTGTGTGTGTGTGTGTAAAAAACCTTACACTATAACAAAGGGTTAGTTGCTACTGGTGGATAAGTAATTATCCCACAATAACCTCTCTTTGTTTAGCCTCTTGCTCCTTATCTTAATAGGAAATTACATATTTAAAAAAATGGGCATGGGAATAAAAACGCACAGCTGAGTGCAAACAACAATGAATTTAGACAGAGGTCATTCTTTCATGGTGGGGCTGTACTTTCAATCATATTCTTGAGGAAAACAGAGGTCAGCTGAGCAGATATACAATTGCCCAGAGGGACAGAAACACCTGCAGAATCAGGGCCAGAGTCAATGTGGCATGGCCATGCTCCCTCCTTCTCCACACAGTTGTTCTAGGTGCAGAGAGCAAGTGACTAGGGTGAATGGGTTTGCTTGGTTTGGGCACAAGGTACATTGGCACCTGCAGGCAGAAAGCTGGATGAATTGAAGTAGATCAAAGTGTTGCTGACTTCCAATTGTTTATCAGCAGCAAGATAAAAAAGGCTCAAGTTGTGAGATTAGAATTATTATATTCCGTTTATCCCCGTGTCTGGTTCATGTGCTGTTACAGGTAACAGGCTCCACCCCATGAGCCACCATTTGGTATCTGGTTTCTTTCCCAAACCACTATTCTCCCACTGTGAACTTGCTCCAGCGGGTATGCCTCTCTAACAAAACTAGCAAACGAAAACAAAGTAGATCTTGCAAGCTTGAAATCCATGCACTCACGACCTAAATAGCCCATGCGCAACAGAAACCTATATACAAATATCCTGATTTTGAAGAAGTTCAGGGGCTGACCTCCGGAGGTTGCTGGACTACAATGGTCACACTTGCTGCGGCTGACAGGAATCTGCACTCTCAACATCTGCTAGCATTATCAGCCATGCACACCATGAAACAGATGCACAAACAACACATTTCAAAATGGCACCCAACCTCTGGGGCTGGTGGGATATCATTCTGCAGCCTATTGAATTTATCTAGCTTTGCAAACATTTTAACCACTTTTTAATCTTATCCATTTTGTATCAGAATAGAAAGGCAACAGTGTAAACTGCCCCCAATCACTCAATGGCACTTCACTGATGCTTTCAGCCTCTGTAGTGATACTGCAGGAGAGCCAGCCACATCCACCCTTCAGAAGGGTGAAACTGTGCAAACGGTGTGGAAAAACTGCTGTAGACATAATTAACTGATAAAGAAAGGGAGAAAGCCCTGCCTCTCAGTTCAGTTTTCATGTTTGGCATTTTAAAACAGACACAGCTGGGATTGAGCTCAGAGAGAGAGGAGACTCAAGCGCATTGTTTCCTCAGAGCATCTCACACCAGAAGGGCTTCCCTACCTCTTGGGTGTGACCCTCACTTGCCTTAGTTGTTGCCCCACTGCAAAATAACAAAAGCCAAGACTGCAGAATTTCATTAGCAGACTCACTCCATAGGATTGTGCACTCTTCAGATCAAAGAGTCAGGTTGCTAGTCAGGAGATTCTGGGCTTAAAGCCATCTGCATCAAGGCAGGGCAGAGCCCTGAACAGATCAGTGGGTGGAGCAGTTTCCTGCAATGCTCCCAGAAAAGCTGGGTCTGTCCAGGGCACAGAAATTGCTACTTAGCTTCTTCTCTACACATTAATAGCCCTGGCTGATGGTTAATGGTTTGTCTACAACTTTGGAATTGGTGTTTCATTTATTAACTGATCAAAGGGATGCGGGTGGCCTAAACCACTGAGTCTCTTGAGCTTGCTGATCAGAAGGTCGGCAGTTTGAATCCCTGCGACAGGGTGAGCTCCCGTTGCTCGGTCCCAGCTCCTGCACACCCAAAAAAGTACAAGTAGATAAATAGGTACCGCTCCAGGGGGGAAACAGTGTTTCCGTGCGCTGCTCTGGTTTCAGTGTTCCGTTGCGCCAGAAGCAGCTTAGTCATGCTGGCCACATGACCTGGAAAAACTGTCTGTGGACAAACGCTGGCTCCCTCGGCCTGTAAAGCAAGTTGAGCACCGCAACCCCAGAGTCGTCTGCAACTGGACTTAACTGTCAGGGGTCCTTTACCTTTTTCTTTTTCTTTTACCTTTTATTAACTGATCCAGGGAATGGAGCAACTCCCCCATGAGAAAAGGTTACAGCATTTGGGGCATTTTAATTTAGAGGAGCCCCTTCACGGATCACTAACACAACCACAACAACAACAACAACAACAACAACAAATTTAGAGGAGAGGCAAGTAAGATGTGACATGATAGAAGCAGAAAAAGTGTATGCATGGCGTTGGGAAAATGGATACAGAATAGTTTTTCTCACTCTCTCATGACACTAGGACTGGAGGGGGACATCTAATGAAGCTGAGCATCAGTAGATTCAGGACAGACAAAGTAAAGTACTTCTTCACACTGTTAAATTACGAAATTTGCTTCGACAAGAGATAATGGCAGCCACCAACAGGCATGGCCTTAAAAGGGGCTTAGACAAATTCATGAAGGTAGAGGCTACCAATGGCTGCTAGCCATGATAGCTACGGTATGTTCTACCTTCACTGCCACAAGCAGTGTGCTTTTGAATACCAGCTGCTACCGTGGAAACAGCAGGAAGGGAGAGTGCATCTGGTGGGCCACTATGAAGGCAGGATGCTGGCCTGGATGGGTTACTGGTCTGATCCAGTAGGCTCTTTACCTTTTATTAACTGATCCAGGGAATGGAGCAACTCCCCCATGAGAAAAGGTTACAGCATTTGGGGCATTTTAATTTAGAGGAGCCCCTTCACGGATCACTAACACAACAACAACAACAACAACAACAACAACAACAACAACAACAACAAATTTAGAGGAGAGGCAAGTAAGATGTGACATGATAGAAGCAGAAAAAGTGTATGCATGGCGTTGGGAAAATGGATACAGAATAGTTTTTCTCACTCTCTCATGACACTAGGACTGGAGGGGGACATCTAATGAAGCTGAGCATCAGTAGATTCAGGACAGACAAAGTAAAGTACTTCTTCACACTGTTAAATTACGAAATTTGCTTCCACAAGAGATAATGGCAACCACCAACATGCATGGCCTTAAAGGGGGCTTAGACAAATTCATGAAGGTAGAGGCTACCAATGGCTGCTAGCCATGATAGCTACGGTATGTTCTACCTTCACTGCCACAAGCAGTGCGCTTTTGAATACCAGCTGCTACCGTGGAAACAGCAGGAAGGGAGAGTGCATCTGGTGGGCCACTATGAAGGCAGGATGCTGACCTGGATGGGTTACTGGTCTGATCCAGTAGGCTCTTCTTAGGTTCTTAATATACAATAATATACAGTAAATGTCACCCACCCACTCGCCTTACTCAGTGGACAATTCTATGCTGCACACAGCTGAGTGAGGTTTTTTTAAGCTTGTAAATAATAGTTACTGGCCTACTAAAAACTTTGGTGGCCTGCCTGCCCACCCCCAGAAATAGCAATGCCCCATGAATTATGTTCACGCTTAACAGAAAACTCTACATTCAACTCTTCTGTCCAAATCAGGTTTACCCAAATAAACTTAACAATATTTTTTAAAAAGAAATTAATACAACTTTAAAAGGAAGCGAAAGCAAGAAGCTTGACAGGAAACGTGTGACAGGTTCACTTTGTTCTTTAAAATTCCCCCCCCCTTTGTGGTATTAAAGAAACCAAAAGCAACAAGAATTTCCTCAGCTCGAAAGTAAGTCACTTCTGCTATCTGAAATGACAAAGAGCCGTGTCGTTTTAAAAACTAGTTGAAATAAAAGCACCCAATTGTTTTTTCCCCCCAGGTGAAGACTTCCTCAAATTTTAACTGAAAATATGTCAAGTGGCAAACCACCGACTTTCAAAATGTGTGGACATTTCAGATAACTAGTTAGGTACTGTCTGGGTGTTTGCTCAGGAAAACCAGAGGAGTGTAGAGAATGGAAATATAGGCTACTGCAGGGATGTGGACACTTTTTCAGTCCGAGGCTGGCCCCACACAGCAACAGCAGCAGCAGCAGCAGCAGCAGCAGCAACAACAACAACAACAACATGGATCAGGGAAAGCAAGGTCAGAGGCAAGAGAACATATAAAGGAGGAAAGCTTAGAGCAGGCACCCCCAAACTTTGGCCCTCCAGATGTTTTGGACTACAATTCCCATCATCCCTGACCACTGGTCCTGCTAGCTAGGGATCATTGGAGTTGTAGGCCAAAACATCTGGAGGGCCGCAGTTTGGGGATGCCTGGCTTAGAGGGACTCCAGAGTCTGCCTCTCCAGAAATGCTGTAAGGCTCAGTTTCAGGCACAAACATGAAAATCAGGAGCAGGTGAAGCAGGCACAAGACAAGCCTACAGTCCAACACCAGCAGAAGATCAGCCTAGCTGACAAGGTGTCTCTTGGCATCTTATACAGATCACCTGGCCTACACTGCCACACCCAGACTGTCAGGATCCAAAGTTCCTCCAGTGTTGTCACATCCCTGCAGCCTGGTTTTGGAGCAAGCAAGGGCCTTGGTGGCACTAATATAACACAGCTGATCTACACCTGTGTCTGGGATCGGGACACGTCTTCTGTCCTCCAAAAGAAAAGACTCAGAAGCAAACATGAACCAACCTAGTCATTCATCCATTATGGCTGGGTGATATCTGGTTTTCAACATCGTGATATACCGATATATCATGATGTCTCAAATAAGGATGGCGCTATGTAGCAGCTTCACGGCTGGCTTCGCAGTTTTTCCTGCATCATGAATTTTGCCAGCCCCTGCTCTTGCGATTCACTGCCCCCTGCATGAGATAGGGGAGAGCTGAGCCGGCAGAGTTAACAGGGGCTGCAGCAATCAAGAGAAGCATTGGCTGGCTTCACAGTTTCCCCCCACATTGTGATTTTTGCATAGCATACAAGCACACACATCATGATTCACTATATATTGCCCCAATTACAAAACCGATATCCCAATATGGACTTCAAACCAGTTTTGGATGATATATCGATATACTGCTCAGCCCTACTATTCATTCCCCTTCCTCCACATACTCTGCACATCAACTGCACCATTTTATTTTATCACAGTAGCTTTCCTTTCCCTCAAATGGGTACTTCTCTGTTTATCTTTAAACCTAGTGGGAAGTGGGAACATTTAGGTCAACTTAATGTTGGCTGAGAGTGCCATGCAGGACCCTGGCATACTGTTGAATCATAAGCATTACACAAGCACGTTTCTCTGAAAATAATAAGCAACATACTTTCTAGTAAAGGTGCAGGAAACATGCAAGAAAATTATAACTCTTCTTGGCTTCGCATTGTTTGGCTGTTCAACTGAAAACATTAATTTGGAGATTAATCTATCAGTTCACTGCCCACAGAATTTGACTCAGTTTTTAATTCAAGTGGGCCCTCTGTCAGAGTTTATTCGCTGCTGACAGCCTCATCATCCGTCATCTGAATTCTTGGGCCGTGACTTTCCAGAAAAGAAAAGATCTATGCTTTCATTACACAAGAGAAATTGCTGCCTTCATAAAACAGCCAGAGAACATCTTGAGATAGCTCATTAAATATAGCAGGAGTCAAAGAAGTTAAACCCTAATTCACTGAAACGCCTGCTTCTAGTCATATAGCCTTTAGCCCTCCTTAAAAAAATAAAAAAATAGGGCTGCAATCTTATACTGTACACACTTACCGGGGAACAAGCACCATTGAACTCAATGGGACTTTCCCCTAAGTGCACACACAGAAGATGTGCTGTGCTTAAGCCCCATTGAGATCAATGTAACAGACAGTAGTAAGTGCTTCTGAACGTGTGCTTAAAGTTACCTGGACTGCACCCATCTGAAGGATGACTTTTGTCCCAGGCCTCAGGGTGTGAATTTACACTGGTTCCAAATTGTTCTGCTGAAGTCAGGTGCAGCTAAGGTCAAACATGTGTGAAATACATTTCTGTGCGCAGACTCCCAGCTCCAGAAGTGTGCTGTGTGCATGTTCCTGAAGGGGTAAAACCTCATCCAATAGGATGAATTGCAGTATGGCCAATGAGCTATTGTGAGATGGAGAAGATTCCTTCTCAGTGGGAAAAGGAATGGGGACCACTCTCCACATTGAACGGACTTCCCATGCATTTTCTCTCCCTATAGCCCTGCTGGAAGCTTCAGGATTCAATCCATCCACACTGCCCAAAGAGGCGGCTGATGCTATGGCTAATAATCTGCTTGGGGCTGCTAGATATAGCATTATCAGGTCACTATAAAAACGTGTTTTAGCCCACTGATGTATATATGCACAGAGAGCTCAGAAACTACCTCTGTTTTAGAACCATTCAACTTGAATGCATATGTGCGCTTTCTCACTTGCACTGTTTTGTCACTGTGTGCTGCTCCCCACCACTGAGAAGTAGTTCACTAATAAAGGGAAGCTAGTTGGCGAAAATAGTTATACAGTACATACCACTCTTTGTGAGGAGGAGCAACACACTGCTAGGATAGAAGCTCAAAAGCAGCAGGCACAAAGCCACTCTGATATCCTTTACCTGCTACCTGTGAGTAAGCACCACTGAATTCTGCGGGATACCTGAGGAAACACACAGTCAGTTCCATCTCCACTACAGATGCCCTGCATCACACTGGTACCCACGCCAAGACCAGCTTTAAAACGCAGTTTTGTTTGCATTAAGCATAGTCTGTGTTTCACAACCCACTGCAAAAATGTGCATTGATGGAGAACATGATCTTAGCTAGAAAATATGTAATATCTCAGAGTGAGTTGCCCTAGGCTGTTTCTTTGATTCGACTTAAGAAGGATTTTCCAGCAAGTTGGTATTTGCTTACTAAAGTATTTTACGTACCTGGCGTTAAGATGCACCCTTGCTGTGGTTCAGAAAACTCAGCACATAAAAGCTGACTGATTTTATCCACAAACAGAAGGCACGGCTAATCTCACAAATCTAGAGTTGCTTCATATTCATCTTTTTTCAGTGAAATCTGGACTTAGGACTCTGATCCCCCAAGGCTGTGATCCGCATAAATTTACTTGGAAGTACGTTCCAGCAAAAAACATTGCGACTTGCTTAAAGAAATATGTTGAAAATGATATGGAAGACCCACTTAAGTTAGGAGGAGTCGGCACATTTGCATTCCTCTGTGACCCTCTGTTTATCCAGGGAAGTTAAGTAGGACCTAGAATGAAGACTTTCCCCACAGCAACCTCTACTCTCTCAAACTCACTGCCCAGGAAGGCCTACCTAGAAACCACTTGAGGAAAGGCTGTGGCTCAGTGGTAGAGCATTTGCCTTGTAAGTAGAAGGTCACAGGTTCAATCCTCAGCATCTCCAGGCAGGGCTCTGGGAAATTCCTGTCTGTAAACCCTTGAGAGCTGCTGCCAGTCGGTGTAGACAATACTGAACTAGTTACAGGTAGGTAGCCGTGTTGGTCTGACGTAGTCGAAACAAAATTAAAAAAATCCTTCCAGCAGCACCTTAGAGACCAACTAAGTTTGTCATTGGTATGAGCTTTCGTTTGCATGCACGAAATCTATCTGAAGAAATGTATCTGAAGAAGTGTGCATGCACATGAAAGCTCATACCAGTGACAAACTTAGTTGGTCTCTAAGGTGCTGCTGGAAGGAATACTGAACTATATAGACCAATTGGTTGACTCAGTGTAAGGAAGCTTCTTTTCTATCTTCACACCATAAAAAGGCCTTCTCTGGGTATTGACTTCATGTTCTTCATTGACTCGGGTTGAAAATGAATCCCACACTTAAGTATTTTCCACTGAAATCAATGGGCTTAAATGTATCTAACTTACTGAAAATGTTTGGGGCATTGTTCAGCTACTCTATTTTTCAAAGCTACTGTGTAAATCCAATCCTATGTTTTCTCACTGAGTTCAATGGGACTTAACACACAAGTAGGCATGCAAGACTGAATTGCACCATTTTTATTGCCCTGCTGCTGTTTTAAACCCACCTTTAAGAGTATCATTTTAAAAACAAACCAGCAGCTGACTGATAGACTCATTAATAAAAAAAACAACTGACATTACAGCCAGTCATCTCCACACTTTTTAATGGGCAGCTTGCTTCTCTCATACAACTATAGGACAACAGTTTCCAGAAAGGAAGCTGTGTTCGGAGGCAATCCTACATTTAACCTAAATAAAGCCCTTAAAATGTTAATTGTTTATCATGGCCTTTGGAAGCTAATTAATATTAAATTATAACTTGGATCTTGTTTTCACGCTAGCTGGGTTATTTTTCTTTTATTTCATGGCATGCTAGTGTGAGCACCTTGGATGGAAATGGATTTTAAATGTTAATGATTTCATTCCGGAGATAGGTTTCCTTCTGTCAACCGCTTGGAGAAGCGGTCTAGAAAGTGGTCTCAAAAGTTAAACAAAATAAACACTGCCTCTTCACTACGACTTACTTCCGGGTAGACCCCGTTAGAAAGAGTCACCTTAAAAGATGAGCAGCTACCGAAGTTTGCTGGGAAGTCCAAACACCCAGCGAACCCCAAACTTGAGAGAGAGAGTGAGAGAGAAGGAAAGGCGCCTTGACACGGCGACGCGAGAAGGGGCAGCGTCGAGGACCTTTGCCTGCGGGGTGAATGTTTAACTCACCTGGGTTGGAGCTGCTCTGGAAGTAGAAGACGACGAGGAGCAGAGAGCCCAGGCAAGTGGCCAGGACCATCCGCTGTCCCCTGCTCTGCCTCATCCTCGCGCCTAGAGGGCATCCCCCGGGGCCGCGGCGGCGAGGGAGTCGCGCGGAGTCGCCAGAGAGTCACGGCGGCTCCTCATGGCCCGGGCTTCGCGCAGCTGCTGCTGGCGGCGTCGCTGCGGGCGCCTCCCGACGCCGAGCTCCTCCGGCCGCCGGCTCTGCCTCTCCGGCGCGAAGCGAG
Source organism: Zootoca vivipara (assembly GCF_963506605.1). NCBI lineage: Eukaryota > Metazoa > Chordata > Lepidosauria > Squamata > Lacertidae > Zootoca > Zootoca vivipara. The sequence continues at coordinate 38,937,268 of NC_083277.1, forward strand.
AGCAGCACAGCGCAGTCCCTCAGGGCAAAGGGAAACCTTGGCGCGGGGCAGGGCCGGACTAAGGCGGCGCGGTGGCGCGCGGGGGGGGGGGAGAGGGCGTCGAAGGGAGGCGCGCCGCCCTCCCACACCTTTCCTTTCCCTCCCGGCCCGGCCACTGACGCTTCTCGCCGAGGGGATCAGGCGGAGTAAAGCGAGCGGAAGCTCGTTGCGCGGCTCGTTCGGGACGTGCGGAAGGCGGCTCCCCCTCCCTTTCCTGCCCCGTGGATGCGTCCGGCTGAAAGAGAAGTCGCTAGGCGCGCGCCAAGCTGCAGCTTACCTGTGTCAGGTCCCGCCTGAGTTGGGGGCGAGTTTCTTCTATGCTCATAAAGAAAGGCGGGGCCGCCTCTGAGCATGTGAAGAGTTCTTCTTGGCGCGATTTAGTAGGCACAGTCGTCGGTCCCTACGCGTCGAGGTTTAGCCTTCAGGGCAAGGATAAGAAGAGTAGGACCTGGGGTGGATTAGGGGAGGGTGTGGGGGAACGTTCGGCCCTCCGGATGTTGCTGAACTACGGACTCCCATCAGCCCCAGGCAGCGCAGACCGTGGCCATGGAAGATGGGAGTTGTAGTTAAGCAGCACCTCGTGGGCCAAAGGTTCCCAGCACTTTGTCTTGCTCGGTAGAGCTGCACGCCATGTGAAAGGTTCCAGGTTGGATCCCTGGTGTCTCCTGGTAGTACTGGGAAACATTCGAGCCTGAAATCCTGGAGACCCATAGACAATGGTGAAGTAGATGGGTCTTTGGTCCAACGTGGTATAAAGTTGCTCCTTGGTGGATCGGTCTTCAGATTATGCTTAAGGACATCTGGTGGAGATGCTCTATCTGGACTTCCCACAGGGAATTGATCTAGAACAGTTCCTCAGGAGGTGGTGGACTTTCTTGGAGGTTTAAGCAGAGCTTGGATGGCTATCTGTCATGGATGCTTTAGCTGAGATTCCTGCATTACAGGGAGTTGGACTAGATCAGGCATGTCCAAAGTCTGTTTCGGGGGCCTAATCTGGCCCACAGGTCAGTTTAATCCGGCCCCTGTGGCAGTTTATTTCCCGGGGTAAAATCCTATAAAACCCTCAGCAACTTGAACCCTAAAAGAAACTCAACAACTTCAATCCTAAAAAAAAAGGTTAACAACTTGGGTCGGCCCTTTGGTTATCCCTTATGGCCCTTCACTTCATCAAATCTGGCCCTCTTTGAAAAAAGTTTGGACACCACTGGACTAGATGAACCTCAGGCTCCCCTCCAACTCTGCAATTCTGTGATTCTACCTCCAAATCTATGGCTTTTGAAAGTGCAGTCAAACCTCGGTTTTCGAACGTCTCAGCTGCCAAATGTTTTGGAAGCCGAACGCCAAAAACCCAGAAGTGAATGCTTCCGTTTTCGAACACGCCTTGGAAGTCAAAAACCAAGGTTCCACTGTACTGCTATTCACTATCCAGTGAGATGGGGAACCTGTGACCCTTCAGACATTGCTGGACTATAACTCCCACCCTCCATGACCCTGGTCTGTGTTGCTTGGGGCTGATGGGAGTTGGAGTTCAAGAACCCCTGGAGGGCCACAGGTCTCCAGGTCAGACACATGGTCTGCAGAGCAACAACTTGCTGGGAAGTGGAATCCGACTAGTCTCAAAGCCCTTTGCCCTTGGTCAAATACTTGGTCAAACCTTTAGTCCCTTAGTCTCTAACCCTTTGCCATTGCTTCATCTGAGAGGTGATTCCTGCTTAATTCTATAGGCCTGTTTTCAGACTTGGCATTGCAACTCCTCCAGACGATATGGCAAGCCTTTGACTAAACCATCTATGCAGGGTTTCCCATATTTGGGTCTCCAGCTGTTTTGGGACTACAACTCCCACCATCCCTAGCTAGCGGGACCAGTGGTCAGGGATGATGGGGATTTTAGGCCCCAAACAGCTGGATATCCAAGTTTGGGAAACACTGATCTATGGCATTTTAAACTCTGAGGGTATGGTGTGTATTTTTGTTTTTTTTTTATTTTGTAAACCGCCCTGTGATCTTCAGATGAAGGGTAGTATAGAAATTTAATAAATAACAATAATAACCTTGTTACTGAGCATTTTCTCTGATTTGCTTGTTATATGACAATTAAATTCATCCTGGTCTCATCTTGTTTTGCTTGTGTGGTGTTTACACATTGATCATTCATTCATCTACCCCACTTTTCACCACGTTATTTATTGGCAGGCAGATCACTATGGTGACCAACTTACCTCCACCTGTAGGGTAGAAGAGGAAATTCACGCTGCTTAGGTGCACAAAGACTTTAATATATTTTTGGAGGGAAATGTTTTGCTTTGCGCTTCCCAATCCTTTGCTCAGTAGCACCTTAGAGACCAACTAAGTTTGTTCTGGGTATAAGGTTTTTCAGTATCTGAAGAAGTGTGCATGCACATGAAAGCTTGCCGTATACCCAGAACAAACTTAGTTGGTCTCTAAGGTGCTACTGGACAATTTTTTAATAATTATTATTATTTATTTCGACTGTGTCAGACCATCACAGCTACCTACCTGAATCTACAATCCTTTGCTGTTTACCCAGATGTAACTCCTACTGAGTCTAATGGGACTTTCTTACATGTAAGTGTGCACTGAAGCCTTAGGGTTGCTGCTGTTCCTTTGAGGCTGTATCTAAGTCATACTCCCAAGTAGACTCACTGACAGAATGGGCTTGTTCATCATGACGACAAACTTAAACCCACTGATTTCAAAAGTGCTTGCTATGAATATGACTTCATTCCTGTGAATATGGCACTGCCTGCCTATGTGCTCTCGCTTCTGTGTTCCTACCCACAGTCTCTTTATTATCATGAGGAGAAAAGAGATTTTAACAGAGCCATAAGTCTCCAGTGTGTTTTCTCCTCTGAAAAAAAGTCTGCCCCAATTTTTCCACCGCTTGTGGAAGAGAGTGGGTGAAGCAATATCCTTTCTGATATCCTTGGCCAGGTCTAAAGTATCTATGGCATTGTATGGGGAGAGAGGAATTCTGCAAGAGCAAAAACAATGATTCAGCTGGCTGTTTGTGATGAGAAAAATCAAAGCAGGTTATGTAAACCTGACAGAAGAACCAGACTGTTTGCCTTCAATCTTTGTCCTATGGCCTTGGTAGCCTCAGGAAAGTTGCTCCCCCCCCCCAAACATTTCTAAAAGAAATGAACGTGATTTCCTCTCAATAATGCTGCAAACACAGATCTCTCTATTTTTGGGTAAAGGTGGCTTTCGTGGGGTCTGTGTGCAAGGGCTTCATCGGTATTATATTTATTACATTTGATTTACACCCCACTTTTCTTTCAATGACCTCAGTAGATTGCATAGTATTTGTTTAATCACTTGTGTTCACTTGCGGATTTGAATATTCATACCCTGATTCCCCAGGGACCCAGGTGGCGCTGTGGGTTAAACCACTGAGCCTAGGGCTTGCTGATCAGAAGGTCGGCGGTTCGAATCCCTGCAACGGGGTGAGCTCCCGTTGCTCGGTCCCAGCTGCTGCCAACCTAGCAGTTCGAAAGCATGTCAAAGTGCAAGTAGCTAAATAGGGACCGCTCCGGCGGGAAGGTAAACGGCGTTTCCGTGCGCTGCTCTGGTTCGCCAAAAGCAGCTTTGTCATGCTGGCCACATGACCCGGAAGCTGTCTGTGGACAAACGCCGGCTCCCTCGGCCTATAGAGCGAGATGAGCGCCGCAACCCCAGAGTCAGACACGACTGGACCTGATGGTCAGGGGCCCCTTTACCTTTACCCTGATTCCCCACCTTTCCCAGCCGAAAGGATGTACACAAGGCCTGATGTCATTAAAACTGAATGCACTTTTAAAGAAAAAATAGATAATTTTTTAAAAAGCAACCTATCAAAACACACAAGCAGATGATAAAAACTTTTTTTTACTTGCAGTAAAAAGAACAACCAACAAACATGAACATAGTCAGGATTTATGTTGGGGGGGCAGGCTTCATGGGGAGGCAGAACCTCAGTTAAGTATTTTTATTGATTTACTTGATCTAGGGGGGCTACGTCCATGACAAGAAAACAGCAGAAAGAAACCAGTACAACAGACAGGAAAGGTGCTACCTTCTTATTCAAAGAACCTCATTTCTTCCTGTAGCATTAAAAAATGAGCAGAGAGTGGGTAGAATTGCATTTTCCCCAGGAGGAAGTTCCAAAGTTTTGTGCCCACTGTTAAAAATGCCCTGCGTGGCACTACTGCCTCGCTCCCCAGGGCTGCTTCTCTGAAGATCTTAAAGCATGGAGTAACTCCTGTCACAGAAAGCATAATGTTATATATTTGTCCAATATATAATTTCCTTTCATCCTCATTGCCATCCGGTGAAGTAGGCTAAATGATGACTTCTGAAGACTCTCAAATGAGCCTTATTATCTGTATTAGAATCTGAAGCGAGCTCTTTTCAGTCCATCAAGAGCAGGTGCAGCATTCCTTAAAAAATCTGCATTGCACAAGAGACCGATTGCTCTCCCTGCTCAGATCCTGTTTACAGTGGCTGAGTCTTTCCAACACTGAACACGCACCTCTTAAACATAACCGCAGTTCATTAGATGCCGGGGACAGAACCCACCCTTCCATCCATTGTGAACAGAGGAGAGCTGGAAAGAGCTGCTATCTGTGATCAGATGTTGCCATGGCTGATTTAGGTGCTTTATTTGCATGATGGGGGGAGGGCTTGCCCAGACCATGTTGTGGCCCTGTCTTTTTTTCCCCTGTTGCCATTTTGTACTATGCTATACTTCAACAGCAGTGTAGCACTTGCTTGAAATTCAACATGTTCTTACATGGCACCTGGCACACTGCTAATTAAGAAGGTCCATCAGTAGCTTCCTCTAAAAAGATACAGTGGAACCTCGGTTTATGAACACCTCGGTTTACGAATTTTCGGTTTATGAACGCCGCGGACCCATCTGGAACGGATTAATTCACTTTCCATTACTTTCAATGGGAAAGTTCGCTTCAGTTTATGAACAGACTTCCGGAACCAATTACACCCATGCTTTGGGTTAAGTACGCTTCAGTTTAAGTACTCCGTGGACCGTCTGGAACAGATTAATCCACTTTCCATTACTTTCAATGGGAAAGTTCGCTTCAGTTTATGAACGCTTCAGTTTATGAACAGACTTCCGGAACCAATTACACCCATGCTTCGGGTTAAGTATGCTTCAGGTTGAGTACTCCGCGGACCCGTCTGGAACGGATTAATCCACTTTCCATTACTTTCAATGGGAAAGTTCACTTCAGTTTATGAACAGACTTCCAGAACCAATTGTGTTCATAACCCGAGGTACCACTGTAAAGGTAAAGCATCCCTGACAGTTAAGTCCAGTTGCAGATGACGCTCATCTCGCTTTATAGGCCGAGGGAGCCGGCGTTTGTCCGCAGACAGTTTTTCCGGGTCATGTGGCCAGCATGACTGAGCCGCTTCTGGCACAATGGAACACCAAAACCAGAGCAGTGCACGGAAATGCTGTTTACCTTCCCACCGGAGTGGTACCTATTTATTTACTTGCATTTTTTGGCATGCTTTCAAACTGCTAGGTTGGTAGGAGCTGGGACCGAGCAATGGGAGCTCACCCCGTCGCAGGGATTCAAACCACCAACCTTCTGATCGGCAAGCCCAAAAGGCTCAGTGGTTTAGACCACAGCCCCACCCACGTCGCTTTTAGCTTCCTCCAGTACTCATTCAAACAAAATATTTTGCTTTTCCTGCTCATGATCACAGTGGCCTGGTTCACACATCACAGTCAGCCAAACTATGGCTTATGCAGACCACATGAATGTGTGGACTGCTCTGAGGACCTTGCGGCCACTTTGCTTCTCCCAAGCTTAGCATGCATGGCAGAGAGATAGAGAAGAGAGAGAGAGAGAGAGAGAGAGAGAGAGAGAGAGAGAGAGAGAGAGAGAGAGAGAGCGAGAGCAGTAAGTTCCTCTCTTAGAGCCCACACATTCATGTCTCAGCAACCCAGAGGCTGGCTTACTGATGTGTGAATGCAGTCAAATACCAGACCTGTTTCAGAGGTGAGCAAGCTGGATGCATATTATTTCTCCCCTTTTTAGTGCTGCCAGAAAGAATTTTTTCCTGACAGTATTTTGATTTCACACCTACATGTCAGACCTTTTCGCCTGACTAAACAAATTGCCTTTCAAAAAATTTGCATTTTTATAAGAGTGCCATCTGCTGAAATCCAAGCAACAATGCAGTTTACAGGAATGTTGTCTGCGGTTACCCCCGGGAGAATCGTATTGATACAGTTAAAAGTTTTATTATCTGTGCAATGCCCGGTAAGTGCTTATGGGAATGAAGGAATGACACCTCATCTTTCAAAGCAATGCTTGGCATTTCAATCAGTAATTTGAACTGGATTGATTGAGCCCTATCACAATAGGCCTGGGCATAATTTCCCCCCTGCTGTTATGCAGTATTTTCAAGTGGAAAATACATGTGCTTTCACATCCAGTTCAATGGAGAGAGCAAGTCTATGTGTCTTGTGTTTACAGGAGCTTCACCTTACAATCCTCTTGGGTGTTCAAAGCTTAGAAACCTATAAAACAGGACCCCACATGTGCATTCTTGAGTCCATAAAGGGTCATGAGATGGAGACAACAGTATCTGCCATAAAAGGGATTCAGAATCAAAACAATCCCAGGTAGCCATGAGCATAAATCCCAGCAGCTTTAGGAATACAGTGGGATTTGCCATAAATGCAAGCAATATTGGTTTCTGCAGTATGTTCAGTGTTGCCAACTTTCCCCAGTTTCAGATTTTTATAGAACTACAGTATATGATTTGTTTGATACAGTGAAATAGTTCTATTTGCTATTATGGATTTTCTATTTTAAGAAAAAGATCCTAATCACATTCAAGTGAGACCTACTGAAATCATTGCTCTTGGCTGAATCACGTGGGAGTTTTTTTGTGGCAGTGTTAGTGCCTTTTAAGTATCCTTTCCTGCTTGGATAAGGGAGATTGTACATTTTTGAAAGTGGGCAGGGAGGGGAGAAACCTAAAGGCAAGCAATCTTTGAACATCTGCAGAATGCCTTTCACTTGCAAGATGAAGCACGTTCTGTTCTGTGAGAAATGAGTCTGAGGTCACAATGCTTCCGAGTACATGTATAGTGCACTTGATATCTGTAAAGTAAACAAAGATTGTCACTGAGGGCTTATCCACACATAGCTTTCCTCTGCACTTTCCAGGCACAATCCACGCTTGAAACCTCCATGTCCAAGAGTGGTTCCCCCCCCCCCGAAAACCCATTCTTTAATGCTCAGTTGAAGCAAATGGCAATCTGCAGAAAACCTGAACTGACATTTGCTCTGATTCAGCTGTAAAGAGCAGGTTTTGGGGGGGGGGGAATCTCATGGCAACCCCCCCCACACACAAGCCACTACTTGGACACGGAGCGTTAAAGCACAGACCTCTGCCTGGAGAGATCTGGGCCAGTGATGGGCAACCTTTTGAGCTTGGTGTGTCAAAATTCTCCAAAAAACCGAGCATAACTCGGGTGGTGTGTCACTTCAAGAAAAAACACCATAATTTCGCAATATTTATAGTTTAAATAACAAAAATGTATAATTGTAATATATAACTGTATTTAATAAACCAAAAACTAATTATTTAACCAAACCAAACCAAACCAAAAAACCCTTATTTATCACAAAGTGCCCAGAGTTGTTGAGCTTTTTTAGGGGGTGCAAAAGTTGCTTTGCATTTGGGGGGGTGCCCCAAAGCTACTGCACTTTTTTTGGGGGGGGAAGAGAACAGAAATAAATGACGAATAATACCTTCGCTGGAACTAACATGCAGCACTGACACAGTCTGCCAAAGCGCACAAAAGGCACAGAAAGGGTTAAAAAGTGCCAAATAAAAACAGCACAGAAAGGGTAAAAAAATGAGCCTGTTGCACCCAATCAGAAACAGCCACTGACTCAGCAAATTGAAAAACAGACCAATCGCTGAACACAATCTCTGGCTACTAGGAACAACCACCAAAAAAAAAAAAGGATCCGGTTTTAACAGCGGAGACGAGCTGTAGCATGAGGACGAGCGGGAGAACAAATGGGGGGGGGGCATAACAACAACAGCGCGACGCACGTGCCCGCAGTGAGGCCTCTGCGTGTCACGTCTGACACGCGTGTCATAGGTTCGCCATCACTGATCTGGGCAAAAGGTACTGTAAATGTGGATAAGCCCTGTGAATGGGCAGGAAACTATCTTAAAAACATACAGTACTTTATTCTAGGGGTATATGTTATAGAAGTAATGTATGCCTATAATATTGTTTTGGTTGTATATGTTTCACTTTTGGTAAATGACCAGGAGGAGGATGAAACTGGCAACCAATCACTTGCCAGCTTTAAACTTTTTTTTTGAAGGGGGAAGAAACAGTAAGTTTAGATTCAGTATGCTGATTCTAGGCCAGCGATATTGTAGAACTGTTGACACATCTGTTTAGGAATAGAAATTTAAAGCCACACGCTGTTTAGCAAAAAGCCTTCTGAAATCATGCTTCGGAAAATATCCCTGGAAAGTGTTTGACACAGGCTGGATGCTTAGGGTTATTCAATGACACGTTGGTCATTTCCAAAATAGATTTTGGGAAATCAATCATTTCTACCTCTTTTATCTTCTTTGGTAGTGCAATTACGGTAAAAATAAAAAGCAGATGCTTTATTTTTCAAAGCAAGGCTAGGGTGGGATGAAGCCAAATTACAGGCTGCAGAATTCCTCCCTGCTTGAGGTGCTCACATCTGCTTGAAACATACTTCTATTTTATAGCACAGAAACCATCTTAATAGAGCTGCTGGCAAGTGAAGGTTTTATTTGCCATTTACATTTTAAAATGTAACGCTGCAGATTTTAAAAATCAAGATGTCCACATCACAGAGAATTTAATCATGTTAAAAAGCCACTCCTGCTCAAGAATTTTTATTAGTTTCTGGATAGCATCAGACAAGTATATTGTTGCATGCTATCCCAATTCTCTGAGTGGTGTGAGATTTCCGGGGTTCCAGGTGCTTATTCAGGCTTTGGCTTCATCAGAATTAGGGACAGCAGAGAAGGTGATATCTTTAGGACATATGGTGCTCACAGCATTAAAGGCGCTCACAGCATTAATACCCCAATAAGGTCTTGATTTTCCCATAGCCGCAGCCTTGGATCCCAGCAGAAATCAGCAATGGCTCTGTCTCTTAGCTGCCCAGCATGCTTCTAGCTGCTAGCTCCCACACCTCAACTCTGGTCTTTGTCTTTCTCATTAACGGACAGTTGAGGGAAGCCACGCCCCCATCCATTTTACTTCTGGCACAGAGCCACTTCCTTTGTTACCTTAATGGCCATATTCCAGCCATTACCTCACCAGGAAATGGCCTGGCTATTCCAGCAATTGAATCCTTGTTGGATCCAAGAATTACAAGGAACACAGGTAAGCAGCCTCCGGGCTGCCCGTCCCCCACAGAAAAGCTCACAGCAATATAAAAATCCCTACGATTTCTATGAAGCCTGAGAGAGTTCAAAGTTTGTAGAAAATCAGCACCAAACTTCAGCTAAATGAAATGAAAGCATGACAAAAAAATAAATAAATTTCTACAATGGTGCTTATAACTTATTAGTATCTTACCTTAATAGCAAGAATATGTTTTTAGAGTAATGGAAATAGAGACTGAGCTGTCTTTTATTATACCAATAAACAGTGTTAGGGTACGAGTGCTGGCTATGCTTCTCCCAGATTTGCAATTGAGTAAAACAGATGTACTTTCCTCCAATTCAAACACTGCCAGTTTTGCTGAAACCCCCCAACTTTAAGCTGCCTTTGAACAAGAAAACCAGTGACTTGTATTGGAAGTTGCACACCTGCGACTTCATTTTTTTTATGGGTCACCGTAAAGTTTGAGTTTGCGGCAGTATGTACTCAGCAACTTTCTGGAGTGATCAAATAATCAAATTGCAATATTGCCGTGTCACTAGGAAGTTGCAGTCCATGGGAGGTAAAAAATCAGTACATAGTTGGATTCTAGATTTAGCAAGTGAAACCCGGGGGGGGGGGGGGAATCATCGGTGTTTATATTGTGTGAGAGATAGGAATGATCTCAGAAGAAATGTTTCCTCCAAAGCAAATTTCTGTCCTCTCAGCTCTTTGAATAGAGAAGGGACAGGCCCCATCACAGTTCAAAGGACCCAGTGTTTGAGTGTGCATCAGGCGTAGGGGAAAAAATATATACCTAAGATAGTTTAGTTTATGATACGTAGGAGTAGTTTAGTTTATAATGAAACTATCTGCTCATAATCCAGTGGACCGGGGGCATGAGCAGTGCTGGCCTTTGAGACAGTGTTTGAAACTCCCATTATTCTAGGCACATTTTGTGACAGGGAATTTCATTAGCTCGGGCAGTTTCTGAGCTCTGGGCGCAGTACTGCGCCTAAGATTTCAGATTTAAACTGCAGAGTGGAAGGAGAGGAGGACCATTTTCTGCCTCCCCATTTCCAACTACGCTCTGAAGACTGGAGAAGAGATCCTCTTAAGAATATTAGGGGGTGGGTGGGCAGGGGAAGGACTAGACCGTGTGAAAAAATGAACATAATATTTTAGTTGCAGTTCATTCATTTTCAGCTTTGTGTTCTTGTTATAAAAAAGTGTGCCTAGACATTCTGTCGTTGCGCCCATAACCTAGGTTTAAGGTGACATTTAGCTCCTAGCTTTCATATCTCTGTTTCTAAGTCACTGCTTTGAGAATGTCGATCTGAGGGTGCCCATGCTAGAGTCTTTATCTGCTGAAGGGCACCTCACACACACTTTACTTAGAAGCCATTTGGAGGACATGCATCTGAAGAGGCACATTTCCCAATTCGTCCCTCCCCTTTAGACTCCAGACTCTTCCTGCGTCCCTTTTCTCCGACTTTCAACCCGATCAGCATTTGTGTGCTGTTCTCGGTTACCAATGACCGAGAGCAGCATAAATACCAATATGCGGCTCTTTGGCCCAGCTGGCTCTCGAGACAGAGCGTGTCAGACTCACACTCCTTTACATGTTGTTGTTGTTTAGTCGTTTAGTCGTGTCCGACTCTTCGTGACCCCATGGACCAGAGCACACCAGGCACTCCTGTCTTGCACTGCCTCCCGCAGTTTGGTCAAACTCATGTTGGTAGCTTCGAGAACACTGTCCAACCATCTTGTCCTCTGTCGTCCCCTTCTCCTTGTGCCCTCCATCTTTCCCAGCATCAGGGTCTTTTCCAAGGATTCTTCTCTTCTCATGAGGTGGCCAAAGTATTGGAGCCTCAGCTTCACGATCTGTCCTTCCAGTGAGCACTCAGGGCCGATTTACATAGGCCTTCCTTTAGAATGTATTGGGGGGTTATATAACTGATATCGTGTTTCTCCGAAAATAAGCCATACCCCGAAAATAAGCCATAGTCATAGGCAGTTTAACCTTGTAGGTTAAACTGTACCATACTTAATAAAAAAAAAATAAGACATCCCCTGAAAATAAGCCACCGTGTTGTTGTTTTTTGAGGGAAAATAAATATAAGACGGTGTCTTATTTTTGGAGAAACACGGTAGGTGATGTATTTCATTGTAGGTTATTGTTAGGCTGCATGTTACATTGTTGTGACTAGCCCTTCAAACTTTTGAGATGAAGGGTGGGAGAGAAATCTCATAAATAAAAGAACTTTACTGGTGAAAGGAGTGATATATACACATATCAAAAAATGAAATGGTACTCTCTTTCAAAATATCTGACCATTTCACCCCCATCCTTCCATCCAGGTGCTTTGCCAGGCTTGATACAGGTAACATAATTTTTGGAAGGTTAGTTAGATCAAATAACCCTCCCCTTTAGGCTCCAGCCAGTGGTTTTGGTTAGGAGACTGTTAATAGAAGAAGAAAAATAAACCTATGTGGGAAATCTGTCCAACTGTAGCTCTTTAAAAATGTTTTAAATGACTTCTGTTTTGACTCAAAACGAGACACCAACCCACAGAAGAGCCATCTTCTTATTCATAACTACTACATCCCAGTCCTCTGTGATTACCAGCAGTTTCAAGGCTAGGTCAACGTAACTTGGGGCACACAGAATTAGTGATATGAGCAGACATAGTAATTCCAAGTGCCCTTTTCTCTATTTCCGTCTCCTAAACTACTGACCAAGCATGCAAACAAAGGGGGGGGGGGTAAATCTGTAGCAATGACTTCGGCACTTACTGACAAGACCACCATGCCAAATGTATTTTACACTTTGTTGGACAGTAGCATGTGACAGCGATGCAGCAGAAGTGCATGCAGTCGAGGCTACACCAGTGCAATTGACCCTGCAACTTGGTCAATTTCTCACCACACACATGCACTAGGGATGCAGCAAAGGAGTGCTGCTACCGAAGTGCATGTGTGTGGTGAGAACCCTGGCGGCAGTGAGAGGGAGAGACCTGCTGAGAAGGCGAGGGAATCATGTTTGCCAATATTTCTAAGGACACTTGCAGGCTGGAGAAGAAAAGGAAATAGGTTATAGATGGAAGAAAAGAGCCCCTAGGAGGGCTTCCCAAACTGGAGGTAAGTGGAGGGAATAATCTTGCTGGCATTCCAAGCTTTTGTAGTGGTACAGTATATCATTCCCCTGCTTTAGTCATGCAGGGAAAGTGCCCAGCATGTAGACGTCTAAGAACATTTAATGGGGAAGGCGAGGCTTTTTATTGCTCATATCTAACACCATCTGCATAATCAAGGCTTTCCGTGATGTAAACCTGCCCTCTGTATCTTGTTCTCCCATTTCCTTTAATGCAGAGAGGGGGAACTTCCAGCCCTCCAGATCTTGTTAGACTCCAGTTTCCATCAGCCCCAGTCTGCCGGGCCAAATGGTCAGGGATGGTGGAAATTGTAGTTAAACAGCTGGCAGGCCACAGGTTCCTGGTCCCTACTTTAAGGCAAGGAATGGCTCAGCACATGACTTGAGGAACCACTCGGCTTCCTTCCAGCATCTCTTCTCCAATATCCCCCTGCCTGGAATGCCCTACAACTCCCACCAGCCAAAGCCAGCACAGCCAATGGCCAGGAATGATGGGAGTTGTAGTTCAGGAACATCTAGAGGGTATCAGGCGGGGGGGGGGGTGCCACAGTCTCTTGCTCCTGGTTGCTTTGCCACTTGCCTTCACCTATGAAGACATTTTGGCTGTTTAAAGGTCTTCCCATTTAGAGTGAAATAAAAAAGAGGATTCAATACTGTCCAGGCTAGGCATCTCCAAACTTCGGCCCTCCAGATGTTTTGGACTACAATTCCCATCATCCCTGACCACTGGTCCTGTTAGCTAGGGATCATGGGAGTTGTAGTCCCAAAACATTTGGAGTGCCACAGTTTGGGGATGCCTGTTCCAGGCGAATTCAGCGCTGCCAAAGTTTTCCCTAGCAATATTGGACACTGCCCAGCTGCTTTTTTAAAAAAACACAAGGAATACATATGTGCTTTATTCAGAGCTTTAACTAAATGCCACCAGTGTCATGATAGAGGAGAGGGGTCTGTGTGTGTGTGTGTGTGTGTGTGTGTGTGTGTGTGTGTGCGCAAAGCAAATTATAACCTCTGTGCCTCAAGTTGTGCTTGAAATAGCACAGCATTTAAAGTTTGAATGTGCTGCTGTTTTGAGAACTGATGCAAGGTTTTGAAAAATGACCCGAGAAGAAAACGCAGCTCTGCAAAATAGGGGAATATAATGCTTAAGACTTAAGACCCTGATCTCTTGGGGGGCCCCCAAAAAATTAAAAGTATTTTACTATTAATATACTTCTTCTTAATTGTATTTCAGTTCAACAATTACTTTGATAAAACACATATTTTGTTATGTGAAATGGCTTTAGATAGGTACCTATTAGGTCCACAAATTACCATATAACATATATTCAACACAAGAAACAGTGACAATTTGTTGTTGAGAAAGGACAGCTGGACATATAAAGGGCCCCATTACCTTCAGTAGCTTAGGGCCTCTTCAAACCTAAATCTGGCCCTGAATCCAGCACCTCCTTTATGTGCCCCATAGATCATGCTGCACTCTCAGTGCATAGGGAGAATGCCAATAGTGAAGGGAGAATAGGGTTCAGCAGCTGGGGAAAAGATTGGCCCCTTAACCAAGTTATTACGTTCCAGCGGATAGGAAAATTCACAATAAATATAAATTGGTAGCAATTTTTTAAAAGTTATTTAAATGTTTTAAGATATGCAGCTCTCCTAAACCTAAGGCCAACTGGGAAGTTGCACTTAACATTCACTTTCCAAAAATGCAAACAGCAGATGGGAGGGGATCACATGAGATAGGGAGGGACTGCAATGGACCTCATGAAAATTGCTCATTTGAGGTTACTGTTTGCAGTGGGAAGGCATCTTACGTTGCCGCATGTTAAGTACAAAGATACATTTTCAGCCATGCCCAGTTTGGCCTTTAGAGTAAGTGATGATCCCATAAAAACTAAATGTTAGGAGGGGAAAAAATATCAAAACCATTAACATACTGTATATGTATGTGTATATATATATATATATAATTGCAAACATACTGCTGAATCCTGCTTAGAGATTCCAGGCTTAGGAAGAAATAAGAGTGTTTGTTGCTGAAGAGAAACCAAGGACAATGCTTTTCAGTGCATGCCTAAGCCATTTTAACACTTGAAGTGAGAAATAAAAACAACACAAAGTTCATTTTATTGAGGATACATAGGGGCAGAAAAGTGGTGCCCCTTCTGGACCCTGTGGCCTGAAGTAACCACTTCTTGCTACTTTAGGGTAACACCAGTCCTACCTAATGTTTCCGTGTGTGTGTGTGTGTGTGTGTGTGTGTGTGTGTGTGTGTATCTATGATATATAGCAGGAGTGGCCAACTCCCAAGAGACTGTGATCTACTCACAGAGTTAAAAACTGGCAGTGATCTACCCCCTTTTGGGGGTTCGGGTCAAAGTTGTGTGTTTTTTCAGGGAGGGGGTAAAATGTTGAGCTTTTTTTAGGGGGAGCCACAGTTGTTCAGCTTCTTTGGGGGAGCCAGTGATCTACCAGTGATCTACCACAGACGTCCAGTGATCTACCGGTAGATCACGATTTACCTGTTGGACGTGCCTGATATATAGCAACCAGACATATTGAACTGTATCTGGAAGAGAGCTCAAAGACTAGCCAAATGCTTAGAGTACAACTGAAAAACATGATCTTGCACACAGAAAAGACAAATACTGATCAAAGCTTTTAAACATACATCTCATTTTTTTATTTAGCAAAATTATACTGACTTTCTCTGGTGATTCTTTAGGCAACTTTGAGACAGCTGGGAATAAGGGCAACTGAATGAAGGCAACCAATAAAAGGAAGCAGGAAATAGCAAAGAAACTTGCTTAGGACAAACCATAGTTTCTAAGTCCTGTTACTGTTACCTATACTTTTATTCCTGCATCAGTTATTAGATATAGTAGCTTCAATAGCTAAACATTGGGTTAACTATATGAGTTCTGTGGTCTTTCTGAAACTTGCAAGCTACACCATCTTTGTACCACTTCAATGAGCATATATTAAGGTGTCTTAAGAGTCAGAACCCAGTGGTCTTAATGCTCCCTCAAAATCAGGATTGCAAAGGGAAGGAAATCCAATTAGGTAGACTTGAGTAGTGTGACAGCTGACGTTCCAAACTATTTTTGAGTCAGAAGAATCTTCATAAGGTAACTATCTCCATTAGTATCGACATGGATGAATCAATTCTGAATGATGTTACACATCATAATTTATCAGGAGAAACAAGGATTCTTCATGCAGTTACACCAATTTGTCTTCAAGAAGGAGAAACAGCATCTACTTGAAGGGATCACCAGGTTGCCAAGTGGATAGCCCAAAAAGATGTGGTGGTGACAGTGGTAGACATGTCAATAGTTGCTCAAAGTCTACTTGCAAATCAAAAACAACTCATTTGAACTTTGGGTGAGACTTACAGTGCTTCCTGTAATGCCCCTTGCAAGGAGCTAATTCTATTTCTTGCATGAAGATGAGTGGAAGAAAGAGAACAAGATTGTGTGTAGTTTTTAAGGAAGGACTGGAAGTTTCACCCAAAGCCCAAATGAGGCTGACATCAACGAAAGTGTAGTACTTCATTCTATCAGGGAAAAAAAAATTCTCACAACCGTAGGCTATGGACATTTGCACAAATCAGATCTCTGGCTTTTAACTCGATTAGTAATTCATATAAGCAGTTTTCCATTTGGCCATTAGTACTTATTTACTAAATAGTGCTTGGTGCTGAGGAAAATAATTTATGAACTATCCAAGTAAGACTCAATTAAGAGCAACAAACAGGCCATCATAAAAATAATTAATACTGCAAAATTAACTGAGGGTTGGAATATGGTGTTATTACTTGGCTAACCAACATTGGAGACCAGTTCAAACAATATGAAACGAGACAGCACTGTGCCCACAAGTTTGGGAGAAAAGAATGAAGAAAGCTATGCGCAATGGACCTATAGAAGGAGCAGATGATGAAGGCATCTCATTCACTAAGACAAAGCTGCTGAAAATAAAAGCAAAGCCTAGAATGGTTCCTATACATTTGTGCAGAGAGAATTCAGAATCTTTTCTTTCTGTTTAGGGAAACGAGCACTGAGTAACCTGCTCTCCAGTGGGCTCAAAGGAGGAGTAGAAGGTACTCCAACTGGGTCATTCACTAAGATGAATCTCCTGGAGAGAGAGAAGGAAAGAAAGAAAGAAGACAGATCACCAAGTGGTAAACAGTCATTTTTAACCCTAAGGAATGCTGACAATGGGACTTAAAAACAACTAGCAATCAAAAGCAGGGATGGGGAAAATACATGGTTTTCATACTGTACTATATCCAAAGGTTGTGTCTCATAATGCTGAGAACCGTTGTTAGCAATAGCGATGACATGTAAGTGCAGAATTATGGGGCTCATAATGGTAAACTGAAGAGTCGACACTCCCAGTTCATTACAAGCTGAGACAAAACTCCACTAAAGTTCAAGTCTGGCTCATAATGCGTTTGCCTGATGCCAATGTATCCCAGAACTGAAGCTGCTTCCTCTGTCCACCCCTTACCTTGTGATGCCCATGGTAACAGAGAGGCCTCTTTGTGGTTTTTCAGGGCTCCTAAATATTTACTGTGGAATGCCGGATTACCAGCTGTTTCCAGAGGCTTTTTGCACCAGGGATGATGGTGATTGTAACTGTAGCAAATGCTTAGATTATATAGCAGGGCAGTCCAACACGCAGCCCTTGAGGCCTTTTTGGGTAGCCCTCAGCAACATTTGATGCCCCACCCCACAGCCCTCATACTGCCTTCTCAAAGTTGGGTAAGCGAGGCACTGGGCTTTGGGAATGAGGTGGGAGGGCTCTAGGACCCTGCCAGAGCCTTGTGCCTCCTTCCCATAGCCCAGTGCCTTGCTTAGCCAGCTTTGAGAAGGGAGCTTGGGGATAGTTGGGAGGCGTCAAATTTGGGCCCTGCTTCCCCCACCCCATGACAAGGCAGTGTGTGGCCCATGGGGTCTGTGTTGAAGTACACTTGGCCCACCCTGATGTACAGTATATACACTATGTATTGTATGTATATGTACATTCCGTACTTTTTCGTGTATAAGGCTATGGTTTTTTTTACTCTAAAATAATGTTCAAAATCTGGGCTCGTCTTATACACAGATAGTACCCCCCCCATTTTCTTAAATCGGAGTCCCTCAAAATAGGGGGTGCCATATACATCGGGGCGTCTTATCGACAGAAAAATACGGTATATGTGCATGAATGTATAACAAATGTGAGGATGAAATCTCCACTGTCTCCCTTAAATAACTACTGGAGAGATAGGATTGTACCAGCGCTATCTCTGCAATTAGACACCTTCGCAAAGACTCCCATCTGGATTCTGGAATGCCCTGGGCTGGGTATACAGTATATCTTTAAAGCACATTTGAAGCAAATTTTTCATTGCAAAGAATCCTGGGCATTATAGTTTTTTTAATGGGTTATTGGTAACTCTGCAAGGGGTAAGCTACTGTGATCAGAATTCTTTAAAGGAAAGAATGTGCCTCCTCAGAAGTACAAGGTGTACACAGCCCTAGTGACATCACTGGAACATAATTTTGCACTAATGTTGCCCAAGATATGTCTCAGGACTCTGTGTCACCAGATATATTTTTAAATAAGTGTCCATAAAAATGTTCTGCTGAATTCTGCCTGCCTGTCCAGTTCAGATTCCACATTTGCACATTTTAGTGACAATGAAAAATAGTGTAATCCCTGTATGTAATATAATCTAGTTAACCAGCACCAATGTATTTTCTGTGACTGCATTTCTCTAAAGGAAGCAGAATTGTGAGTCTTCTTCCATAATCACACAGTCCATTTTTTTGCTTAAAAAGCCATCAAACCTTTGATGATTGGAAACAAAAACCATGGTGAAAATCAAGGTTCTTTCTTCCATGAAATGAAGATGTGATGCTGTCTTCTGTCATCAGTAAGACTGAGAAGAAGGGCACAAGGACCTAGTTGGCACAGGAACAAATATTATCTTCCAAACATACCCTCTGGCTGGGATTGATTGAGTTGGCTGCAAATTCTTCTCTACATGCAGGCTGTTTATTTTGTGTTCCTTATCGAACTTCACTTTGGGATGATACAATTTTATGTCTACATCTTGAGTGGTTGATGTTCCCCAGGCCAGCCTATGGATATACTGTAATAGGTTACACTGATCTCTAAAATAATGCAAGCCAGAATTCTTAAAATACATAGAAGCATAGTTTGTGAATATAAATGTTACTTTAAAAAAAAAAACCTCTAGGTGTTTTGATCTCAGACTGCAATCCAATGCTTACTTAACCTGGGAAGAAGCCCCAATGGACAATGGGACATACCTCCAGGAAAACATCAACAGGATCAGCCTCTGAGGTTTTTCACATGATAAGGGTGAAATGTGCACCAACTGCATGTAATCCTTTGTCTAATACTCCCTTGGGTCTCAGTGCCAGGATACTAGCACAATATCCTCTCTGCATATAATGGATGACCTGGACAAGATAGCCATCCTGTTGTCCCCATATGCTTCTTTAAACCTAGCTTAAATACAGAGCCTTGAAGAGAGATCTGGGAAAAAGCAAATTGAAGGGGGATGTCTAGCTCTGCTAGATTTGATGCTCTTTACTAACATTCCAGTAGAGTGGCTAGTGCACAATCACTTTAACTTCAGGGCAATAGAACTTTGATTTGTATGAAACACTGCAAGACATTTGCAAAACATTTTATGAGGAATTAAAAAATAATTCAAATAATAATAATAATAAATAACCCCACAGAAATGTTTTAATGTTTCCTCTACCTGTAAGGGAAATCTCTAGGGAGATTGATTGTTGTCTCTTCCATCACTGTGTATGGACGGCCAGGGTGTTGCCTGTAAGGCTTCATCCAGGTGTATAAACTTTCAGGGAAGTTATCAGATGATTGTAGATTTTGATCTAGGTAATTAAGATGAGAAGAAACTCTAAAAGGATGAATATGCTCCACATCATTTGTAAAATTTGCTCCAATGATTTTTCAATTGGACCTAAGCTCAGTATACTTTCTCTGGGTTGTACTCACTGAGTTAAATACTGCTATTTTATGCACATTTGCGTATACTCATGGAGAAAAATGCCGAACTGCTGATACCAAACCTTATAAACACACCCTTTCATGTATCACCTGCATTTCTTATCACACTGAAGCCCTTTTTGTTTGTGAGGCATTGCTGTCCTGGTATTTTTTCACAAAAGCAGCTGCCAGTCATGGTGCACACTGTATGGAACACAACACTGTATTTCACTTGTCTGTGGGCCTAATTTAAACAGGATGATGGGTGCACAAGAAAAACTTACCTGTGAAAGATTACATGTACCTAGAATCGCATTTAAGTCAGATCTTATTGCCAGCATGAAATGTTAGCATGCTATGAATCTGTAGCCAAGCAGGTTGGCATGTTAACAGTGTACCTGCATGCATGCAGTGCTTGCATGGTCAAATCCTTACTGCATACATTTAAAATAGCTTTGTTGTTGCAGAATATGAGATTCTGGATAAGAATGAATATGTCCTCAAGCACAAAAGAATGAGCTTGTCTTCAAGTAAAAAAAAATCATACCCGTGCTAAAATTTATGGCCAAAGGGAATGAAAGGGTTTGTTTTTTTAAATAAAAATTATGAATTGCTCTGGAATTTTGAGATATGTTATGAAGGCATGTATTAAAGGTGAGTAATCTACCACTTTGCCTATTTTAAAATACACCATTCTGTGTTTAAATTACATCGAGTTATCACTCAGCTAACCTGTGATGCCTTGTTCACGTTACCGAGTCTGCTCACATGTTCAAGGATTCAAGTAAAACTGCTATATTTCACCAGCAAAATAGCTCGGACATCTGTTTTGTGGTATAATATTGTATAACTAGAAAAATTCTAAAGGGAAGCTTTTGTTTTAATTATCAAATCTGTTTTGTTGATGTCATCTGTCTGCGGTGACATGGAAAGGGTGTGCACTTGACTTAAAATTGCCGGTGCCATAATTATATAGAATTGAAGGAAGGCCCTCGGACATGGTGGGATTTGTTCCCTCTCAAATGCATGCCTCAGATGTAAACCACAGGCTCAGCCTTCCTTGTCACTTAGAACAGAAGCCATCATCAAGTAAACCAAGGCTGGAAACATGCTGGCAATGAATGAATCATAACTTCTAAAACCGATTTGCTTTTTATGTCGTCTAGATTTAAGTACCAAAGAGAAGTAGAGGGTAGAAATAAACTTTCTCTTGTCCTTTACTTTGTTCTCCACTCATAGGGCAGCTCCGCTTAATCCAGGCATCCCCAAACTCCGGCCCTCCAGATGTTTTGGCCTACAACTCCCATGGTTCCCTAGCTAACAGGACCAGTGGTCAGGGATGGTGGGAATTGGAGTCCACAACATCTGGAGGGCCGAAGTTTGAGGATGCCTGGCTTAATCTCTTCGTTGTTGCAAAAATGTGACAGATGTGAAACTGCTCCACATGGTGCCAGCAGGACTCCCATTCTCCCACTAGGTCCCCATGGTGCTGCCAGGTATCTCAGCATTGTGGCTGGGTCTTTCTGCCCAAGGGAGGAGTCCCCAGTATGCAGGCTATTCCAAGAAAAAGCAAGAGTAGAGCTGGATGAAGAGTCATTGAGGAGAATGGGCATGTAGGGAGGGGGAAATGGCCTGAATGCAGTGCAATGCAGATGGAAGCATAGGGTCAGGGTGGTGGGCTGAGAGTTCTGCTGACACTTGTGAGGGGCTACACATGTTCCACAGTGGCATGCATGGTACCAGCAGGATGGTCCTCAAAAGTAAACTCATCCTCTTCTGTACCGGAAATATGGACAAAATAAACAACAAGCAGTTCTTTCAAATCAGAACCAGTGAAGGCGGTGAAGGTCCTGTGTGAGTGTCTGGAGGCGGTTGGAGGATGGATGGTGAGGTTGAATCCTGACAAGACAGAAGTAGTGTTTGTGGGGGACAGGAGGCGGGCAGGTGTGGAGGACTCCCTGGTCCTGAATGGGGTAACTGTGCCCCTGAAAGACCAGGTGTGCAGCCTGGGAGTCATTCTGGACTCACAGCTGTCCATGGAGGCGCAGGTCAATTCTGTGTCCAGGGCAGCTGTCTATCAGCTCCATCTGGTACGCAGGCTGAGACCCTACCTGCCTGCAGACTGTCTCTCCAGAGTAGTGCATGCTCTAGTTATCTCTCGCTTGGACTACTGCAATGCGCTCTATGTGGTGCTGCCTTTGAAGGTGACCCAGAAACTACAACTAATCCAGAATGCAGCAGCTAGACTGGTGAGTGGGAGCGGCTGCCGAGACCACATAACACCGGTCTTGAAAGATCTACATTGGCTCCCAGTACGTTTCCGAGCACAATTCAAAGTGTTGGTGCTGACCTTTAAAGCCCTAAGTGGCCTCAGTCCAGTATACCTGAAGGAGCGTCTCCACCCCCATCGTTCTGCCCGGACACTGAGGTCCAGCACCGAGGGCCTTCTGGTGGCTCCCTCGTTGTGAGAAGCCAAGTTGCAGGGAACCAGGCAGAGGGCCTTCTGGTGCCCACCCTGTGAAACGTCCTCCCATCAGATGTCAAAGAGAAAAACAGCTACCAGATTTTTAGAAGACATCTGAAGGCAGCCCTGTTTAGGGAGGCTTTTAATGTTTAATAAATTATTGTATTTTATTTTTCTTTTGGAAACCGCCCAGAGTGGCTGGGGAAACCCAGCCAGATGGGCGGGTTACAAATAATTTATTATTATTATTATTATTATTATTATTATTATTATTATTATTATTATTATTATTAGACTCTTCTCAGCAGTTTCTCTGGTTCAAATCCTGTCTCATAGGACATAAATTGCAGATCTTACTACATATCTGTGCAATTGCAGGGGATCTCAGTGTTAAAGATGGCTAAGACCTCAATCAATGGCCTCAAATGCCTGCCCAATGTAAAGAGCACATTTAAGAAAACAGCTCTGTTTAGTCATGGTTTCTGCTTTAGTCTGACACCTATTTCACGGAAGAACCATAGAATTGTAAAGTTGAAGGGACCCCTTCCAATGCTGTGAATAATAGATTCATGGCATTGGAAGGGATCTCGAGGATCATCTAGTAGTCCACCCCCTGCAGTGCAGGACTCATTTTTGCACAACATGGGGCTCAAACACCAAACCCTGAGATTAAGAGCCACGTGATCTACCAACTGAGCAAAGCCTTAGACCAGGCATAGGCAAACTCGGCCCTCCGGATATTTTGGGACTACAATTCCCATCATCCCTGACCACTGGTCCTGTTAGCTAGGGATCATGGGAGTTGTCCCAAAACATCTAGAGGGCCATGTTTGCCTAAGCCTGCTTTAGGCACAGGTCATTCCTAATGCCTCCCTCCCCCAAGTTCTACATTTAATAACAATGTGTTAATGAAATCAACCGCCTTACACTGCTGGGAGTTGCTAGGTGTGAAACAGTGGTTCCGGGAACACGACCTTTTCGCAAGTTCTTGTATCAGGCGCCGCTCCTCTGCTTGGCGAATTCGTTCATTTTGTTTCCTCCTCCAGGCCACCACCCTAAACAAAGTGCAAAGTTATATGCTACTGTGAGTTTAGTTTGAATTAGGGCTGGTGGAGGAATCCAATGAGCTGTGGTTCCCAAGTGGACACACATGGTCTTATCTGCCTGGACCAATGTGAGATCAGGGCAGGACTTCTCTCCAGCTTTCCATACCAGGTGATTTGAGGACTGCTTGTCTGTCTGACTAATGTGCCGTCACTTTCAGTCACACACACACACACTGTATAAAATTCAATTTCCACTCAGGGTGGATTTTATTTAAACTTCACACATTCTTAAGAGGAATTAAAATATGTAAAATGCACATAAAAGTCTCCCTAAGGCTACGGGGAAATTGAATGCAAATGATGCAAAACGTACATAAAAATCTGAGACTTGGAGGCATGCCAAAATCCATCGCCCTCAGCTACACTTGTCACCTTGATTTCTGCATGCAAGGCAGCAAGAACCCTGCATGCCAGTCAAGCTGTTCCTGGATGGCTGGAATTACTTTTGTTGGGCGGGTGGTGTGCTGATGGAAATGATTAAGGAGAGCATGGCGGATAAAACTAAGACAGTATCATTTGAATTCCTTCCCAAGGAGCTGTGCTATATACAATCAGTGCTAACTAAGTGATTAAAAGTTTTGAAGCATTTCATCAGGCATTTGGCTGTGGGTATTTATATGCTGCTGCATTAGTTTCCATTGAATTTGATTTTGTTGTTGTTTTAACAGAGCGATCTTAAGGTGGTGATGGTATATGAGATTCCACAACAGAGGAACCAGTACTTCCTAAGCCACTCCATTTCCCTCACTTTGACTGGCATTAATAAGAAGCCAGGCCTTGCACGTGGGAAGAAGGGATGTTGAGTCCAATGGATCTAAGACACCCCTGGCACATCCCTGAAGTGCCCCCTTTTTGTGTTCACTCTGCTGTCAGAGAGGGAGTTTGGCAGCATCCAATAGCTCCTTGGAGGCTTAGGGTCAGTCCCTAATTAGTATTTTTAGTGCTGTGTTCAATTTACTTTCCCTCAGAGTAGACCCTTTAATTTCAGTTGATTTACTCTGAGTAAAAGCCAGCTGAATACATCCCATAGTATTTGTTGGTGAAGCATCAGTCACACAGAGCATCCCTAGTGACAGACAGGCAGGTTATTAACATGTAAATACGAATTAATTTTAAAAACACTGTACCTTACAATATCTCTTTCATAAGAGCTCTCATAACCTTCATTTTCCGGTGGGACGGTCTTCTTTCTTGGATGGGGCCTATGAAATAAAAAGATTTATAACTCAAATTTAAGTTACGTTTTAATGCATCGATGCTTTAGGGCAGGGGTCCCCAGACTACGGCCCGGGGGCCAGATGTGGCCCAATTAGCCTGCCAATCTGGCCCGCGACGACCCCCGCCGCCCGCCGCCTGCTCTTACGGCGCGCAGCGCGGCAGCGCTCTTCCGGGTTGGGAAAAAAGCGCCGAAAATCCTTTGTGCGCATGCGTATGGGCCTCTCTCGACCCGGAAGAAGTCATTTCTGGTGCACTTCCGGGTCGGGGGAGGCCCACGCGCATGCGCACAACGGATTTCCGGCGCTTTTCCCACCCTGGAAGCGCGTCGCCGTGCCAGTAAGCGCCCATGCGCATGCGCACAGGCGCGCACTCCCCCGCCCGCCGGCCCGCACAGGCGCGCACTCCCCCGCCCTCCGGCCCGCCGTGCGATCGGCGCGGTGGGAACCGGCCCAAACGCCGGTAAGTCTGGGGACCCCTGCTTTAGGGTGTTTAACAAAATTCATTTTAAGCATATATTTTTTCAATTCATTGTATGTCATTTCCCAATATTTTTAATGCATTTGCACACCCTGAAGCCTTTTTGTTAGATATCTCAAATCAAGAGCTACCAAAAGAAAAATGGACATTATTTATGTATGTTACAACAACTGTAAGAATCTTGATTGCACAATACTGGAAGAATGAAAATGCTGACAATAGCCATCCTAGATACCAAGTATACTACGCATCTTCTTGATCCTATTTTAAATTTTTTATTTTCTAAAGCATCATTTTCTCGGTTGAAAATTTGTGCCCTACTGACCAGATGATGCAACCACCATCTTCTGGCTGTGAGGAAAAGCTCTGAGCCACATCACCCTCTTCTCAGCTTTGCAGAAGCTGAAGAATGCAAAATCAGACAATGAGTACAGGCAGCATTTTCCCTCTAGAACAGGCTTCCTCAACCTCGACTCTAGAACAGGCTTCCTCAACCTCGACTCTAGAACAGGCTTCCTCAACCTCGGCCCTCCAGATTTTTTTGGCCTACAACTCCCATGATCCATAGCTAGCAGGACAAGAAGAAGAAGAAGAAGAAGAAGAAGAAGAAGAAGAAGAAGAAGAAGAAGAAGAAGAAGAAGAAGAAGAAGAAGAAGAAGAAGAGTTTGGATTTGATATCCCACTTTATCACTATCCGAAGGAGTCTCAAAGCGGCTAACATTCTCCTTTCCCTTCCTCCCCCACAACAAACACTCTGAGTCTACCGCTCTTAACCACTACACCACACTGGTCAGGGATGATGGGAATTGTAGTCTCAAAACATCTGGAGGGCCGAGGTTGAGGAAGCCTGCTCTAGAAGGTGGGGCCTGCAGCAGAAGAGGTGTTGTCTGCCTCTCAGTTGGCTCTATGTTGCCTAAGGAGGGAAGGACACCCATACCGACAAGCATGGTCCAGTCTCTGGGAGCTATCCAAGGTGCTAAGCTGTTTAACCTGAACTTGAAAGTTCTGTCATTACCCCACCTGACTATTTCTGCTGAGACTCTACCAGATGTGGCAAGAACCTATGACTGAGCCTACTGTGATGATACTAACATGATGCTAACTGCTAAGCTTCCCCTGAAATAAGTCTTTCGTTCTTGAAAAACAGGATAGAAAGCAGGGGACAGGATCCATGCAGAACATCAATAACCTAAATGTAGAGTGCTGAATAGGTTTGAATTTGTGTGATTGTATTCAGAAGTAATAACAAAACGTTTAATTTTTACAAAATTTAAAAACAAGTGCCTCGGTGCTTGTCAGTTACACTGGCTAAAGAACTGATTGTAAAGCTTCCTTCTCACAAATAAAATGGCTGGAGATTTCTTTAATGACCGGTTTGGGACCAGTTTATCTACCAGCTCACCTTACTCCACAGCTGCCCACTCGACCACTTCAATCAGCAGAATCTGCACTACTCACCAGAGCTGCATAATACCTGTATCACATTTGTAAGAACTTGAACGTTAAGTGTGGCAGTACCTACACTTTGGAAGTTTCTGCCTATTGATATCCAGCAGGAACCTTCACTGAAAAAAAAATCTGCATCTGCTAAAACATTCTTGTTTCGACAAGCCTACCCAGATGTGTGGAACGCTGAGGTAATTTTAATCTGTTTTAGTATTTTGCCTTTGTATGTTTTTAAGTATAGTTGCAATTTTTTCTTGATTTTTAAAATCTGTAAATGGCTTTGAGGATTTTATTTTATTTAGATTCAAGTGGTGTATACATTTGAATGAATGAATGAATGAATGAATGAATGAATGAATGAATAAGGATGCTGAAAATTCAGGGAAGAGATATGGAGAAACCCCAGAGGCAGCCATGTCTCAACAGCGCTACCTCTCACCCTGTGGCCACAGCTATAACCCTAGCAGCAACAAATTCCAGTGCCCATTCTCCTTGGCATAGAGCCATGGCAGGTTTTTCCATTTAAGGGAGGAACATTTAAACTTTTGCAGATTATGCAATCTGTTTTATTTAAGCCCTGAACCGTGCCCTAAAGTAAGTGTTATAATATAGATACATGTCTATACACAAAGTCATTTTGCTTTTCATAGCTACCCGCTAAATTCATTCTTTATAGTCAGACTTCAACCCAAGTACCACGATGAGTTCTTTCTGAGTCACACAGTTTACTACTTACAGGCATGAAATCCTAACTGAATCTATGAATCTCAATTAAAAAATTGTAAAAGCAAAGATTGTAAATGTCTGTCATAAATAATAGTTGGTGCCCATGCAATGATCACGCTGGGAAAATAAAAATAGACGAGGCATAAATTCCCACATCATACTGATATACACAGCTGGCAACAAATTAGACTTCTAGAAATCTGTGTATTAGAGTTCACAGTACTCCATTATACATTTTTAAGTAGATGAAAAAGGAATGATAGCTTTAACTCTGCAAATGTGTGTGTGTGTGTGTGTGTGTGTGTGTGTGAGAGAGAGAGAGAGAGAGAGAGAGAGAGAGAGAGAGAGAGAGAGAGAGAGAGAGGGACTCACTCATGGAAAGAATTAATTCTGATCCCGCCCCCATACACCCCGAAGACTTTCTTTTCTTTATAATATTTTATCTAGAAAATGTAGATCAGGAGAAGCTGCGAAATTCACTTTGCATTTTGAACCTGTGTTCTAAGATACATATTGTCGCATGATGCCTGCACTTGAAAGTCCCAAATCCCTTTTTTCTATGAACTTTTAACAACAGCTTTGTCACTGGACAGGCTTCAAATTTAAAACAAAAACAAAAAACATCTCCGTCACATTTATTTTTTGTACCTTGGAACATTTAGTAAAGTTTAAACAGCTTCTATATTTTGGATACATTATGTGATAGATTTTTCTACTTTAGCTACTGAACTCTATTTTAGATGGGTCTCGGAGCATCCTGTTCACCTGAGCTGAACCACAAGGACCGAGGATGTGGTTCTATATAGTAAATCAGGGGTCCCCAAACTACGGCCCCCGGGCCGGATGCGGCCCAATCGGCCTTCCAATCCGGCCTGCGACGACCCCCGCCGCCCGCTGCCGCCGCCCGCTCTCATGGCACGCGGCACAGCGACGATCTAAAAAATCGGCAAAAAAACGCCGAAAATCCTTTGTGCGCATGCGTATGGGCCTCTCCCGACCCGGAAGAGGTCATTTCTGGTGCACTTCCGGGTCGGGGGAGGCCCATACGCATGCACACAAGCGATTTTCGGCGATTTTCCCCCCGCCCGTGTGCGTGTGCGCATGCGCACGGGCGCGCACTCCCCCGCCCTCCGGCCCGCTGCGCGCGCACTACCCTTCCCTCCGGCCCACTGCGCAGTCGGCGCGGCGGGCACCGGCCCGCCGCACGGTAAGTCTGGGGACCCCTGTAGTAAATGGTGGGATTCAAACAGAATCAATACAGTCATACCTCGGTTTAATTACGCTTTGGTTTGAGTACTTTCAGTTTAAGAACTCCACGGACCCGTCTGGAACGGATTAATCCACTTTCCATTACTTTCAATGGGAAAGTTCGCTTCAGGTTAAGTACGCTTCAGGTTAAGTACAGACTTCCGGAACCAATTGTGTACTTAAACCGAGGTACCACTGTATTCACATCCTCATCCTGCCCTGAACTTTAGAAACAGTTTCAAAACCTCACAGGATGAAAGCAAGGGCTACGGCAGCTGAGAAATGACCACAGAAAGCACCACTGCATGCATGATTAAAAAAATTCTCTGGATGTTCGTAGCAGAAATGCAAACCCCCAGGCCCTTATCATTCATTGTGCAAGCAAACTAGTTTGAAATTCACTGAAGGATCAAAAAAGAAGAAAAAAGCTTCAAGCAAATGATGAAAAATACATCCAGCTTTCCTCCACAATAGTTGTTGATTCATCAAACAAAATTTAAATAGCAGCACTGGCTTCTGATTGTTTTTACAATACTTTTTCAGCATGTACAATTCTCTGTAAAACATTCTACAGTATATCTATCTATCTATCTATCTATCTATCTATCTATCTATCTATCTATCTATCATCTATCTATCTAATGTATAATATATACAGTATATCTGGTTATAATTAGAGGAGAGGAATATTTCTGACATCTGGCTCAGGTTATGCTCTATAGTATAAGCTGCTCTAATTACATTTTTTTTCCTTCAACATTTATAAATATTTTAAATCCTAAAGAAATATTTTACTCTGGCTACACATCACCCAAAGAAATAAGGACCACATATGTGTTGGTGACAGCAGCCACAAAATTAAAAGACGCCTGCTTCTTGGGAGAAAAGCAATGAAAAACCTAGACAGCATCTTAAAAAGCAGAGACATCACCTTGCCTACAAAGGTCTGTATAGTTAAAGCTATGGTAGTGATGTATGGAAGTGAGAGCTGGACCATAAAGAAGGCTGATCGCCGAAGAATTGATGCTTTTGAATTATGGTGTTGGAGGAGACTCTTGAGAGTCCCATGGACTGCAAGAAGATCAAACCTATTCATTCTGAAGGAAATCAGCCCTGAGTGCTCACTGGAAGGACAGATCGTGAAGCTGAGGCTCCAATACTTTGGCCACCTCATGAGAAGAGAAGACTCCCTGGAAAAGACCCTGATGTTGGGAAAGATTGAGGGCACTAGGAGAAGGGGACGACAGAGGACAAGATGGTTGGACAGTGTTCTCGAAGCTACGAACATGAGTTTGACCAAAATGCGGGAGGCAGTGGAAGACAGGAGTGCCTGGCGTGTTCTGGTCCATGGGGTCACGAAGAGTTGGACACGACTAAACGACTAAACAACAACAACAACATGTGTTGGCTCCCCTCTCCCAACTTCCATTACCTGGTGGCGGACAGCTCATGTTTCTCCATCAACCCCCCACAAGGAAAGATTTGTTGTTTCCCAGGGAGATGGGAAGCTCCATCAGTAATTAACGCCTTGGTAGTCTTCTCTCTCAACTTTAAGCTCTCTTTCCTTAGTGCATGCCCATCCTGGGCTGGGCTTAGTGACCTGTAACTCAAAGCTACCTGGGCACAAAAGGCCACAAAAATGGCCTCTACAAAAATAGTCTCTACAGGATGGGTTACCTGTTGCTGGTGAGCTACACTACTGGTTTATTGCTGTAGCAGAGTGTGGCTGCCCGCCACAAGGCATGAGCAAGCCACCTTGAGCCAAGCGATGTAGAAAGGAAGTATACAAATGATAATGAAATGAGAAACAAATCTTGTTCCTTACATGTGAAAAAATACATGTTTTAATCATACTTTCATCACACATACCTTTTGTCAGCAAGTACCAAACCCTAAAACACACAAAAACAGAGGTTGTAAATTTTAAAATAATGATCCTATATACGCACTCATCAGGAAAGATTATGGAAATTCTCCCATTGCCCCATTTACGTAGATGCACACCACCACTAAAAATCCCCAACAATTTCTAACATAACTAAAAGCAAACCTGCTCTTTCAATCTTTACGTAACCACATGACACCAGCCATGCACAACTGAGAGGCTTGGGGAATCCAAACATTTGCAGTATGTGTTGACGCAAAGGTGGGCCTGTTCCAGAAGCTCTGCAAACCCTATCTTGGTAGTCAGGATAAGCCTGAAACTAATTGGTAGTTGCAGCAACAATGAGCTCCCCTGTGTTTATGCACTTGCTGTGATACATGGTAATTGGCTTGCTTTGATGTTATGCTTATCTGTGGGCCCTGGGATCTTGGCTCAGAGAAGGGAGCTAGCTATAAGCCTTGGATAGTTGCCACCTATGCCCTTATGGGTCAGGTGGGTTGATGGGAGGTTCTGACTAAAGTGATGTATGCTGCTTTGTGTATAAATAATGTACCTCTATACACATTTGCCTGGGTGAGGACAATTTGGTTATTGACAGGAGGCAAGGCTACCAATGACAAAGCTACCAAAACCAGAGCAAGTGTATTGTATAAGTGGAGGAGAGACCTTTTCGGTTTTGCTGTTTCAAGTAGTTTTCAAAATCCCAAAGCATAACAGCAATCAGTCAAAGCATAACATCCTGGTAATAAATTCTAAAACATACAATCAATCCCAGTATTCTGAATACAAATACAGTATGCCATACCTCAGTCCCAAGGGCAGGGGATTGTTTTTGTCCTGTTACAAAGAGAGAGAGAGAAAATCAGGAACCAAATCAAGTATATGTGGTTCATATTTACTTAGCCATTAATTAATATTACATAATTATCCTGCTCTGGAATAGGATGAGACAAGCAGTCTAATTTTTCTTGCCTGTTATGAAACCCTCTTTCCAGAAACATTATTTCCCATATGAAAGTAGGGCTTTTCATTGCTGCTGAAGGTCAGAAAACAAACAGTGACCAGTCTGCTAGGCTGGGTTCAGACATTCCTATATAAAACATACTTTAAACAACCATGGCTTAGCATTGTGTGTGAACCAAGCCTTGTTAATGCCATGGTGTGGCTTGGAATTGTGAGTCTGTCCCAAATCACTTCAGTTCACCTCATTACGAACGCACTCATGAATACTTCATGTTTTATTGATAGTCTAATGTATTGTCAATTCCCCCCCCCCAACAGCTAGAGGATCAGCTGAGCAGAATTTAACTCATAAGGCACTCCTACTGGCAAAGGAGAGGAAGCAACCTTAACTGGTAAAAGAGGTTCACCTACAAGTCACATGCTGACAGACAGCACTATATATTAGCTCATTCCAGAAAGAATTTTTTTTAATGAGTTTGATTAAAGTCATTGCCTTTATTCAACTGATGAGATCAACAGTTCATATTGTATAGTATTGTAATATTATATTATATTATATTATTATACAGCTATTCTACTGTCATATCTTTCAAGCAGAAAGAACAAAGCATTCTCCACGGTGCTTCCTTCAATTACAGAGTTTCATAACATTTAATATTGTGAAAACATTAGCCTGTCAGAATGCTGCACAAATACTCAGCCTTCAGAAAATGCTTGAGATAGCAACTACAATTTTAAAAATAGTATAGGAATTAAAAACCTTAGCTCAGTTTCTTTTGCCCTTCATTTGCTTTGCCTGAGTATGATGTTGTCAAACTGGTGGAGAGAAACCCTTTTTTATAATGAGCTTTATGTTACATCACAATAGCAGGAGCAGCGTCACTGGGGGAGGGGGGAGTGTACTGTGATGAAAAAGTCCATAGAGACAAAATTTGGATCAACAGCCCTCTGTAAGCCGGACCCCAAGATTGCTTTCAGAGGAAGCAGCCATCCCATGTAAACAGCTTTGTAACCTTAGAGGGCATGGGATGTGAATTTCAAGCCAATGACTAATCTTTTCTTTTTGCTAAAGTTATCCTTGTTATCTTCAATGAGATCAATGGGTGGTGTTTTCCATTTGTCAACAAACGTTTCTCACCAAATAATCACTCTCTGTTTAATGGCGCATCTGTGCCTTGGAAGTATTAAACACTTCTGGCCAGACTTTTAATCCTATAAGGCACGGGTGCCAAACACAAGGCCCGGGGGCCTAATCCGGCCCGCCAGACTTCGTCATGTGGCCCGCGTAGCCGCCGCCAATACCTGCTGACAGTAGTTCTGGAGCCTGCGATTGGCCGAGGGTCAAAACCAGGGGCGGGGCTGCAGGCGGAGGCCGGGGCGCTGGAGCCGCGCTGACGGCCTTGGCCAGGGAATTTCAATTTCGAATGAGGCTGAGGGAGGCAGTGGCACAGTGGCCAGACGGGGAAGTGAGATGCAGGAGGAGGAGGAGGAAGCCCGCCGAGGAGGTAGAAAAGCCCTACAGGCGCCGCCGGCAAAGTTGGTGCCGGGACGGAGCAGCGCTGGATTTTTTTTTGGCGGGCTTTGCTGTTGTCTCCGAGAGCGAGTGAGGCGGCACTGGGGAGCCACCGCCTGCCGCTTCCCTTCCTCTCCTCAGCTGCATCCGGGAGGTGGGCGAGCGAGCGGGCCAAAGGGACGCGGAGTGAGCCTGAGGGGGAAGTAGGCGAAGCACAACAGCCGCTCTCTTGATGGAGCCGGGTTTCTCTTCCCTCTTCCCCCGTTTTCTCCTCATAGACACTCGGGAGGGTGCCTGGATTTTGCTCTGCCCCCCAACCCCGAGTCGCCCTTTGGCTTCTCAGTTCCGGCGGAGCTGCTCCCCGGGGGGCGGCCGGGAAGGAGGCGGCGGCGGCACGGGTTCCTGCTCTTCCCGCTCTGCCGCCGCCTCCTCTCAGCCCCTCGTGATGTAGGGCTCCAGATGGAGTCGCCTCGCGGTTTGAGTAGGTGGGAGGGGAATTTTTTTGGGGGGGGAGTTTTCAAGCCTCCTCTGCCTGCAGTCCCGGTAGGGAGAGGCGGCGGCGAAGACGACAACAGCGCAGGTGGGGGGAAGAGCAGCTCTGAGGTGAAAATGCACGTCTGCTGGGGCTGCCGCCGCCTTCCTCCTCGGGAAATCCGCTGCCCTCCCTCAGCGCGAGGGGAAGGGACTCTGGCGCTGAGGAGGGAGGATGCAAAAGCAAAGCAGGGAGTTGGCACTGCTCCGCATGTTCCTGGCCCTCTCCAAAGCACGGAGTGGGTTGCAGCGTGTGGCATCCTGCCTAGCGGGGTTTGGGTGTGCGCAGGGCGGGAGAGGGAAGCCCTCTTTCCATCTGCAGGTTTTTAATCCCAGCAGTGGCTTTCTCCTTCCTGCCGAAGGTTTAGTTGAGCCCCCCCCCCGGAAGCCGTCGATCCCCACCTTTTGTTCAAATTTCCCTCGTTTACATCCCCTCCCACACACGCGCCACGACGCAGGAATGTGATCCGCGTGGGGGCGGGAATGAGCTTACATTATTACAAAAAACAGTAATAATTGAATGCAGTGACAATAATTTATGATAATAAAGAGTGGACACATAGTCCTACAGACACAACCGGCCCTTTGAGGGTGACCAAACTGCTGGTGTGGCCCCCGATGAATTTGAGTTTGACACCCCTGTAAGGAATCTAAGCTGGTGAATTTTGGACCCACTCTTAACATATGGAGTGAATTTTAATTCCAAAAGAAACAACAGTCAGTACCCATGCAATGGTGGGAATTTTGGTAAAATCATAGACTGACTTGCAGTGTTGAACTTGGCCCTGATGGGTGCTGATTGGACACTGATCCAAAGAGAAACTCCTGCCTTCCCTGCTGCCCCTTTTCAAAAGAGACATTTTTTCTACTTAAGGAAGTATCAGAGCTATTCCATCCAGGATAAGCAGTTAACCATTTTAATATTTTGGATTTCAGCTTAGTGGCTGCTTAAGAATGTAGGGCCAGCTTGCTGATTCTATTAACCATGGAAGCTAGAGTCTATGCTTTTTCTGTTTTTCTCATTCTGATTCCCTCACTGAGATGGTGGAGGAAGACTCATTGAGGATCCAACCCAATTAAAACATGGTGACTCAAAGGCATTCTCCAGTGGATCCAAGAATTTCTAGACAAGAGCGACAGTTCTTCTCCCTGGAGGAACCAGGAGGAACCAGGAGAAAGAATCTTGCCTGTTCTTTCTCTCATTCTTTCTGCTGCCTTTGACTGGATTAATATAGAGAAGCTGTGCCTGAAACTATGAAGCATAAATATTGATAGGCATTTGCTTACTTAATTAGAAAGCCTTTATATGGCTAAAACTTCAAGGTCTTAAGGTCAGCACTCAAGAGGCAACACTAACTACAAAACTACAGTCATTTCTTACCTGCTTTTGTATTTAATCCATATGTACATGATTATATACCCCTGATCATTTTTGGGGTATTGGCCCTCTAAACAAATTGTATCTGTTGTTACATGCAGATTACATATACTCTTTAATTTAATTTACCCTGCTCCAGAGTAATACTCCTACCCAAGTTGTCATACGTGGCAGAGATTTATAAATCTATAGCAAGTTCTGCTGGAAATTCCACAGAATCCATTTCAAGGCAGGAATCCTATACACTAGCTGTCTTCCCTAAATTGGTGCCCTCCAGATATTTTGGATTCCAACTCCCATCAGCCCTAGGCAGCATGGCTAATATTCCTTCCAGTAGCACCTTAGAGACCAACTAAGTTTGTTATAGGTACGAGCTTTCGTGTGATGCACGCTTCTTCAGATACACTGAAACAGAAGTCACCAGAGCCTTATATATAGTCAGAGGGTGGGGAGGGGTATTACTCAGAACGGTGGTGGAAATGGGTGATTGGCTGATAGGTGTGATAAACCTGTTGCAGTCGTCAACCTGTTGCAGTTGTGCATGCACACGAAAGCTCATACCAATAACAAACCTAGTTGGTCTGTAAGGTGCTACTGGAAGGATTTTTTTAATGATGAAAACATAGTACTGGGGGAATGCTTCTGTGTGCCAAGGAGCAACAAACCCCAAAACAGTTCAGGTTGCATCAATGGCTACAACTACAAGCACATGCAACTGCTCTCTCTTTGAAAATATAAATGCAAGCAGTTATCTTCTGGTTCTGCCTTTAGCACTAATTGGAACAGACAACTGCTGACAAAGGCTTTCATGCCACCACTAGGGAGAGAGAGAGAGAGAGAGAGAGAGAGAGAGAGAGAGAGAGAGAGAGAGAGAGAGAGAGAGAGAGAGATTGGAAAAATAGAATGTCTCCTCCATTCCATTTTTTAAAAAATACTACAAAAATACTGTATAGCAATCTATATACCCCACCTTTTCTCTTGACAGGGACTCAAGACGGCTTACAGAGAAAGTAAGACTAGTCTTTTCTGACCCCATGCCAATTGTTTCTTTAATATCCAGACTGATGAAACTGTTGATGGAACTGCAGCCCACGCACTTCAATTCATCATTAACTTTTTAGTTGGTTCTAATAGTAGTTGGACGTTCTACTGTTACTTTTGATTTTGGTTTTTTAATGGAACAACATGGCTACCTGCCATTTTTAAAATACTACATATCCTTCATATATCTCCTTCTTCGCATTTTTAAACATTAGATTACATACTAGTGTGAATTTAAGTATAGTGTTGAGGTTTTATGAATAGAATTACTCATGAATTCATACAGCTATGTAAGTTCTAAACTTGGCCTTCAGTAAGTTTAGGGTGATGGTGCTTACTATGTAAGAGAATACAGAGTCTTTATTTGTGCTGCTTTTAGCCACAATTCACCAGGCATATCACTATGCTTCTCTTTGGCAAGAGGATGACCATAACATTCTACAGCAGGAGTTACCAAACTGTGGTCCCTGGACCACCCATAGACTGTGAGCTTCATCCAGTTGGCCCATGGCATGTCTTGCATTAAATAGGCATATTGTTTTTTAGTTGTATTTTTATTGCTTCTTTTCTTTCTTATATTGCATGACAGTTTGAATTTTACGAAATGCAAATTGCAATATAATAAAATACAATATAAGAAATGAAAGAAGCAATAAGAGTTTAAAATCATACAGCATCTAGCACAACGCATTGCAGTTGGTATGACAAGTCAGAAAAGTCATTAAGTGGTCTGCTAAGAACCTCAGCAATTTTCAAGCCATCCATGGGGGAAATGGTTTGGGAACTACTGCTCTACAGTGTTCAACAAGTAACTGCGTTCACAAATTTCACATTTTCCAAACAGTGTAGCCTATGCTCCATCTTCTGGTTATTTATGGTAACTGTACAGCGTAAGGCTTTTTCCTAGGAACTCAAGCTATCACCAGTTGCTGCAACTGGTAGAATAACCAACAAAAGGAAGGCAATTGTAATTTTAATAAGATGGTGGTATCTCCCTCACTATTGCCATGTTAGGACTGCTCAGTTAGCCTGGATCCAACCCACTGAATCTGAAATGGAAATGTATGAGGCAGAGGAAAAGAATTAGTTTATACACGATTCCCAACAGAATATAGTATTCCCATAAACTCAACAGATAATTGCAATTTAAAAAAAACAAAACAAAAGGCATTAAAAAGTTCAGAAATAGACCTCCGGGTATAGGGCGGTATATAAATTCAATAAATAAATAAATAAATAAATAAAATATCAATTAAATACTGTCTTCATTCATCTCTAAAGATTAAAAGTACTATGGAACAAAACAAAACAAAAAGCGGTACTTTGGAACGGATTCAACTAACCCTTTGTACTAGCAGAAGCCAGGAGAGGACTCCAGTTAGTGCAATGGGGGGTTTTCCCTCCTCTCTCCCTCTCCAGCATGCCCCATATCTCCCCAAGTTCACTCTGGGGGTTGAGACAATAC
Organism: Zootoca vivipara; assembly: GCF_963506605.1. Taxonomy (NCBI): domain Eukaryota; kingdom Metazoa; phylum Chordata; class Lepidosauria; order Squamata; family Lacertidae; genus Zootoca; species Zootoca vivipara. Next base: position 38,974,366 of record NC_083277.1, read on the forward strand.
CCAGAAAAGCTCACAGGGTGGGGATAAGGGGGGCAAGCAAAAATGCTTGTGCTGACAGAACAATCAAATTAGTACGATGGTGAATTCCAACTTCTGTTTTTAAACCAATGTCTTCCCCAAATGTACTGTGAAATATTACTTCTTCATTTTTATTTTTATTCTTGTCTTCCCTACATATGATCTTACCAACAGAAATAGCTGATTGGGGACATGAGGCGTATGTGTGGTCTCTAGATCTCATAGCACTCTAGAGGGCAAAAGAGAAGGAAAGTCATTTTTCCGCAGCAAGCATTCTGCAGGACAAGCCATACAGACAATCATGGGTGCACCATGGTTGAGATGCTGGAAGAAGCTTGTTCTTGGGCACTCCCACCCCCACCCTCCTTCCCTCCCTCCCTTCCTCCCTTCCATGGTTTGCTTTCATTTTGACACCAACTACATTCAATTATAACCAGGACTTGCAAATCCACTTTGCTTAGAAAGAGAATTGTGGTTCCACTGCACTTGTAACTCCAGTACTTTGAACAAAAGCATGGGAATGGTCACTCACAGTCCACCTTTGTCAAGCAGTGGTATCGCTACTCCTGTGGCCAGAGGCTTGGATGCAGTGTGAAGGGTCATTTGCAGTTCTCAAGCATGCCCATAACTGCACAGTGAGAAGTACCAACACCACTGAAATTAAGTTCTTGGCTTGCATTTCCCCTTCCTCACTTCACCCAACGATGAACCAACCATGCCCCACGTTCTAGTAGCAAACTGTCTGATGCAGAAGTGCTGCATTTGGGGGCAGACTCTATGTACAGTGGTGCCTCGCTTAACAAACGCCCCGTAAGACAAAATTTTCGCTTAAAGAAAGGATTTTTCTAGCGGAGGTTGCCTCGCTAGACAAATTCGTTTTACGAAAAATTCGTCTAGCGAATCGCGGTTTCCCATAGGAATGCATTGAAATTCAATTAATGTGTTCCTATGGGAAAAAAAATTTTTTAAAAAAATTTCAATGCATTCCTATGGGATTCACTAGACAAATTTTTCGTTATAAGAATAGACCCGTGGAACGAATTAAATTCGTCTAGTGAGACACCACTGTATGCTCGTTTCTTGAAGAAAATTAGCTGGCTCTCATTTTTCCTTCATTCCCCAATAATATGGACCTTGTTATTTCTTTTTAAAATAATTATAATGCCCTGTGTTCAAATGTACAATTTAAAAGACAGGGTGAAAAAAGGGGGGTATGGAAAGAGAAATAAAAACAAGCCTTTGGAATTTGGGTTCCAAAGCTTTCTCCTTGCGCAATGACCAGTTGGAACAGTCGCCAGGAGACAATTCCAGAGAAGGAAGATCAAATAGCAGCTTATCCCAATTGACCCAATGGAGTGGGTGCGCTGCCTCACCTGTGTGTCTGCTGCAGCCAGGTGGAATGGCTGCCAGTATCCAAGAAAGAAATTAATATGTAAAAGGTATCTTAGTATACCCAAGCCATATTATTGGAAGTGTTCTCTTTTGGGAGGAAGAAAAAAAAAGTGTCTCTCATGCTGAAAACTCCCGGGGGATTGTTTAGTAATGTTCAATTCGATGTTCTTAAGGAATGAATCCTTAGACAAAGCTTTATAAGCAAACTGACAATCGATGGGAGGGAAATAATCATATTTAAAGAGGTGCCTACCAGACTGTTACGCAAAAGGGAAAAATTCTGGGAGTTCATCAAAGTATTGAGGAGAAATGATATTGGCTTTAGATGGGAAAACCCGGTTGGACTCACCTTCTACTACAAAGGTATAAGAACTACGGTTAAAAACCAGAATGATATAGGAAAATTTAGAAGGAAATACGGACAGGCCTTAGGAATGGAGAAGAGTAGTGAAGAGGGGGCAATAGTAGGGGAAGAGAATGATAATGAGAAAGACATGTTAGGGGAAAGAGAGGAGAAAAGCATTGATGAAGAAGAAAGAAATTCAGATATAGATATTGATAAGGAGGAACAGTCATAAAGGAACAAAATATATTGTATTTCCACAAAACTAAATAAAATTTAATTAAAGTACCACATGTGGTGGCTCTGTGAAAAGGTAAAGACATATTGGGATCAAATATATAATGAATTAAAAAGACTGTTACGATACACGTTCCCAAAAAGACCTGAAGAAATGTTATTAGGAATTTTAAGCAGAAGTATAAAGAAAGGAGATCACAAACTTTTCATGTACGCCACCACGGCCGCAAGAGTTATCTTAGCGCAAAAGTGGAGAACAATGGAAGTTCCAACGATAGAAGACTGGAGAGAGAAGCTGATAGAATATTCAGAGCTGGCGAGGTTAACGGGGAGAATCAGGGATCAAAAACAACAAAAGTTTCAAAAAGAATGGGAAAAATTTATAATTTATAGGAAAGAGTACTGTAAAATTTAAGTAAAGAAGACCAAAGAGAAAACAAAATGAAAAAAGGGAAAACTAGTAGATTACCATTATAAAATGCAACAAGAGGGTACGCAACCATGATGTAAGAGTATAGTTAAAAATTAAATGGAAAAGTATCTGGCAGAACATATAACGGGACGAAAATAATTGGATGGGAAATAAAACCAAAAGAGAGGAGGAAGTCGAGTTGGGGAAAATGAGGTTAAGAGGAAAACACAGGCCAGGAAGAAAAATGCAGCAACTTGAGATACAAAGCTAGGTTGACAATTTGTATAAAATGTTATTTTATTTGAGAAATGTAAGCTGCAAATGGATACCTGTGGTTCTTTTTTCTTTTTTGTATGGTACAGCTTTTTCTTCCTTTTCATTTGATTTGTTATTGTATATAATTGTAAAACTAATAAAAAATTATATATATATATATATATATATATATATATATATATATATATATATATATGTGTGTGTGTGTGTGTGTGTGTGTGTGTGTGTGTCTCATGCAAAGTTACTATGTAAATGACAACAAACTTTCTTTCATCTCCACCCCAACAACCGGCAATTGAGTTAAAATTATAAATATCCAGATAATGTTTTCGTTTGTTAGAATAACAAAAAGTACCTTTGCAAGCAAACTTTTTTTTGTATGTTTGGGTGTCCGCATCGTTTTGAGACTCAACCTTCCTATTTTCAGGAGCTTCTTGGGCATGAGCTTCTTGGGTTCCTAAGCATATCACACAGATTTTGAAAAATTATGCAGCATATTTCATAATATCACATAATTATAAGAAACATGATATAACTAGTTGTCCCAGTTAGAAACCCCATATATCAGTGGTGGCCAAACTTGGCCCTCCAGCTATTTTTGGACTACAACTCCCATCATTCCTAGCTAACAGGACCAGTGGTCAGGGATGATGGGAATTGTAGTCCCAAAACAGCTGGAGGGCCGAGTTTGGTCACCACTGCCTTATATTCAAACATTGCAAATGTAGTGTGCTGCTTCTTTCTGTTAAGCTCTTCCATGGCAACAGCAGCACAACCAGCATCTGGGAAATGAGCCCCACAGCAGAAAGCAGCACAGTCCCACCTTGAGGTAAACATTGATGGGACACACCTTGTATCCTCAGGGCAGGAACACAGCTCTGCGACAGAGAAGATGGCAGCATTCATGAGTCTTGCACCAATGCCAACTTTAGGACCAAGACCAATGCTTTAGAAGTCATCTGATACAGGCACAGAAGAGATGCTAATGCTGGAAGTGGATGCAATGTTCAACTGCCATGCCTGAACACTCGGGCCACATCTCTCTCTACCCAGGATTGAGCTGGATAGCTCAAAATATACCTCAGAGACCTACACTGTTTCCTTAACTTCAGTCGTCTCCAAAGGCAACTTCCATGTGTCAAACTAAGAACGGACATGAAAAACCAAAATCATACTGATTGTATGTTACAATCATGTGGTGGATGCAATGTTCATTAGATCGCTGTTCAGTACGCAATGAAGTGAGCGTGGAGGGGGAAATCTCTCCTCTCATTGTGCGTTGCACAGTGACCCATCCTTCCATATCTCTGAAACTACCATTTAATTGCATAAAGGTAAAGGTACCCCTGACTGTTAGGTCCAGTCATGGATGACTCTGGGGTTGTGCGCTCATCTCGCTCTATAGCCCGAGGGAGCCGGCGTTTGTCTGCAGACGGCTTCCGGGTCATGTGGCCAGCATGACTAAGCCGCTTCTGGTGAACCAGAGCAGCACACAGAAACGCTGTTTACCTTCCCGTCAGAGCGGTACCTATTTATCAACTTGCACTTTGGCGTGCTTTCAAGCTGCTAGGTGGGCAGGAGCTGGGACCGAACAACGGGAGCTCACCCCGTCGCGGGGATTCAAACCGCTGACCTTCTGATCAGGAAGCCCTAGGCTCAGTGGTTTAGACCACAGCGCCGCCCGCGTCCCATTATTTCATTGCACAGTAAGCTCTGATTTAAGTTTTGGCCTATGCTGTGGTTGTGTTACCGAGCTTAAGAATGATACAGCAGAGAGAGAAAGAAGAAAACTTTTAACATTTTGGAGATTACAGTAAATTGGGCAAGTAAAAAATTAAGAGAACTGTAATTTTCAATCAACCTCTGCTGTGAAGTACCAAAAACTCAATAAATTGGTGTTGCTGTATCTTTAAGAATCACCTCCTGGTTGTTCTGTCTAGGGGAGAGCGTGAAAGGAGAGTCTGAAGCTGGCAGAGAGCTGTAGGCATAGGCAAACTCGGCCCTCCAGATGTTTTGGGACTACAACTCCCATGATCCCTAGCTAACAGGACCAGTGGTCAAGGATGGTGAGAGTTGTAGTCCAAAAGCATCTGCAAGGCCAAGTTTGCCTATGCCTGTTTTAAGTGTTTGTCATGTTCTTGTCTTATACTTTTGATCTCCAGAGAAAGATAGCTGAGAACTCATGCTTCATTTGGTGTGAAACTTATACTTCACATCAACACTGGGATATTTATGTAGTAAGTTAGTAAGATAGCCTTTAGAAAGCACACACCCAAAATCATCCCTGTAAATTAGTGATATAGTTTGGCCAATATTAAGTATCTTTTTGCTTATTGTTTTCAACTGGAGTTAGTTATGACCAATGCTTCTGTTTAAATCAATGGAATTTAAACATCATTAACATGGAAGAAAATATTAAACATGATGATTAATACCTTTACATGGTCAAATAGTCTGTATTTGCTCAAATATCTTCCTTTGGTTGTTTCATATATTAAAGAATCTACAAAAAATTATGAAAAAGCCTCTCAGTTTTATGAGACTTCACACCAGTTACATGAAAATAAAGGGTTGGATCTAAAGGTGCCCTTCTGCATGCAGAAGACATTTTCTTGTGGAGCTCTGACATGAGAAGCATTCTTTCAACCTTGGATTAACATCTGGCAGAGATAGGCAGGGTCCAATTCTTCAGACGCTTTCCTGCTGTTTTTTGCGCATCCACGTCAAGGTAGAGGATCCTAGGGGACGATGACATATGACCCTATTTTATGCTATGACAAGTTTAGAGAACTATCTTCTACTTGCCTTGATTCTCTGGAGATGTTTGGTCTTTTTGCATGGAGGACACACGCTCATGGTCAGGCAGATGAAGGAAGCCACTTGGACAAAGGGCAGTCTGAGATCCCTGGATGGGAACTGTGGATTTTCTTAAGTTTATGTCTTGGTCTATCAATGCAGCAATTTTTGCTTTGTTCTCTTCTTCTTGTGTTTTTAAGGGGGTGAATGAGGCATGGAGCAGATACATAAGGAACTGGCTGCCTCTGATGGAAGGGCTCATGGAGCCACTAAGTCTTTGGCTCATTGTATGAACTCTGGGAGGTCTCTAAAGTGAGCTTGGGCTTGTGTTAAATTGAGTACTTATTCCCTGGCTTCCTCTGGCACCTGGCCTTGTTCCAGTTCACTGGACTTGCGGTGCTCCAACTTCTGCTGGGCCTCTTCAAAAGGCTGGTCATGCTATTGTCCTCTTCCTGCCCTATATGAAAGGGAAGAAGTTGGGGTGCTTCTGGATGAGCTACAGGTGGTGCCACTGATCCAGAACTGTCTATCATGGGTGCTTTCTGGGGGTAGTTATTCGTGCTGAAGAAGAGGATGCAATGCCATTGCGCTACCTGGCAAAGGGCTTTTCTTGATGCAAGTGGAGTGAGGGAAGGCTCCTAAACCCATTTGCTGGTTTGTGGTCCTCCATTTCAAGTCTGTGCTCAATGCATTGAGAGATGGGTTGAGAATGGGAAAGGGGCAGGGAGGGAAACAGGCTGTAAGGAAATGATTTTTAAAAAAGTTTAGGCCTGAAGAAGGAAAACAGCCAGCCTCTTGAAAGTTCCAGCAGGAACCAAGCATTCTGCGTGTGAGGCAGGATTGATCTGGAACTGAAGAAACAAAATTTTTAAAAATCCCTTCCAGTAGCACCTTAGAGACCAACTAAGTTTGTCATTGGTATGAGCTTTCGTGTGCATGCACACTTCTTCAGAACAGAAGGTTAGCCCTGCCTCTGGAGAAGCACCTGAAGAATTGGACTCTGTATCAGAGGGGACATATCATCCTCAGTTGAAGGAATGCCCTCCAATGCCCTCTTCTCGTAGAAAAGAATGAAACTAAAACAAAAGATGTTCTTAAACTCTTGTGCCAGTAATTAGGCTTACATTTTTTTCCTATGACTATAATAGAAGGCTTCTTTCAAGTCCAATTGTAGTGGGGCTGGTGGGGGAGAATTTCAATGTACAGGAGTGTGTATCTCTGCTGGATAGATAAGGCTAATCTTTTCCTCCCCAGCTGCAACTGGCCTGAAATTGCCCCTCTGTTGAAACTAGGTTTGAACAAAGCCTCCTTTTCTAGCCAAGGCAAGGCATCTTTCAAGCCTAATTGTGACACTGAGGCATGGGGGGGGGGAGTGGTCAAGAAAAGGGAAGGGGAACTTCACTGAAAGCAAATACAGTGGTGCCTTGCAAGACTAATTTAATTCGTCCCGCGAGTCAATTCGTTTTGCGAAAAAATTCCTCTTGTGAATTGCGGTTTCCCATAGGAATGCATTGAATTTTCTTTTTTTGCCCATAGGAACGCATTAATTAAATTTCAATGCATTCCTATGGGAAACCGCGATTCGCAAGATGAATTTTTCGCAAAACAAATTCGTCTTGCGAGTCACCATCAGATCACAAGACACATTCGTCTTGCAAAAAATTCATCTTGCAGGGCATTCGTCTTGTGAGGTACCACTGTAGTGGAAGTAGATGTCTTGAAATACCTATGTGTGGAATTAAATCTAAGCACTCTAGGCTCCTTTTTCCCTTCAAATTTTGGGTAGTCGCTTGCTTTGAATCTGGAGCTCCTGCAGCTCCCGAATCTTCTGGAGCTCCTGCAGCTCCCGAATCTTCTGGAGCTCCTGCAGCTCCCGAATCTTCTGGAGCTCCTGCAGCTCCCGAATCTTCTGGAGCTCCTGCAGCTCCCGAATCTTCTGGAGCTCCTGCAGCTCCCGAATCTTCTGGAGCTCCTGCAGCTCCCGAATCTTCTGGAGCTTCAGCAGCTCCCGAATCTTCTGGAGCTTCAGCAGCTCCCGAATCTTCTGGAGCTTCTGGGACTGTTTCTTCTATCGAATACAGCTGTTTACTTATAATCTCCTGTACTGGCTCCACAATGGGTAATTCACTCTCTGTTGAAGCAACCTTAACAAGCAATAAAGCAGCATTAATTTTCAGGAAGAAGAAGAAGAAGATTCAGTTCCAACACGCTTAAAAACACACATATTTTCTGAGATCTCCAAAGGTCTAGCAACATAAAATCTGGCAATTCTATAACTGTAATGTAGACCCCAGCTAAATCAAAAAATGTGGAAACATTCCATGTTTTATAAGTTCAGACAGCTAAGAAGGAAAGGGTGAGAGAGCAAAAGGAGATGTTTCCCTCTCAACAATATTAGCTTACAAGTGAAGCAGAATAGCTAATTGCTGAATCTGGACTTATGGGACCTGGTGAAGTTGATCACTTTTCAATCAAGGTCATAGGAAGCTGCCATTTAATAGACATGTGCCAAAGAAGGCAATCCTTAAGCCCCTCTTGTGAGCATAGTGTGTTCTGCAAGAGTGTTCTTTGCTATCTGGCCTTATAAATAATTTTCCCTGTGGCTTTTTGCCCTTGATGGGAAAACCTTGTCCACATATGGTATAAAGTAGTCATAACATCTCTGTTTTGGCCATCTGTCTACAAATTCAGGGAATCAATACATAAGAGGTCACCGCTATTAAAATTAAGTAGTAGAGCAAATGTTCTGAGGTGTTTGTTTGTTTGTTTACTTACTTAGAATTCTTCTATCCTGCTTTATAGTCCAAACCAGGTTGCCATAGCATCTTACAAAAGACTCCTAAAATAAAGCCACGCTCAAAATCTAGTACAGGATCATAAATTACATGGTGCACATATGGAATCGGGATTATTAAGGCAGAAATTTCTTGCCCTTGATCTTCCCCGGCATCATACCAGACAGAAGTTCCCCCTGAGGTCCTCTGAGCCAAGGAAGTGGGGCTGAAAACTCAGCCCATAATGAAAGCAGTCTTCTGATGTTTCGAAGAGACACCTGCTCTTTTAGCAACTCTAGGAGTACTGGGGGAAAGTGCCCCCTTAGCCACAGATGAGAGGTTGTGGTGTCCCTTGGCCCTCTGTCTCTTAAAGGGGTCCGAGTCTATCTGAGTCATGTATCACATGATATATGGAGTATTGCTGTATGCTTCAGTTCAAATCAGCAGGAACATTTCTTTTAAAATTGTATAGTAAGCCAATGATATAATAAACTTGGCTCCAATGAAAATTTTAAAAGGGGATGCATGCCCAGGATATTAAGACAAAGAAACCTATAGCTTCTGTTTTTCCACTCTCCGAGTGAAGCCTGCTACTCTATCAGTATGGTTAAGTCAGCCACAAAGGAGGTAATACAAACCTGCTCCTTAGGTTGTGTTTCTGTCTTGGGCTCTTCAAAGACAAGAGATGAACATGGAGAAACTCCAAAGAAAGGTATTTCTAAACGAGTTTGTGCTGGAAATTTTGGCCCAGGCACATACTTCTTATCATCTGTCACAACCATTCTTTCGGACACTGAGGAAAGAAAACAGTGAGAACTTCAATCAGGTCCATTGCTTCTGCTCCCTGTAATCTTACACAAAGAGTCAATGAAACTTTTGACTAGGGAGATAGACTTTACTAGACCAAAGTGGGGAGGGTGGGGTATCTTCAACCTTTCCAGACCCAGGACCCTTTTAAAATCCAAACATGCATGTGGGGACCCATTTCTTAATCTTATACCACATATTTGCATGGTAGCAGTGCTCCTGCTATGACCCACCTCAAATCAGGCTTTGGGTCCTGACCTACCAGCCGAAGACCAGTGTGATAGAGCCCATGCTTCGCTCAGATGTGCTTTTGACTGTGAACAGAATAACATGCCCTAACGGGCAGCCAATCAATTAATCAGTTCACACCGTTCCTCAGCTATGGTTAGAAGCACTGTAGATGCAACCGAGGGAACAAAAGGGGAATGGAAGCGAAATGGAAACGGGGCCATGGAATGGACAGGAGCAATCAAGATGCAAGGTAGAAAAGGGCAAAACCAGTTCCCAGCTTCTCTCAGTCACAAAGGACTTCTAGTGTTGTGTGCTGAAGCAAGCGGATAAGGAACAGGCTCTGCCATGCCAGGGAAAAAAAACACTTGCACTGCTTTGGGATAGGTCAGTGTTTCTCAACCTTTTTTGGGCCACGGCACACTTGTTCCGTCAAAAAAATCACGCGGCACACCACCATTAAAAGACAGGGCAAATCCTGGGGGTTGGGAATGGGTGGGGGACTGAGGAATAGGGAGGATGAGGTTGGTGTACTTGCTGAGAGAGCCCTTGAGCACCACCTCCGTCGTCCTGCCTGCCGCCAGCCCCCCGCTCCCTCCTGGGCTGGCCGCGGCTGAGCTGGGGCTGCTGCTGCTGCCGCCGCCGCCGCCTCCCTCCGGCCTCCCCGCTGGTGTAGCCGCCGCTGCTGCTCCTTGGCGGCCCGAGAGCCCTCCCCGGCTGGCGGAGGAGGACGGCGAGAAGCCCGCCGAGGTGGGGCGGCTGCTGCTGTTACTGCCGCCGGACGGGGCTGCTGCTGCTCCAGAGTCCCCGCCGCCCTGCGCTGCTGCCTTCTCCATTGAGCGCGCGGGGAGAGCGCGGGGAGGCGGCCTCGGCCATGAAGCGCTGCCTCGCTCAGGGAGCGAGCGCGAGGAGATCACAGAGGAACACCCTTCGCGCCCTCGCACCCTCCAGACTGACCCAGCCGGCTTCCTTTCCGGCGGGTCAGCGCTGCCTATTGGCGGCCGCAAATCACCCTTCTCGTTGCCTCACGTTGCGGCACAGCAGCCACCGTCTCGCGGCACAGTAGTGTGCCGCGGAACAGTGGTTGAGAAATGCTGGGATAGGTTTCCAAGATGGAAGGGAGAGCAAACCCAAGGATCATTAAAAGGACAGCCCCCATGATTATATTTATATTTAAACCATTACTTTCAGCTTTATCACGTTCTTCTAAGTCGGGAGTTCCAGGTTGGAGCAGGCAATCAAATATATTCAGAGAAACATCTGAGGTACAGGGAGAGCAGTAGATTGCTGAGGGAGCCACTGGTAATCTGCAGACTGGCTAATAGGGAAGAAAAAATAGCAAATGCATGTAATCTGCTTATTATTATTATTTTTATAAAATTGTTTATAATTGAACATCTAAAATTACTTGCTTACACCTAATTATATGCCTTTTAATGGATTAATTCATTATTTGCCAATTAAATTTAAATAGCTGTTGATATAACTTAAAACTTGATATAGGTGTCTTTTTGTGATACTGAAGGATCTGTGTCATAACTGTGCAAAATATGCTTCATTACACTATAACCCAACCTTTCCTTTCTTCTTTGGTAAAACCAACAAGTCTGATGTGAAGTCTTCAGTGAAGGCATATCCCTTGTAAGGTACCTAGAGAAATAGTAAAGATATTCATGATAAAAGTCTATTTTTTATAATATTGCTATTAATGAACAGGAATATGTGTTACAGATGTTCAGTGTGTTCAAGTCATAGTTCAGTACTATATATAAATACATTCAGAAGTAAGTCCCATTGAGTTAAATTATGGACTCAGCTACACAGCAGCAAATAAAATGTTTTAAATGAGTTGTAAAGTGCAATATACAAATGTGACACTAGATGGAAACAGTGAGCTCTGCAAAATTCAATGTATTTGTCAAAACTTTTTAGAAAGCATTTTCAGAGTGGTTTTTATATGTGTGTAGATTCCACCTAGGTTTACTGCCAAGTATATGGGTATCATATTTTAGCCTTAAGGACTTAAGAGGGCAATACTATGAATTTATAGCAAGTTTGTGAAATCTGATCCTATACAGAAATTGATCTGCACCAAAGTAAAGCAGCTCCTAAAAAATTATCTACTATAAATTAAATCTAGAAACATTACATAATGTTGAATTTACTAAAATAAACTGTGGCAATCTAGTTTTCAACATATCATACAGAAAAAAATAATATATTTTGCTAATGACAGATTCCAAATCCAAGTTTTAAAACAGATATTAGTTTTGCAGTTATTGCAATGCAGTGCATCTAACAGCGGATGGCAGACTTTGCACATGATTTTAGATGCAATTCAGTTTAGTGAATAATGTCTTCAAGAGCACAGTATTTAAGCAACCTCTGTTTCTTCATGTTGCTAAAAATGCTGTGTCAGTTACAACATACCAGATATGATGCCATCTCAATCGGCTTGGACATGTACGTTTTCTCTCTTTCTAGCTCTTCTGGAGGTTGACTTTCAAAAATATAGGATTCTGGAGAAGAGATCATGATAGCAGCATTTATATTGCAGCATTCACATTGCAACATGAAACCGTAATGTTAAACCACTTTCATTTTATTTACAATTTTTACTTAGCACTATACCCCTGAAAGCAATAAAAAGAATATTGCATATTGGTTATCAATAACTAATTTTTTGTGTTCTTCGCTCAAATGAACACTGCCAAATAAGATACCACAATGAGCCAGGGTAGGCATAACACAATTTCCCTGAAAACCATGGTTTCCTGAGTCTGGTTCCCAATTTGCAAAGTACACTTCCTCTTCCAGAATGGATCCTTTTCATCTTTAATAATAGGTTCGAACCCAAAATTGTTGAGCAAACCCCCATGTACAAAACAGGATTTCTCGATTGACTTGCCCAAGACAATTCAGAACAAAGTGCCACCTGTCAGAAATTCCAGGACGTATGTCAGCCCTAGGTTACTGTTACATCCGTACTTACCATGATTGACACAGACCAAGAGTTCAAACCCCATTTCAAAACATGGTTATGACAGAAACCTTGGTTTATGTTAATACCAATTAGTGTTGGTGTACAGATGAATACTAAATGCTGGTTAGACGTAAGTTTGCTAATTGTATCATGCAAAATTATCCTATACACCAGGGGTGGCCAACTCCCAAGAGACTGCGATCTACTCACAGAGTTAAACACTGGCAGTGATCTACCCCCTTTTTTGGGCTTCAGGTCAAAGTTGTTGAGTTTTTTCAGGGAGGAGGTAAAATGTTGAGCTTTTTTAAGGGGAGCCACAGTTGTTCAGCTTCTTTGAGGAGGGTGCCAATGATCTCCCAGTGATCTACTGCAGACGACCACAGATCTACTGGTAGATCACGATCTACCTGTTGGACATGCCTGCTATACACCAATTAGCAGAAAAGGCTGCAGTCCTATACTGTACACACTTACACAGGAATAGGCCACAGTGAATATAGTAGGACTTGTTTCTGAGTAAAAATGGATGGGATCAGACTGCCTGAGTACGAAATATTATTTAAAAATTAAGAAATTCTGTTAATATAATGATAAAGGTTACCTGTTGCTGAGATGCTAGAGGCATCAATATTTGCATTCAATAAGCCCAGTGTCTTACTGTGAGACAAGACGTAAATATCATTTTTGAAAGACAGTAAAATATCACCCGAACTATTCAGGAAACAGGCTGTGCTTAAAGTGTTATCAAGAGTGATATCTGCCACCAAATTCTTCTGTGTATCCCATAGCTTTATCGTGGAATCTGAACTAGAAAATAAAGGGAACATCATGGGAAATAGTCTTAAGACAGAATATAACTCATTCTTCTCAGAAGCTTACTTTCAAGATCCACACAGCACTAAAGCAAATTGGAATTAAGTCATACACATTTCATGTGAAGTTCAGTTTAGCACTGAGTATACCAGGTTCCAGATTACAGGATGATGGTTTTTCTAACCTTTTCATTGTTTGTGTTAAATGAATGAAATCCTATGTTTGAGAAATAAAACAAAATTATAAAAGACACACAAGCTAGTATCCAACAGTGGTGCTCAGCTGATGGTACGACTTCCAGGAGCAGAATGGGGAGCGAAGTACAGTGGTGCCTCGCTAGACGAAATTAATTCGTTCCACGGGTCTTTTCTTATAGCGAAAAATTCGTCTAGCGAATCCCATAGGAATGCATTGAATTTTTTTTTTGCCCATAGGAATGCATTAATTGAATTTCAATGCATTCCTATGGGAAACCACGATTCGCTAGATAAATTTTTCGTAAAACGCATTCGTCTAGCGACGCAAGCTCCACTCGAAAAATCCTTTCGTTAAGCGGAAATTTAGTTAAGCAGGGCATTCGTTAAGCGAGGCACCACTGTAGTTTTAAGTCATTCCCCCTCCACCCTGCAGCCCCCCATGTCTGTTTAAATCTTATCCAGAGGGGGTAAGAGACTCTGCAGAACAGATTGAGAAGGGACATGGGAGGCTGAAGGAAAATGGTTGTCCTCCCCACGTTATTCATTTCCTGCTTAAATTCCTATTTAAAAATTGTTTTCAAATACTTTGGCCACACTCTTTGATTTCAGTGGGCTAAAAGCACACACCCCAAAACTAATTCTACCTGTTAGCACCACAACCTCTCTATTTCTAGATATAATACCCCTCTCTCTCTTAGCTTGTTGCCGAAGAGACACTTTGAAGCTGAAGCTCGTACTATCAGCTAGACATCAGCTAATTCTAGGTGCTTGAAAAGAGCCCTCCACAGGTGTCAATCAGCTGATTGCCAGTGCTTCAAAACGCAGTCCCCAAAATCAGCTGGTATTGGGAACTCCCTAGTATAGCCAAGGGGTCAGGTAGAAGTGGTTTAGAGTCAAATATCTTCCTCCAGTGCTTTGAATCCATTCCACTCCCCCTGGAGAGAGAAAATGCTCCATTTTCTTTTCCCCCCTAGAGGTTGCAATTTGAAGGAGGTGCTTTGAATCCAAATATCTTTCTCTGCAGAGGCAGGGCGGGGGTGGGTGGATGAGGAAATTGCCTGCTCTTGTTGTGATTGACTGGTGAACGTTATCAACCACCTGACAAAGTCGACCCACAGGGGCTGGGGTAAATGAAGATCTGACCTGCCAGCTAAATCTAATCCCCCATGCCTCTGGTATGAGATGCTTCAAGAAACACAAGCAGGTCGTTCAGATTTGTTTTTCTGCATGGGGGATTGGATTCTACACACTCATTTTAAAACCCAAATAGATATTGACTGTATTGCTATTCTGCAGCTGTTGCCCACACCAGTGGGTGGGGCTTAATGGAATGTGTCTAGGCTGTATTATTTTGCCCCTCCCCTAAATCACTCCCCCCACCCCACCCCACTCTGCAACCTTCTTCCATGCACACAGGCATTTCTCTATCTCCAGGTGCATGCTTAATAAATAAATAAAAATTCACTGGATACCTGCAAGTTATCATATTTCACAATGGGCAAAATGGAGACTTGTACTCTTTTTGAGGCAGGTGATAATATTCATTTCCACTTAGTCCCCGTCCCCCCCCCAAATACTAAGGTATTTAACAAGAGTGATACCCCACCTGAAAAACAACAACAGCAACAAACCGCAGCAGCAACAAAATACTGAAATTATGATAAAGCATGCCAGCTTTGCCTGAAGCCATCTCCCTCCTACCCAGTACTTCTCTTTTTAGGGTGGAGATTTTTTAAAGAAAAGTTTATTAAAAAGAAAAGGTTAAAATAATGCTGGTGTCAGCAGTGGTGGGTGCTGGCATTTGCCCCACTATGCTGGATGCTGGTCTGGGGGCATGCAGCCATAATATAGATTTATGGATTTCATAGCACATGTCCTGTCTTCCTTTTCCCATGTTACAAAAGGTAACATTAAACTATTCACCTACCCGCAACTTAAAAAGAGAGAATAATTCTTGCAGGAATCCACTGCCAGTACAGGGCCGTTGTGGTACTTGTCTGAGAAAGCTTCTTCTTCTTCTTCATTCTCTCCTTAAAGAAAGGGAATACTCTGATATAATTTGTGAATTTGAGGATCCGATTTCAGATTCTGAATGCACCCTTGTCAGGAAATGATAATATCATGTGCCAGAACAGTGGTGGATTTAAGGTCTGCATGGCTCTGTGAGCAGCCTTGGCAGGGGCCAGGGGTGGGCTATTCATTCACCTTACCCACTCCCAAACAATGTGGGCACAATCAGGAAAAGGTTATAATGATGATGTGTCTGCACTGGGTCCCCCCTCCCCCCTTGGTCTTCCCTTACCCTACTTCTCTCTCCAGTGGGTAAAGTAACACTGGAGGATAAGCTGCTCAGGGTGGGTGGGAATCCTGCACTCCTCATTTGGGTGCTTCTTTTACTCTTAAAATTGGAACTTTACCAATCCACTTTTACTTTCTTCACAACTGAGGCAGAGTTAGGTTTGCCTCTATCATGTACAGATTGGCCCTAAATCGGCACTTATCAGTTGATCAAGTGAGCAAGTGATTTGACTCTTGCCACTGTTTTAAAAAATGTTTTTTTTAAAAAAACAAAAAACAAAAACACAATTGGTTCGATCCTATCTAAACTATAAAATAGGCCCATGTTTAGCCAAAGGAAAAGAATTGTGTTCTAACCAGATCCCCCCCCCCCCCAGGCCATTGAAACTCAAATACAGAATGTTCCAACCTTCATTCATCTCAAAAAAACAGAAGTTTACGGATAAGATATATTACTTCTTTGTAACTTTCTGAACTCTTCATTGTTTTTATAAGTTCTATCAATATAAAAGAGTGCAAATTTTTTTGAAATGAACTGAGAGAACCCATTACTAGTAACAACTAGTTAAAAATAGGTTACTAGCAAGTCAGCACCTACAGAATGAAAGTGTGAATCATTTTTGAAATGTATTACAGAACTTCAGTAAAACTTGAAAGATCTACTATGGACTAAGTGGGTGGAATTAAATGGCAAGCTAATTCTGTACACAAGGTTAGGCATGGGAAAGGTCAGTGCTACTGTTGATCACGAAATAGCTGCTCAGGTCATGCATTCATGGCCAGAAAGCTGTATTAACAGCTGAATGTGAAACTGCATCAATAATTTTCTGAAGTAATCGATATTCTCATTGGATACCATGCATATCCAAATATAGAATGAGGATGACCATGCAATCTTATGCATGCTTATTCAGCTATTTAGTGTGGCTGACTCTCAGGTAAGGATTGCAGGCTTGTTCACAGGACGCCCAATAAGAAGTTGTGCCCTTGAAGAAACAATTATGTCATGAAAAGATCTATTGAGATAATTTAATGGATTGGAACAGGCATCCCCAAACTTCAGCCCTCCAGATGTTTTGGACTACAATTCCCATCATTCCTAATCACTTGTCCTCTTAGCTAGGGATCATGCGAATTGTAGGCCAAAACATCTGGAGGGCCGCAGTTTGGGGATGCCTGGATTAGAACTACACACATTCATTTACTTATAGTGTTCTCACAGAATGATGTCCGCTCAATAATTATGTTAGCACAACATCAACACCTGAGCAGAATATGTTGTGCTAGAGGACCAAAAAAGCTTTATTCTGTTTCCATTTCTTTCTGCAACCTAACAACAACTTTATTACTAAAATATTCTGGCTTCGCTTTGCTTACTTCCATATGTCATGGCCACTGTTTGTCTGTTCTCTCACTTGGTCCACTGGCCTGCTATGCCTCCTGCTGCATGTGAGAGGAGAGGCTGGAGGATGCTAAAGCTCAGCCATCTGCTGAGAGGAGCACACTGCCCAATGTCCATGCCTAGTGTGATCTGAAGTGATATGGTTGTGCAGCGGGCCTTTTCTTAGCACAGAGAGGTGAAATGCAAGTGAAGTGGGGGGGGGGGTGAGAGAGCAAGAGAAACCAGACAAAATGGCAGGTGTTTGCATGATAATTCGATGCCCGTGTGAGAATGATGTGTGTTTTGGCCCCACTCTGGTCATGTTGGCCCTAGGAAACTTGACTGGAGAGAGGAAGCTTCCCCACACCTTCTGCAGATATTCAGCCACTGTGTCCAATTTGTGCAACTTGAAGATGTTTATTCAAGACACTTTGAGCAGTGAGGATTGCCGCCACATTTGCTGCACTCATGTCCACCATGACTGCTTAGATCTACTGGACCAGGAGAAAGGATCATTGTGATTAAAAATGCCATGAGAAAAGTTGATGTCCTGACTCCTTTCAAGGAAGCAATTGTGAAACTCTTTATCAAGGAGCCATTGCTTGTCCCATTGGATCTAAATAACTATCTTTTTTTCTTTCAGGCAAAAAAAGTCCTTGAATGTGTAATGGTTGACCAACTCCACATTTTCTTGGATGACGGTGATTATTTGCATCTATTCCAATCTGATTTCCAGCTTGGATGTGAGACTGAAACTTCATTGCTCACACTGGTGGATAACTGGCACCAGAAGAGTGTGACCCTGTTGATTCTCTTGGACTTGTCAGAGACTTTTGATACAACTATGTTTTCTTTGTTGTTCCTGGCTTGATGCTCATTGTTTGCTTAGAGAGAAACAACCAGGGGCACTGGTTCACATGTAATATGAAGCCAACACTGTGATTTGTTTTGTTGCAGCAATGGGAAGAGTAAGGTGGGAATGGTTTGAGCACGCTGCTTATTTTCTGTAAGCCATAGCCTTATTTCAGGCTATGGCTTACCAGAGTGTACAAACCAGGCCACCAAAACATTATGAGGCCAACACAGTTTAGTTTAAGGATTTCTCTGACAAAAGAATTAGTTTGGAATCCTATGCACACAGACTTATAAATCCTATGGAAATCAAAGGGACTTATTTCAAGTGAAAGTAGAAGCAGGCTGCACTATCTGAGGTTCTGGGGGGGGGGCGACAAATGTCTGATTATTTATTTATTTATTTTTGACCACTTATATACTGCTTAATTGCAATAGTCTCTAAGCAGTATACAAGTTCCTTAGGACAAAAAAGATCAGTTAAAATGATAGGATTAGAATTCAGTTAAAATGCCTGCTGGACATTCAACAAGGACAGGGCCTGCCTGACCTGAAATCATGTCACCAACATTTAGCTGCTCTGCCAAAACTAGCCTCTATGTAATCCCACTGTCTTCAGTGGGAAAGATTTAAAGGTGTGTTGAACAATTTCTTCACTTAAAAGTCCTTACTTTGGCTAAGTCATGCCCTTTATACCAGCATAATTTCCTGAGTAAAACTCAGGAACAATGTTTTAACTTTTATTTTTTGATGCTGATTTATTGTGCAATCCTGTCATCACTTCTCAGACATACGTGTAGGAATGCAGCACCAATGTGTTCAAATCATCTCCATAAAATACATTAACAATTTTACTATAAAAAGGCTATGGTTTCATTCTTCCTATTTGTATGTACATTAAATTATTTTAAAAGGATCTCACCATGATATTTCACACCTTTTCCATACAAAGTTGTTTTGTTGTCTTGTTTTATATTTATATTTAAAACATCCACACTTCCAGATGTCAGACCAATGAAGAGTGAATTGCTCTGAAAGAGGTATATCATTTTAGTTTGGTATATACAAACTCACTGTTCTTTCTGTCTATAGGTCTAGTAACTTATGCCTAGTAACTTATAGTCAAGAAAAGAATGGCGTTCAGATTGCCACCCCTTTATGTAGAACATTCCTTCATGACAATCTTATCAAGCCATTCATCTTCCTTCACCCCGATTCTTCCTTTTACACAGCTTCTGCAATGACTATAAGAAAAGGGTTTATTTGTTTGAAAAAGGCCTAGTCTCGCCCTTGCACAAAGCAGCTTACTATCTCCAACAAAAACCAACTCCACCTGATAAGATGGAAATATACAGAATATAGTATAGATAAGCAATAAAAAAGTAAAGGACCCATGACAGTTAAGTCCAGTTGCAGACAACTCTGTGGTTGCAATCCTCATCTTGCTTTACTGGCCGAGGGAGCCGGCGTTTGTCTGCACACAGTTTTTCCAGGTGATGTGGCCAGCATGACTAAGCCGCTTCTGGCGAACCAGAGCAGCGCATGGAAACGCCGTTTACCTTCCCGCTGGAGCGGTACCTATTTATCTACTTGCAGTTTTTGGCATGCCATCGAACTGCTAGGTTGGCAGGCGCTGGGACCGAACAACGGGAGCTCACCCTGTCATGGGGATTCGAACTGCCGACCTTCCGATCTGCAAGCCCAAGAGGCTCAGTGGTTTAGACCACAGCGCCACCCGTGTCCCTTAGATAAGCAATAAACCAGCATAAAAAGTGACCACAGAAGTAGAATAAAACAAAACGAGTCACAAAACAGTATTAAAACATAAAATTCAACAAGGATTAAAAAACTGGAAAGATAAAATAGGCTACCTTGGGAAGGCAAGGGAGAAAAGAAGTTTTCAACAGAAGTCAAAAACATAACCAAGTTGGGGCTTGTTTCATTTCTAAGGGATTTCAGACAACTGGTGCCACAATGCTTAAAGCAAGTGCTCAAGTTACAACA
The DNA here is from genome assembly GCF_963506605.1 of Zootoca vivipara. Classification (NCBI taxonomy): domain Eukaryota; kingdom Metazoa; phylum Chordata; class Lepidosauria; order Squamata; family Lacertidae; genus Zootoca; species Zootoca vivipara. The sequence continues at coordinate 38,994,177 of NC_083277.1, forward strand.
GTTTTTTAGCTTGTGTGGGGGCACATCAGCAACAGATTTTCAACCACAGACCTAAGTGACTGGGGTGGGCTGTAGGAGGAGAGGTATGGGGCTACAGACACTAGTACCTAGTAAAACATTGAATCTAGGTAGGTAGCAAATTGGCAGGCACTGAAATCCATTCAAAAAAGGTTTCACATTTGTTGATAGGTTGCCCCAGAGAGCAACCATGCAGCAGTGTTTTTGCAGCAACTGCAGCTTGACACAGCACAATAGCTCTAGCATTTCCATGAATGTGACACGCAGACATATTCTCACACTAGCACCCAGTTGTTCTCATTACTCACAAGCCTTGTAAAAACAATGGTATCGTTTCCTGTGTTCACTTGCGAAACGAGCTCCAGACCAGGTAAGCTTCTGAAGTGTATCAGTTTGCATCTTGGGCTCTGGCACATAATTATTAGCTGCTGATGGGCCACATCGTGTCTTAAATGGACCACCTAAACCAATTGATGTTTATATTTTAAAATAGCAGTTCCTGAATGGATAAAATTAAAAATTAAAAAAAAGAAACCGAATCAGCGGGCCACTTAGAGCACATTTTAATATACTCTTTGGAAAGGTGCTGGTATGTTTAGGTTTCGCAATAATGTTTCGTATTAACCTTTAACATTTTAATGAGATATGTTGCTCTCGATGATCTCTTAAGAACCCTGCTCCCTAAGACTGCGGCTCTATAATGATTCAAACTGGTCGGACAAGCTGAGCCTGCCAGAATTCCCTTTTGCTGAGAGGGCTAGCACTTATGGGCCTCAATGGCTAGTCTTTGCATAACTAAGGAATTAGTTGGATAATTTGTGTGGAAAGGGGCATGCCTTTCTACTCCCAGCTTTGCCCTGCCTAGAGGAAATTTTGTGCAAACATGGAACAACTAGATTATGGCAATTAAGTGCACTTGATGTACCTCACCCTCTAAAATATATGCTATGCGGAGGACAATTAGCAATTCAAGATAATACACGTAGAGCACTTCTTGTAGCAGTCTTTTTGGACTAATTAATGTAACGTGATGATCTTATCACAATCCCGACAGTTCTCAAAAATAAGCAGTATTTTTTAAAAGGTTATATTTAAACTAAAACAAACATTTTTTTTACATATTGTTGATAAAAAGTAAGATTAGAAAAAAGCGTACTTACTGGATCTGTATAAGCAGTCATTTCATAATAAACCAAATTCTGTACTGATGTATGGAGAAATAGAATTCGTCCATCCTTTAATAATAATAGTAATTTATTATTTGTACCCAGCCCATCTGACTGGGTTGCCCCAGCTACTCTGGGCGGCTTCTAACATATATAAAAAAGTAACAAAATATTAAACCTTAAAAATTTCCCTTTCCTTCAGATGTCTTCTAAAGGTTATATAGTTACTCATCTCCTTGACATCTGATGGGAAGGTGTTCCACAGGGCAGGCACCACTACTGAGAAGGCCCTGTGCCTGGTTCCCTATAGCTTCGCTTCTCGCAGTGAGGGAACCGCCAGAAGACCCTCGGTGCTGGATGAGATGCAAAATCTGACACACATACATACATTATCCATCAACACCCACACCTACCAACACTCACAGCTTTCCCCCAGAATGCCATAATATTAGAGTGCACCTATAAAGTCAAAGACATGGAGACCCCAGGACATTATTTATTGCTCTGTTCTAATAAATAAATAAAGACTAGACAGCTTCCATGAGACTTGAATATTTTGCAGGGTGGTACAATGGGAAGGAGGAAGATGGGTGAATTACTGGCCTCCTATTCTCATTGATGACTGATGCATGGAAATCTATGTACACTTAAATTTATAAAGTAAAAGAGAGATGGAAAATAATCCCATTGAGACCTATGCTGATCCCCTCCCCCAGGTGCAGCTTCACATGCAGGGGGTGGGGAGGGCACTGTGTGAATTATGCTCTAAAATGTTTTTCCCCATAATCTGTCCACTATCAACTTTCTAAATTTCTTAACTATCAGGCAGTTTTTTAGAGCACAGTGACAGTTGATCAGTAAGATAATTGCAATTACTGTACTTTCTGTACTCAACCTGTTTCCTTTTAACTATTAGATCTACAAACAAAGTTTCAGGTGCCAAATCACTCCATAATGAAAGAAGTTACACAAGGTTTTTTAATGCTTTCTTGCAAACTGCTGTAGCATTCATGTTTCAGATTTCAGGGTCAGCAATCTGTGAAATTGTTCTTGAACATATGTGTTATGTAGCCAAACAGCTAGAGATGCATTTGTGTGGAAGTCTGGCTTTTATGTGAGAGTATAACAGAAGCATACCTACAAGTAATCTTACTTTTCAAAATGCTGACTATAACTGACTGTTTCTTACTGGGTTTTACACAACATCTCTTGACTGTTTTCTGTGGTCGTGCTTCTTTTTTAATGTTCTCATAATTTACCATGACAAATTATTATTATTATTATTATTATTATTATTATTATTATTATTATTATTGCTGATAAAACAATAACAAAACTACACATATCATTATTAATGCTTATTTGGCTTGAAAGGATCAACCCACAAGCTGTGAAATACATCCTAATTTTTATAAATATATAAAATGAATACAAACTCATCGCTATCCATTGGAAACGCAGACTTGAGTAACTAAATGAAAAGCTTACCTTAGCTATATCCTAGTGTCAGAACCAGCCATGAAGGATGGACTCAAATCCTGGACTTCCTAAAAGCTAACCTGGAATCCTTAAAAGCTAACCTGGAATTGTTGCTCCCCTGCTGAGTTTAGTGAATGTCCAGAGCCCAGATAACTTTATTGGCTGCTTTTCTCTCTTCATTTCCCCTCACCGTGATTGGTTCTCTCCCACCCCCACCCCCTTGCCACTACATCCACTTCCCATTCAAAGCACACCAAGTCAGACCTTTGCTCTTCCTTCATGCTCATTCCTCTTCTTGATCCTGCAAACTTCTGCTGAGGTTCCCTAATCCCCTAATCTCCCTTCCTATCCTGCTGGATCAGACCAAAGGACTATGTAGCCCAATATCCTGTTCCTCATAGGGACTAATCACATTAAATTCTGGCCTTGTTCAGCTTCCTGGTGTCCTTGTTTTGTCTTCTTGACTTAGAAACCATAGCTCACCTCCTTACAGCGGAAAGGGCTATTTGTACACTGATTCCCACTAAACATGTGGGAAAAGCTTTCTGAGAGTTGGAGCTGTTCAACAGTGCAACAGTCTCCCTTGGGAGGTTGTGGACTCTCCTTCCTTGGAGGTTTTCAAGCAGAAGTTGGATGGCCATCTGTCATGGATGCTTTTGCTGAGATTCCTGGATTACAGGGGGTTGGACTAGATGACCCTTGGATCCCATCCAACTCTAAGATTATACGATTGTGTCAAACCATTGATCAGCTAACCCAATACAGTGGTACATTGGTTCCCGAACTTAATCCATTCTGGAAGTCCCTTCGACTTCAAGAACATTTGCAAACCATGGCATGACTTCTGACTGGCTGATTGGCCCCAGAAACAATGCCGACAGCTGAAATGGACGTTTGGCTTCCAAAAAACATTTGCAAACTGGAACACTTCCTTCCAGGTTTGCGGTGTTCGGGAGCTGATTTGTTCGGGAGCCAAGCCGTTTGGGAACCAAGGTACCACTGTATCTATTGTAATTGGCAGCAGTTGGCCAAGTCTCAAGCAGACATCTTTCCCAATCTGTTATCAAGGGAGGGTCTATAAAGCTCAGGGAGCAGAACACACACCTCAGACCCTGGCATCTAAAATGTAAGGGATCCTGAAAAGGACCTCTGGAGACCAATCAGGAAAAGACCTCTGGCTATGACAGTGGAAAGACACTGCCTGCCAGAGTAGGAAAAAGTGGGATGAATGACCAACAATAATGTAATGATGCTTTGTATCATATGCATAATCTGTTGTTTTGAGGATTTTAAATTTCATATGACTACATTTGAATGTTATCTTAATAAGCTTTTCTGGGTGTCTTTGTAACCACTTTGCATTTCTAAAAGCATGCCCTATTTCCCCTGCCCATGCACACCTCTGTCCTCAGGCAGTTCCTCAAGGAAGAAGATGAAAAATCCCCCATAGCAGAACACTGCATAAAGCAGATTAAAATGGTTAACATATTCTGGAGGGTGCTAGTTTCTTTTAACACTAGTCCATGAGAAGCTAACTTAGCCTATGGACATACCTTCAGCAACAAATTTGTAAACATTTGTCAATTCAGCATTTGCATTTCCAACCCCTGTGAAGCATGCATATGTATACACACAAACCCTCGTACAAATCTAGTTGATTAAATTAATTTTACGCATACTGGTATATCATCTGGTTTTTTACCTGCATGCCGAGAACCAGAAATTCCTGATTATCTGCAAACACCACTCCTTCATCTATCAAGTAGCACAATGGCGAAGACAAGCTGCAGAGGCATTCGCATTTCAGTGAAGTCCTGAAATTTCTTTTTCGAGTATGTTGAAAAATTTCATTCTTCTGAATACAGCTAGGAAGACATATTGAAGCAACTTCAAAGGTGGGAGCACATACTGGATGCAATATGAGCGACATGAGACCAGAATTTCATGAAAAAAATTTGGCCGGTAAAGTTGCAGATTGGCTGGCTGGAACTTTGACATGGCTGGGACCTCCAGTGCTGCTTGCTGCCATGGCGCCCACCATGTTGCCTCTCCGGAAGTCCACAGGCATAAATACGGGAACATTAATTAAAATACGGGGACACTCCAGGGACAGATTTTGTCCGGGGACAGATTGGTGAATCTGGGGACTGTCCCTGGGAACCGGGGATGTCTAGTAACCCTATTCCAGCACCCAAGAAGCACACAAAGTGTGAGCAAGCGGGGTTAGTGCCAACAATTTGCTACTGGCAAAGCCTGTCGAAACAGCAATTTTGTGGTGTTGCCCACATCTCCCCCCCTCTCTCTCTCAAAATCCCATGTGTGGCCATGGGTCTCAAAAAGCTGGGGCCCATGGAATGTCACAGAAAACTATATATGCCGAAAGAACCCTTTTTCATATAATTTTTGCTTTTTAATAATTAAAATATTTATTTATTTACCGGTGTTTGTTTATTTATTTATTTTTACATTTGCACCCCACCCTTCCTCCCAAAGAATCCCAGGACAGTAAACATCAACATGTTAAAACAATAATAATATTGTTATGTGTTTTTTCTTTCTCCTTATGGGTGTGTGTGTGATACGTGCATTATAGCCTTATCAACACACCATTCTAAGACAGTGACTTGTTCAAAACAATTTTTTCCCTGTTGCTCATCTGAAATTTCATCAAAATGCTAATGTCATTTCTCCCATAGGCAGAGTTTATGACTCAGTCAGACCTCTGTAGGTCTGCTTGAAGTCCAAACCCACCAATGAAGTGAATAATTCATTCTGACACCCCAGGCTGTCAGGACAGGGGATTCTGTTGCCATGTAAGAAATATTCAGCATGTAAAATCTCTTGAATATAAGCATCATCTTATCTGTAAACCCTTTTTATAATTCTGTTCACATTCATTATTCCCTGCTGACTAGGGATCACATATGGTGCTCTAGACATGTGGAATGAAATTACTTCAAAACTATTCCTGAAGAAATTAACTGGCTTAATACACTCTACCAATGCAACCAAAGAGGGCTTGAACAGACAAAAATGTTTAATGAACTGAAGCCTACGCCAGATGAAAAAGCAGTTCAACAACAATTAGAAAGACTACTGAACAGATTAAGGAAATTTACGAGGCAAGGGGATGTTTCCTATGCAAGTGTTGTTGTAGCTCTCCTATAGTCCATACTGCTGCTCTACATGCCGGATTAGTCCTAGAATCAAAGCACATTTCAGGTGTTAAACAACATTCTGAACTTTCATAAATTACTGTTCTAACGTTGAAGTGAGATCATGCAAGAGTCTTTCTGGCCTTCAAGAAATCCTCCTCAATTTTATCATAGAGATGAAGGCACCTGAACAAGGAGTAGGAAGCTTTGGGGGCTCCAGGCATCCCCCACACTAACAAAAAGTTAAAGTTCTCTGGAAAAGGAAACCTCATTGTGAGGGACTTGCATTTGGGGGGTGCTATCCCCTCCCCACAGAAGTGATCCGCAAAGGTAAGGCCTTCTTCAACAATGACTTGAAGTCCCTTGCAGAGAACAGGTGGGAAGAGCTGAACCCCTCCTCCACCTCTTCATTGCCTGAAAGGAGGGCAGGGGGGAAACCAAGACAGCCACGCTGCCCTCATGCCTACAGGGTGAAAACTCACGGTCAACTTCCCTCTTGGAGGTTCTCTTGCAAGAAGCCAGTGAAAATGAACGCATCCTAGATGTAGCCGCAGCACAGTCACATGACCACTGCATCTCAGGAGAGGTTGGCCAAACCTCTGAGAAGGAAGCCAAGCAAAAGTTCCACTCAAATTCCACTGGAAACTACCAAAATTTATTTATTGCGGTTCAAATGGGCACATCCTAGGATTGCTGGATTTTTCCTTTATGGCTTCTGGTATGCATATGCACAAACTGCACTCTCCCAGAATAAACAGCACATCCTCTATTAAAAATGACAGTGACATTTACAATATTAGATTAGAAACAGTTTAGGAACTAGTTAGTCAAACCTCAAAGCAATATAACCTCTCAAATCCTTGCATATTACACCACAAATCACAGTTACATAAGGTAACTGAAAATCAATAGGGTTAATAGAACAGAATTTCATTATTAAATACCCTGTAGCATAAGATGCTAAAAATTCACTTTTAGGGCAGTTTGGACAACTTTTATGGTAGTTTATATAAGCAGGGAGCCATTAGATTTAGCTCATTGCTACTTATTAAGGAAGAAACATTTGAACATTAGCTACAAAAGGGAAGAGTGCCTCCGTCTCAACAAACCATAATATTTTACTATCTATACCCACCCATCTGACTGGGCTGTCCCAGGCTGCTTTCAACATACATAAAAACATAATAAAACATTAAACATTTAAAAAACTTCCCTATACAGTGCTGCCTTGTCAAATGTTTTCTAAAGGTTGTATAGTGGTTTGGGGGTTGCATAACTCCATACCCTCCAACATTTCTCTGATGAAAATAGGGACATCCTAAGGAAAAGGGACGCAGGTGGCGCTGTGGGTTAAACCACAGAGCCTAGGGCTTGCCAATCAGAAGGTCGGCGGTTCGAATCCCCGCTCCCGTTGCTCAGTCCCAGCTCCTGCCAACCTAGCAGTTCGAAAGCACATCAAAGTGCAAGTAGATAAACGCTCTGGCGGGAAGGTAAACGGCGTTTCCATGTGCTGCTCTGGTTCGCCAGAAGTGGCTTTGTCATGCTGGCCACATGACCTGGAAGCTGTACGCCGGCTCCCTCGGCCAATAATGTGAGATGAGTGCTGCAACCCCAGAGTCGGTCACAACTGGACCTAATGGTCAGGGGTCCCTTTACCCTTTACCTAAGGAAAAGCAGGACCTTCCGGGATCAAATAAGAAATCGGGATGACTTCTTTAAATCCAGGGTTCCTCCTGGAATATAGGGACTCTTGGAGGGTCTGGTATTCTGTACTACAAGCTCCTCAGTACTTTGCTTAGTGCTTTGTACACAGCCTAAGGCAATGAGGGCCAAATTCAATGAGATTGTTGCATTAGTGGAAGGCAACACAAAGATTTCTTGATAGTGCAATGAGAACTTCCTCCTCTCCTCGGCCCACACCATTCCCAGATCTGCTCAGGAGGGTTTGGGGATCCCCACAGCGGATTTAAGGAGGGGGGGGGGGGAGAATGTTCTGTTTTGCAAGGAAAATCCTTGCACCAATGGAACCTTTGCCATAGCGCTACATCAAATACAACTCTGAGTTCATTAAGTTTCCATCTGCTTAATTTCACCATGCAGCCTCTCCCTTTGAGCCAGATTACCCACTTAAAAAATAATAATTGTATTCGGTGTTAATGTTTTCGGCAGATTTGTTCCTTAGTATGTACAAAGTTCCTGATAGTAATCTTCAATGCATCAATAACAATGGGTGTAACTTAATTAGGCAACAATCCCATTTTCTCAAGGCGTTAAGGGATGTGACTATTAGAATGGCTCATCATGAGTTCAAGCATTATGTTTGTCACGTGTTAATTTGCAATTATGCATTATCCCACTGAATGTGTAAAATGAATCACTGTTAGCTCTATTACCAAACAATAGGAACAAACTGGGACATAATAAGTCTGTCATTCTTGCTATATTTAAAACAAATGGTATTAACTCACTTTCATAATACAGAAGTCATATCATCTACTTTTGTACAAAAATCATCTGAGTGATATTTTCAGTATTTTAAAAACCAAATTCAAAGTACCTAAACACTTTGCTGTGTCTGGGTAATTTAGACCTGTGCTGCGTTTAGGTAATTTAGAACCCACTGCTCATTAAATTCATTCCCACAGCAAGGCACAAAATAAAAACATAATGAAATAAAACAATAAAAAATAAATCAAGCCACAACAGCAATAAATCAAACTTACTTTACAGCACCAGGAGAGTGACAAAACATCTCCAATCAACTAACCAAATGCCTGAGTAGAGAAAAATATCTCTACAAGGGTTTTAAATGTCCACCCAATCTCAAATACCAGGCTGGTGTTTACAAGGGTAGGCAGTCGAGCAAACACCTAGGTCCAATGTCGTGTAGGACTTTACATGTCAATGCAACACACTGAGCTTGGTAGCTAACTGACAGTCAGTGCAGTTCCTACAGAACTGGTGTTATGTTTGTGGATAGCCACCAAGTCTACCTTTGCTTTCTGTACCTGCTGCAACTCACAATCCAAGCCCACAGGCAGACCTACCTGTATATAAAACACATTGCAGAAATCCAACTGTGAAGCTACCAGTGCATGGACCACTGTGACTAAACTAGACTGGCAGCTAGACTGGTAACTGGGAGTGGCCGCCAAAACCATATAGCACCAGTCCCGAAAGACCTACATTGGTTCCCAGTATGTTTCCGAGCACAGTTTAAAGTGCTGGTGCTGACCTTTAAAGCCCTAAATGGCCTTGGCTCAGTATACCCAAAGGAGCGTCTCCATCCCCATCTTTCAGCCTGGACACTGAGGTCCAGCACCGAGGGCCTTCTGGCGGTTCCCTCACTGCGAGAAATGAGGTTACAGGGAACCAGGCAGAAGGCCTTCTTGGTAGTGGTGCCCACCCTGTGGAACACCCTCCCATCAGATGTCAAGGAAATAAACAACTATCTGACTTTTAGAAGACATCTGAAGGCAGCCCTGTTTAGGGAAGTTTTTAATGTTTGATGTTTTATAATGTTTTTAATATTCTGTTGGGAGCCACCCAGCCAGATGGGCGAGGTATAAATAATTTACTACTACTACTACTACTACTACTACTACTACTACTACCTCTGGCCCAGGAATAAATGCAGCTGGTGTTGGTAAAAGGCACTCTTTGCCATGGAGCTAACTTGTGTCTTGGATGAAAAAGGTCCTTCTGATTCAGCAGGAGGAGCTTGCTGGCAGAGGAAATGAGAAGGTGGTTTCTTCTGTTTTCTCCAGTAGCCCCCATCACCATCTCCCACAATATTCTGGAGGGTTCCCCAACTCCCAGGACCAGAGTCAGTGGATGGTGGTGCTGGGGGCTTCAAGGTAAGACAGAATTGGCAAAATTCACCTTCCCATCCAAACTATTGTTAGTCCTTGATTGTTATCATTTGTACAGGATTTTACAAAATGTTGCAGAAGACAAGCAATTCATAAATCAGGTATACTGAGTGCTACATATATTTATAATTTTGTGTTTTATGAGGATCATAATTAATGTATTTTACATTTTCTTTAGTTTTTTCTATTTGATATATTGGATTTTGTTTAAATTCTCTTTAGTTTAGTTTGATTGTTATCATACATTAGGTTGAAAACCTTTAATAAACTTGATTTTTAAAAGGAAAGAAATCAGGTATGCTGGAAATCCAGAAGATGAAAATTAAGATACTCTCTAGATTCTGTGGGTCCTCTGTGCATACCATAAGCAATCAACCATCAAGACCAGGCATCCCCAAACTGCGGCCCTCTGAATGTTTTGGCCTACAATTCCCATGATCCCTAGCTAACAGGACCACAGTGGTTGGGGAAGATGGGAATTGTAGTCCAAAACATCTGGAGGGCCGAAGTTTGGGGATACCTGATCAAGACAGTGAAACTATTGTAGCTATTTTAGTATGTCCATTCATTCAGATCTTATTCCTAAATATGCTGAAAGGAAAAAGTATGCACAGGCCTTCTTCATACTGCCAAGCAGTGCTGAAAAACATTATTCTTCTGTTTGTATGTTCATACACACACACACACACACACACACACACCCTTGCTGAGTAGAAAGGATTAAAAAAAAATGCTGCCAAGCCTCAGCAGCTAGATAGCTGCTTGAAAGATTTTTCATCTGCTAGATAGTTCTGATGTAATCGAGAGAAACTCTCTTAATTAAAACAAGCTGAAAAGGTTCACAACTCCCAAGAAGACTCGTTATAAAACTTCCTGGCTTCACCCAGCCCTTTCCACATTGACTTGTCACATGAGAAATCCTTGCACATCAGCAGAGGGACATTATCTTCTAAGGTGTGCGGTCCATTGAGCATTTCCAGTGACCCATTTAAACTGTTTCACAGAACACAAACAACTTTCTCCTCCAGCTGCTCATTACAGAACATGAATACTAGCGCGCAAGCTTGTACACGTTTGTCTGCTGTTATCAGTCTGTTCATTGAGGAATCCCTTATGAGTTTCCACGTTTCAAAACCACTAACCTAGCAAGTTCAGCTCAGTACTTGATAGCTTTATCCAGTTTACTTTACTTATGAAGCTGCGGAGAAGCTGAAACTGACCAGAACAAAGGCAAAAAGGAGATGTTGCTTTTCAAGGCTTCAAGGAAGAGGGGTGATTAATTTTAAAGACAAGCCTGTCTGTCTTCTGCTCAGAAGGGGTAAGCTGGCAGGTTCATCATTCTTGGATTAGAAATGAACACACCCCATTATGGCTGGTTAGGGAACATATTAATATGCTCTAAGTGTCCCACTTCTTTATCAGGATCAATCATGATTTTATCTCTGTTAAATAACTCTTGCCCTGCCTTAGTGTATTTTGCCCTTTGGAGAGATTTTGGGGCAGCCTATATACGAAAAATGTTAGTGTGCACAGTGGTGCACTGGTTTCCATTTCACACCCACAAGAAACGTTGCTGAATGTGAAATGCAACTATTCTAAAAATAGAAATGTGAGTTTGAACATTCCAAAGTTTTTTAAAAACTGAAACCACAAAAGTCTGAAAAGTGGGGTATAGATGTAAAAAAAAAAAGTAATAAAAATATTGAAAACCACTATGGTCAGATTCTAACTAACCCTGCTTCAAAAGTTAACACCAGATAGGCTATTGCAGAGGAAATGCATTCATCATATTTCAGGCTTTCATGTTGTTTTCATTCTGGGGTTTTCTCCCCACATCATGTTCCATTTTGGAAATTGCTCAGCCTTTCTTTTCCCATAAGCCACTTCAGGAATGGTCCCCACACCTTTGGCCAGGAAAATCTGAGTAGGAGGTGATACCCACCGTTAAAAATGTGCCTCAAATAGGTCAATATGGACACGTTATGTAGTATTTTTATGTAATGTTCACTTAACTGCCTCTTTGTCTTAGAATGAACATTAAAAATATAATTTCATTTTTCTATACCTTTTAACTTGCAGTAACACATACCAACTGACCAATCAACTGTTTTCAATATTATACTGAGAATGCAAGTTTATCTTACTCATCAGCAAATTTATTTTTTGCTTCTATTAAAAACCTTCAGCACCTAATAACAGTAAAATTTTCAGGTGCTTCAAAAATCCCCAATGTCACTTGCTAACATTACCCAATAGAGGGGGAAAAAATCTCTCGAGAGTTAATCCAAACTAATTCTTTGGAATTAAGGATGGATGATTACTATCAATCACCAGGGCTCATGTTTAAGCCAAAAATGCTACAATTCACTGAGCACATTGTGTGAGACAATGCCATTTTGGCAAGAGCTGAAAGGGCACAACAAAAGGTTTTACAGAGGGAACTGGAGTCAACTTCAATGGCTGGATGAGTGTGATTGAGAAGCACAAGCTAGAAGTGCCTAGTAAACTGGAACAGTAAATTCAGCCTACACCTTTTGCAATAGGCTTCACCAAGTTCTTTCTGTTTCTGCAGTTGAAGTAAAGAATGGGCCTATAAACACATATTCTTTGCCTCAAATTATAAATGCCCTGTTCTTTAACCTACTCTACTTTTTATTTAAAATATTTAAATACTTTAAATACTTTTTATTTAAAATATTTAAATATTTAAATATTGCATTTCCTTGGCTCAAAGCAGTTTCTGTAAAAGTACCACAACACAACATAAAACCACAATAAAATGAGACTAGCATACTTTTTACAGCAAACAAGACATTTAAAATAATTTGGCAGCCAGCAAAACAATAATTTTGCCAATCCCTGCATTCAGTCAGCCTCCAGGACTCCAGCCTCACCTCCAGGAGAAGTTTAATGTTGAATTTTTGGCATTTGTTCATCAGCTGGGTTTTTTTAGTTTGTTTTTTTTTAGGCTGTTAGGAATGTTCTATGTACATGTTAATATTGTAATATTGTACATATGATATTGTTAAGTTACTGCTTTATTGCTATATGTAGCTCACCCTGGGACCATTTGGTGACAGGTGCATAACAAATATGCTAAATAAATAAGTAAATAAATAACCACATGGAAAAAGCAGGATTCACAGCTGCTTTGAAAGTTCATAAAGAGCAGTGGCTAGTGAAATGATTCTCTGTGCAAAGCCACCCATGATGGATGTGAGTCAATCAAAGAGGGAGATGAAAGCTGGTCCTATCTTGTAACAGATAAGAAGTGGCACTGAAGCTATGCCACTGTTACCCTGCCTGCAACCACATGGTTGTATGGTGCTGACTGAATTGCCCTCTGCTACTGTACCCCAATAGGGACCCAGGTGGCGCTGTGGTTAAACCACTGAGCCTAGGGCTTGCTGATCAGAAGGTCGGCGGTTCGAATCCCTGTGACGGGGTGAGCTCCCGTTGCTTGGTCCCAGCTCCTGCCAACCTAGCAGTTCGAAAGCACGTCAAAATGCAAGTAGATAAATAGGAACCGCTACAGCGGGAAGGTAAACGGCGTTTCCATGTGCTGCTCTGGTTTGCCAGAAGCGGCTTTGTCATGATGACCACATGACCTGGAAGCTATACGCCGGCTCCCTCGGCCAATAATGCGAGATGAGCGTGCAACCCCAGAGTCGGTCACGACTGGACCTAATGGTCAGGGGTCCCTTTACCTTTACCTTTACTGTACCCCAATAGTAACCTGCAAGTGGAAGCTTCTCCTACCCCGTGACCCCAATCTTCACCCAGTGACAGATAGACAGTTCCAGCTAGCAAACTGCCAAGAAGAGCAATCTACATCCCAGATCCGCCATGCTGGAGGCAGTTTGGATAGAGCGGAGGTGTCCAGTCCTGCCTGGCTCTATCAGAAGAGAAGCCCCCACCAGGAAGGAACACCCCAATGCATCCACCCAAATGGAAGGCAGAAGCTACCATTGGCGATATCCCTGCCAATGGAAAGTCCTGAAATGGAGCATTTGGGGAGTGGGGCTTGGCTGCTATAGGATCTGCTGAGTACTGCTATCACATGGTAGCAATTAGACTCAATCTAAGCCTCTCCACTATGCCTGCCTAGAAGTTGGGACAGCGAAGGGGCATTTTCCTTTCCTATCCACCCCTTTTTGCCCTGGCCAGTCAAATTGGTAGGGCTGAGGAGCATACAATGCTGGCTGTGTTACCCCATCAATCCCCACCCCAGCCAGTGAAGGGTTAGGACTGTAGTGTGCCTCACAGGTCTTGACTTCCAAGGGAGATAATTCCACACCCTTAGGGACAATAACATAATGCCATACAAATCTATGGTGAGACCGCATTTGAAAAACTGCACGTGTATCTGAAGAAGTGTGCATGCACACGAAAGCTCATACCTATGACAAACTTAGTTGGTCTCTAAGGTGCTGCTGGAAGGAATTTATTTTATTTTATTTTTTAAAATTATTTTGTTTTGACTATGTCAGACCAACACGGCTACCTAACCTGCACAGTTCTAGTCACCATACCTCAAAAAAAAAAAAAAAAGATGTTGTAGGGTTGTAAAAGGTTCAGAAGAGGGCAACCAAAATTATCAAGGTTGATATAGCAACTGCCCAATGAGGTAAGATTGCAGCAATTAGGATTTCTTCATTTAGAAAAAAAAGGCAAGTGAAGGCTACAGGATAGAAGCTTATAATACTATGCATGGCATGGAGAAAGTAGACAGAGAACAGTTTTTCTCCCATGTTCTCATGGATATCCAAGGAAGCTGAACGCTGGGCAATTCAGGGCAGATGAAAGGAAGCACTTCTTCACACAGCACATTGTGAAACTATGGAACTCACTCAAACAGGAGGCAGTGACAGCCACCAACTTAGATGGCTTTAAAAGAGGATCAGACAAATTCATGGAAGATACGTCCATCAGTAGTTACTAGCTTCTGAATACCAGTAGCTGGAAACTGCCAGAGGGGAGAGTGTTCTGGTGCTCAGGTGCTGCTTCTTGGTTTCCTACAGGCACGTGGTTGACCACTGTAAACAGGGGCGTAGGAAGATGGGGGTGGTGGGAGCGTGCCGCCCCCGGCAGCGCGATCCCGGCAGGGTGCCATCGCAGCTGTCTCCGCCCCCAGAACGTGCCCCACGCCCCTGCAGGCAGTGCGCCACACCCCCAGAACGTGCACCACGCTCCCAGAACGCACACCACACCCATGCGGGCGGCACGCTACGCCCCCGGGACTGCTCTCTGCCACTGACTGTAAGAACAGGATGCTGGCCTGGATGGGCCACTGACCAGATCCAGCAGGTTCTTCTTGTGTTCTTAATTGCTGTAAAGTTTCTTGCTGCTGCTGATTTCATCTATTCTAAGGCAAAGAACGTAAACAGTGTAGTTCTTAGCCAGGCATCCCCAAACTTCGGCCCTCCAGATGTTTTGGACTACAATTCCCATCTTCCCCTACCACTGTTCCTGTTAGCTAGGGGTCATGGGAGTTGTAGGCCAAAACATCTGGAGGGCCACAGTTTGGGGATGCCTGCTCTTAGCCATAGTATCTTAATTAGAAAGGAGTTAATATGGAAAGAGGTGATCAGGTAAGATATATGGATTTGATGCCATGATGGGCTGTAAGCACTACGGTAACACCTTGAATTTGGTGCAAATGATCACAGGCAGCCGGTGCAGTTGCTGCAGAAGTGATAAAAGATGTTATTTTCTCTCTGTATTCATCAGGGCTTCCTCACCCGCTGAACAAATTGTGAACGACACTTGTGTAAGAGTTGGATTGATGCAGTAATTGGAACGGCAAGCGAAATGGTTAACATGATTACCTTACTGTGTAGACCCATATTTCTGAAGGTGTCAGGAGGAAGAAAACAGTTCCACTGGCTCTGTTGTAGGTAAAACTTAGAACTGGCTGGATCAGAGGCGGATAAGGAGGTGGCAGAACTGTGCATAACTTTTCCCCATCTTGAAGTGAGAATATTCTTAAACTTTGGAAAGAAAACAGAGAGCAAACAGTATTTTTTAAAAAACAAAAACAATAAACTATAGGTCAACTGTGTTTCCCAAACTTGGGTCTTCAGCTGTTTTGGGACTACAATTCCCATCATCCTTACCATTGGTCTTGCTAGCTAGGGATGATGGGAGTTGTAGTCCAAAAATAGCTAGAGACCCAAGTTTGGGAAACACTGGTATACACTTTAAAATGAACTCTTTTACATTCCCATAATAGGGCCCCATATATGCAGTTGTCTTTATTTAGGAAACTGCTTTCAGTTTTAGATACTAGCATAAGGATAGTATGTCCAATACAGTCCAATACACACTTACCAGGAAATAAGTCCTCCTGAACTCAGTGGGACTTACTTCTGAGTAGATATGCATGGAATGACTCTGAACCATTTGCTTCAGAGTTATATCGTCCAGATAGTAATATAAATATATTTATTTTGGGAAGGATCACAATGTGTCCACACTGGAAACAATAATAATTTGCTTTTTAATAAACCTTTTTTTACAGAAATCCCAACATTTCAGCATACCTGTTGTCAGCACCCATAGCAACCACCCTGCTGGACTTCTCATGTGCACTACAGACGTAGAGTTTAGTTATCGGACTGTTGAAACGAGTCCAAAAGGTAGTAAATGAATTCAGATCATATATATGAAGATTGCGGGGAGAACAGCAGTACAGAAAATTATCATCCACTGTGCCAATCCAACGTATTCCTTCTTTGAATGGTGATATGCTGGATATAAAAGAATGGTATTATAGGCCAGATGTGAGCTGAAGAAAAGTGCTGGGAGCTGGAGTTAGGAGTAGATCAGCCATAAAACACATGGTGTCAGTGAAGTTAACTCTTCATTCAAAGAAACCAAAACAGGGCAGGCCTAGTGATCACAGCAACTCTTCCCACTATGTCTTGCTCCAGTGAGGCAGTTGTGAGGACTGAAGGTACCCGCCTTCCCATTGCTCTCTAAGGATCCTCCCCAGGGTCCTTCCCCAGCAGCCTAAGGCTCTGTTGTCTTGTCTCTCTTTGCTCCACCCTCTTCATTTCTCTGCATGTTCTGGGGGACCAGGGGGAGGGAAGCTGGTTGAAGCAGGAGTGGGGAGATTCCCTGGCTTCTTCAGCAGCCTGCCTCCGCTCTGCCTCTGCTTCTGTCTCTAATTCTGGACTGCTCTCTGACCCAGCCTCTTCCTGCTCACTAAACCCTGTTGCCTCTTTAGCTTCCAATACCTCTTCCTCCCTGTCTGCTCCTCCTGACCACTCATTGTCTTTCCACCACCAACCCCCTGTCTCTGAGCCTCCTTCCCTTGGGGGTTCCCCAGCTAGTGCCTCCCACCACTCACTCCTCTGCACCCAGCCCACTCCATGGTTGAAATTCATAACACGGCACTCTTGGAAGCACATCAAATTCATTAAAATTGTCCTCATCATCCACCTTATGTGCAAAAACTGATGCTAAGTCGATGAGGACAACATCATTGGTCAGTTTGGCACATTTGTCAAACAGCCAGCAAAAAGAAGGAACTTTGTAACAATAGGTAATTACTGTTTGTATCATATGATCTCCTGCAATGATTTTGCAAAGTTTTTTGCAGATAAAGTCGCTCAGATTCGGGAAGAGGTAGACTCCACCGTGGGAGCAGGGCCGGGGCGGGGGAGTGCTAGAGTCCTGTCTAGTCAAGTTTTGTGGGATCAATTTCAATCTGTTACCTCCGAGGATGTGGACAGGCTGCTTCGACGAGTGAAACCAACCACCTGTCTCCTTGATCCTTGCCCATCCTGGCTTATAAAAGCTAGCCAGGAAGGGCTGGGCGATGGGCTTCGCGGGTTGGTAAATGCTTCTCTCCATGAAGGAGCCTTCCCAGACCCGCTGAAAGAGGCGGTTATTAAACCGCTTCTTAAAAAACCATCTTTAGATCCGGCCAATATGGCCAACTATCGCCCAGTCTCAAATCTTCCATTCTTGGGCAAGGTGATTGAGCGAGTGGTTGCTGAACAACTTCAGGCACGCCTGGAAGAAGCGGACCATTTGGATCCCTTCCAGTCAGGATTCAGGCCTCATCATGGGACTGAAACTGCCTTGGTCGCACTGGTCGATGATCTCCGGCGGGCTAGGGACAAAGGTAACAGCTGTTTCCTTGTTCTGCTGGATCTCTCAGCGGCTTTTGACACCATCGACCATAACATCCTTCTGGATCGTCTAGAGGGTTTGGGAGCTGGGGGCACCGTCATGCAGTGGTTCCGCTCCTTCCTCCTGGGCCGTGTTCAGAAAGTGGTGGTGGGGGATGAGTGTTCAGACCCCTGGGCTCTCACTTGTGGGGTGCCTCAGGGTTCTGTCCTCTCCCCCATGCTTTTTAACATCTATATGCAGCCGCTGGGAGAGATCATCAGGGGGTTTGGGCTGGGTGTCCATCAGTATGCTGATGATACCCAGCTCTACCTCTCTTTTAAATCAGAACCAGTGAAGGCGGTGAAGGTCCTGTGTGAGTGCTTGGAGGCGGTTGGAGGATGGATGGCGGCTAACAGATTGAGATTGAATCCTGACAAGACAGAAGTACTGTTTGTGGGGGACAGGAGGCGGGCGGGTGTGGAGGACTCCCTGGTCCTGAATGGGGTAACTGTGCCCCTGAAAGACCAGGTGCGCAGCCTGGGAGTCATCTTAGACTCACAGCTGTCCATGGAGGCACAGGTCAACTCTGTGTCCAAGACAGCTGTTTATCAGCTCCATCTGGTACGCAGGCTGAGTCCCTACCTGCCCACTGACTGTCTCTCCAGAGTGGTGCATGCTCTAGTTATCTCTCGCTTGGACTACTGCAATGCGCTCTACGTGGGGCTACCTTTGAAGGTGACCCGGAAACTACAACTAATCCAGAATGCAGCAGCTAGACTGGTGACTGGGAGCGGCCGCCGAGACCACATAACACCGGTCCTGAAAGACCTACATTGGCTCCCAGTACGTTTCCGAGCACAATTCAAAGTGTTGGTGTTGACCTTTAAAGCCCTAAACGGCCTCGGTCCGGTATACCTGAAGGAGCGTCTCCACCCCCATCGGTCTGCCCGGACACTGAGGTCCAGCTCCGAGGGCCTTCTGGCGGTTCCCTCACTACGAGAAGCCAAGTTACAGGGAACCAGGCAGAGGGCCTTCTCGGTAGTGGCACCCACCCTGTGGAATGCCCTCCCACTAGAGGTCAAAGAGAACAACAATTACCAGACCTTTAGAAGGCATCTCAAGGCAGCCCTGTTTAGGGAAGCTTTTAATGTTTGATGGATTTCTGTATTTTAATGTTTGATGGATCTCTGTATTTTAGAATTTCTGTTTTGTTGGAAGCCGCCCAGAGTGGCTGGGGGAACCCGGCCAGATGGGCGGGGTATAAATAATAAATTATTATTATTAAATTATTATAACAGAAAAATGCTACTATAAGCAATATATAACACCAGCTCCTGCAAAAGCCATTTAAAAGTCATTATAATTATAGAATTTGTTGAACGATTTACAGTGAATTGTACAAAGTAAGGGATGCATTATCTTTAACAATCAATATATTCGGGGGGGGGGGGTTTCAAAACAAATTCATAGCATAATCCTATACATGTTTACTCAGACATCAATTCCAGTGAGTTCAACGGAGCTTATTCCCAAGTAAGTATACAAAGGATTACAACATTTGTATTTTAGAAGCTGTATGAAATGCTAGTCAATATTCTGGTGTGTAAAATGTATGAACTGGATGCACCTCCAGATATAAGCCCATGTATCTATAATTTAGGGAATACTACCTTGTTTAAACTACCTGTAAAAAAGTTCCATTGTATCAAATGACCAGAGTTTGACTGATCCATCTAGAGATCCAGAGATAAATAAAGAGGTAGAGTTTGGGTGCAGCAGAAGCTTTGTGACAGTTTTGGAATGACCTTGAAATGTGTGCAGCAAGCAGCCTTGGTCACTCCAAGATTTTACTGGGTAAAAAAAATAAAATAACAACAGGAAAACACAAAATTAGTAAAACTGTAACAATTCAGTTATGAATACAGAGCTGGATCCACAGGTTTTGTTATTGAAATCAGTGTTTGAAATTGGGTATGTCAATGCCTTCCTTTTATGATGGCTTCTTTAGTTGCAGTTTTAGGATGTTAGAGAGGGTGTGATATGCCTTCCACTTCTGTGCAAGGAAACTCACTATTTGCTTGGCTAAGGAGGACAGTCCAGTCTCCAGCTTTGCACTGTTCTGTCAAGATCTATCCTATGTTTAGTGCTTGAATTACAAGGGGAAAGAGGGGATCTGACTTGTTACCTTACCATTTATGATAGCTCCTGTCACAGTGGCTACTTTTTGGTTTGGCTGAAAGCGTGAGGAGTTAGGAGTGGGATTTTGGGATTTCAGTAGCTTGGGTTTTGAGAAGTGCAGAGAAAGAGATTTGGTAGAAACTCCTTCTGCACATTGTACAAAGACTTGGATCCAACTCTATATCTGCAAATTACTCTCCAGTAATGTAAGGTCATCAAATTCTAAAGCTGAAAGAGACCTGAGTGACATCTAGTCTGGCTTTATCATTGCAATATCTTTATTGGATCTAAGCCATAGCCCTAAATAATTCTATCTGCAAAAACCCAGCTTTAAATTCTACTGATAACACTCTCCAAATCTGAAGTCCCAATTAGTCGATGCTGCAGGAGGTCTATATCTCATAAAAGTAGTAGATAGTTCTAAAATCCAACAGACAAATCTGGCCTGCTTATAAATCCATTTGGTACTAAGTATTCCTCTAAAGAGTTAACAGTTAGCTTGTGACTCGTGAACTCCAAAATTCTTGTCTTAATTTTTTTTTGTGGGGGGACGGGAACCAAACTTCCACAACTGATCTCTTCATGTCTGTGTCAAAACTGAGAACTTTGACTACAGAGAAATGTTTTATCCCACCAAATTATAAAATAAAATAGTCACAGCAGCAAGAAAGCAGTTTTCCTGGACTGGCAAGTGTGGCCATAGTGATCCATGATGAGCAATAGAATCAGAGCCAATTCAGGGCCTATTTACCTCTCTAAGAGTGCATCTAGTTATTTTTGTACGGTCTGCCATTGGTAATTCCATGCGGAGATAGTGCAGGCTACATTGTACCTTGTGATCTGTCACCCACTGTCCCCATTAAGTTTCTGTGTGAAAGCTTGTATCTCATTAAACACTTCCTTATTTCTTGCTGCTGCTTTAGCACTTAACAAACTTTTCATTGGTAGCTTGCGGTTTTATATTTATTGGCAGCCATCCTGAGCACTTTGAAGGAAAGGCAGGATATGGGTGGTTTAAATGATGTATAAAATACCTACATGAAATGTGTTAATTTGGTTGAAGAAGTGCCTCCTGTACTAAAGCATGCATTGCGATTGTCAGAGGCCCTTTTGAGGTCTCGTCTGACAAAAAGTTCATTATGCAGTGATGTGATAAGCAGCCTGCGCAGCCCATCTGCCAAGGTTGGTGCCAACTGAAAGCTTATGGACTTGCCCAGGGTTCTGCTGGTTATAAGTTTCATAGCTTCAGACTGGAAGGATGAAGTCTGCCCTGCTGCTATAAAGAATATTTTTGAACCATGGCATTTTAGTTGCTGTCATTAAAGAATTGTATTTCACTGCTGAGGTTTAATTTTATGAATTTACCCCTCCAGAAATCAGTGATGATAAAGGGCAAGATACAAATATTTTAAATAAGTACTCCTACAAATTTCACATTTAAATTAACAGTAATGGGAGACTGTTGGTTTCAACCCTTGTATTATTATTATTTACTTAACAGCAATAAAATGTGCTATAGAATAAGGAGATAAGTATGAATATAACAGTGGATTATTTGCAGCTTCCCTGGGACAACTTACTTTCATTGCCTTTGCAGGAAGTAACCAAAACGTTAACGTCAGATGAGTAGACACAAGAGGTAATTTCGGTTGTATGTGCATTTGGGATCTCGAATAGCATTTTCCCTTTGATGTTGTAGCAGGTGAAATGGCATTCAGAAAAGCAGTAGTATCTTTGCATAAGGACATCAAAATCCATATTTGTGCACCACCTTTTCCCCATGTGTGGATATTCTCTACTGCATTAAATATATATGTATATATAAATAAAACATAGCAATGTGAAAATACTGTGGGAATTATTTGAATCTGATAAAAACAGAAAATCTGCTAGAGCCAGATGTTTTATATGAACTGTCACTACTGAGCAAGAAATATAGGGTTGGATCCAATGTGTTGCTTCTACAAATGGAAGGGCTGCTTCTGTTTGTGGAAAGGACACCGAGATCCAATGGTGGAAGGAAAGAAGCAATTCACACAAATTCTCCTTTTTAGCTGCAGGAGCCAGGGTCACTTCCTCAACCCTCCAGCACAGTTTTTCAAGCATCACCAGGGGCTACAGAGGGAAGAAGGAATCAGCAAAAATCACCTCCTTCCTTCCTCCATCCAGTTGGAGCATCCCATGAACCAAGATCTGCTCATGAAAACTCTGGACTCAAGTCATGGAAGCAGCCACACACTGCTAAATGTATTGCATACTATTATTTATTTATCAATAGGCCCAGAAAGGTTCACATCAATAAAAATATAAAACAATATTCTATAATTGAAATCAAATATGATACAAACAATACCTTCAACAAAAACAATTAAAAAATCAGCATTAAATTGTTCATCATTCTATAAAAGTCTGGCAGCAACATGTCACCTAACACTTCACTCCACATCTCTGCCCAAAGCCTGCCAAGAGATCTGCTCAATGGAGCTCATCCTTGGCAAGCATATAGGATTTCAGCCTAAGTAAACATTTTCATTCCATTTGCAAAGCTGTGAGCTAAAATAGAATTTGTGCAAACTTTTTTTTGGGGGGGGGGTGTAGACACACACCTGTCAGATCCTAGCTGAATTAAAATCTTTGGTTTCTCCATTAATGTCTACTGGCTTCTCAGTATTAGCCAGGAGCCAGGAGCTGATATATTGAGACAATATGATATTCTCTCTCTCTCTCTCTCTCTCTCTCTCTCTCTCTCTCTCTCTCTCTCTCTCTCTCTCTCTCTCTCTCTCTCTCATCTATGTGTCTCTTCCTCTCTTAATCTGTTGCCCATTTCCCCTGCTCTAAGTCCCTCAACATTATTATGGTTATGATGAGGCTATTAGGGCAGGGGTGTTGGTCCACCATGTATATTCTGAACAATGTTTGCATATATGCAAACCTAAGGTTACTCTGAGTCTGCTTGTGTGTGAGTGATATTTTGGCTACAACTCCATGAGCACCAGAAAGCTTGAATCATAAATGGAAAGGGATACTTTTCTCATAGTTATACTTCCACATATTTGTATATTCAAACTCACATACATAAATTGTGATGGGTTGCATCAAAGAAATAAGGTGCACATATACAGGCATCTGGTCTGGGCTGTTCAGTCTAAATGCTCATTCCAAAATTCAAACAAACTCATGTACCTGGGGAAAAGGCCATAATTGCACATTGGAAAGATGTTAGATTCTTCTGAGATCCTCTTTTCTTTAAACTTCCAAATCTAAAAGAGAAAATATTATAAACTTAGTTGAAAAGCTTAAATAGCATCAGCTGGAAATTTAGAAGTTTAAGACTGCAGTCCTATGGACACTTACTTGGAACACTGTGAGATGTATCTCCAAGTAAATATGCATATGATTGAACTGTGTCAAAATCCTTTTGGCAAGGGATTTACAGTTCAGAAAGTGTGCTGTTTTATTTTTTTATTATGAAGGACACTGCTAGAACCAGACGGAAGAAATCCTCATGTTCTTTTAAAATAGAAATATGTATTATATAATTAATGAACCCCCCCCCCAAATTAATCTATTCTCAAAAAATCTTTTATTAGCAGGCAAACTATTCATCAGGGAGCTGCAATGATAGTTTTACAGGTTTCTGTACCAAACAAGCATTAAAAGATTTTTCTTCTTCTTCAACTTAATCCACCTAATTCAGTAGAAAAAGAATAATAAATATTTATGTGGATCAGAAATCAATATTAATGTTCAATAGTTCATTACCAAGTGACATAATCAGACGTTTCCATGGAATAATAATGCATATACAAATAAGTGATAAAATCTGGATTCCGGTGAGTGGTTCACAAAATTAAGAGGCCTCATTTATCCTGATTTTCCTGATCAGTACCCCTAAACATGCAGCTTCCCAGTTACATTAATTTGGTGTCATGCCTTCAAACGTAATGCAGGAAAACATAATTCTAGTGTTCATGCACCTTTAGAATGTCCCCTCTGCTGAAGACTGACTGGCAACAATGCTTTCAGCACACCTCTTTACGGAATTGATGTGATTAACCACCTTCCAAGGTGCCTTCTGTCTAAAATGTTACAAGGATTGTTTTGTATATGCCTGAAAGTATCTAGTGTTGTAAGCTGCCATGGAATCATGAAGTTGACTATTCAAATAATAAACAAACAAACAAACAAACAAACAAAAGCAGGGTTTGCCAAACTTCTTGGGCCTGCGGGTAGATTTGGAAAACACCATGGGGACCCACCACAAAATGACATTTCTATGGCTGAGTCTGGCTAGTTACAAAACAGATACCATGCAGGGAGCAGGCTAGCCTTTCTCTCCTCTTTTGCACAGGTCATTTTTGAATTTTGCTACCCACTTGCCCAGGCCTCTGTATTGTTTTTACATCCCTTCAGAAGGGAGCTGTTTCCAGATTCCTGTTTCCGATGGTGAGAAATGGCTGGCTCCCACACGATTGGACCTCAGCCGTGCCAGTAATTCAGGGTTGATATGGGGATAATTAGCCCTGGCAGACTCCCCAGGGTGGGGGAGGACTGTCTTGTAGACCCGCATATTGTCCGAGATTGTCAGCTTGCATCAAGGTGCAAGTGGCAGGACGCTGGGTCCCAGAGCACGACACGGCTGGCAGTCCGAAGTCACTCTCATAGCCAAAAATATGTTTGATAAAATAATTAGATTTGGACAATAAACAGACATAGTCTGGACTGAAGAAGACTGAGAAAAAACCTGCAATACAGTCTCTGGTGTTTAAGCTCGGACTTCAAAGAGATTCTCATCCTGGTGTTTGGATTGTAGAGGTGATTGATGAACTTCTATTTATAATTAAGTATTCAACTGCACAGCTTTACTTAGACTTGAAAGACTTGAAAGGTTGATGATAAAATAATAGATGACCCAAAAGAAATAAGGAAAAACTTTTGTAATTTTTTAAAAGAACTTTATAAGGCACCTAAGGAAAATAAAGAGAAAATATATTTTTAAAAAAATATAAATTAAATGAGATTTCACAAGAAAATAGGTCACAACTAGAAACACCGATCTCAACAGAGGAAATTAGAGAGGTAATTAAACAAGGAGAGAACAAAAGACACCAGGAGATATACTTCAGAGGTCCAGACTATGGGAAGCCCAGAAAAATTAATAATTAATAATTTGGATTGTAATTTGGTTTTTTAATTTATTTTAGTTTATTGTTTTTAATTGGATTATTATTATGATTTGATGAATATGTTAATTGGCTGTTTTTATTGGATAATCAATAAAAAATGATTTGTTAAAAAAGAAAAGAAGGGAGCTGTTTCCAGAGGAGTAACTGATTATGTTTGACATCAGAGGATGGCTATCTCTACTTGTCTTGCCCCTCCATCCAGCCCTAAAAAGCCTTCAGAAGGGAACAGCTGCCAAAAGAGCAACTGTTGCTTAATATATATTTTGACTTGATCTATTAGTAATGTGTATGTTTATTTAAATGTTTAGGTCAAATGAACTGTTAATTGCTGGCGATTTGTTTGTGTGTGTTATGTTGCATTGTTATTATATGGCTTACTATGTATTCTTGTTGTATTTTGATTTTTTTCTGTGAACTCACTGTGTGCATAGATTTATTTGTGGGAAATGTGGCTTATAAATAAAATGACAATGGCAATACCTTTACTCCCCTGATTCCTCCACCGATGAGTTCATCTCTCACTGGGTTGAATGATATAAAGGTTAACCGTCCAAAACCTGGATTTTCTGCTGAACAAGTCTCAGTATAATTCCTGTTGTAAACCTTAAAAAAACAAATACCGATGTCAAAGATCTTGTATTTTACAACATTCCAAATAACATCTAACGTTAACTCTTTTTAATGTGCACATACTTTCTTTCCTTGTCAGTAAAAATAAAGTGGGTTCTAATTTATTATTATTATTACTATTTCTGCATTATAATTTAGTATTATTACTATTTCTGCATTATTATTTCCATGGCCTGTTTAATTTGTATCCAAAATATCTTTGCATTCTCATGCTTTCACTATAAATGAGGGGGGAAACCCCTTTCAGTATTAGATTCACGTTTTAAGCACTGCATTCATTTTATGGAACTTTTTTGTTGTCATGTATCATCTGGTTATTACTATAAAAGAATTTTCTTCTATACTAGTGTACAATGAAAAAAATATGACTCACTGTCCAGATATACTCCAAAATATCAAACATTACCAACAATCCTAAATCTTCCCCTCAGTTTATAATATATACTTTTAACCTGTTTCTTCTTGCAACCCCAAAGAAAGCAACATCCTGCATAGTTTTGAGACAATACGTCTCCTGATACATTTATACCGTATTTTTCTGTCTATAAGACGCCCCCATGTATTTTTGAGGACTCCAGTTTAAGAAAATGGGGGAAGATCTATCTGTGTATAAGGCACCCCCATATTTTGGAGATCATTTTTTAGGGAAAAAAACCTAGTCTTATATACGGAAAAATACGGTATTTTCAAACTCTGAATTTTGAACAACATCCACCAACACTATAGTTTTGCTTGCTGTGACAAGCAAACCAGATTGATGAGCTCAGATATGGGAGAGTAGACAAAAAATGCTGTCTGGATTACCAAAGCAATAAGCAGTGTTGAAAATTCTAGCATCCTGCAAGTGGAAATAGGGACCTGTCTCATTCCTATCCTCACAGATGCATCAATGTCAGAACCTCTTTAAATGCTATTTTGTGACTGCTGTAGGCTTGTATTCATTACCTTTGCAACAGTCTCTCTGAACTGAATGAAAAAGCAAATGGGATGCCTGTGCTTTTGGTTACAGAGCAAAACTGTCACTGCAATCCTAAGCATGCTTACTCAAGCGTAGTGCCACTGATTCAGTAAAGCTTAAAGGTAAAGGTACCCCTGACAGTTAGGTGCAGTCGCAGGTGACTCTGGGGTTGCGGCACTCATCTCACTCTAAAAGCTGAGGGAGCCGGCGTTTGTCCACAGACAGTTTCCGGGTAATGTGGCCAGCATGACTAAACCTTACCTACTAGTAATGTGCTAAGGCAGGTGTGGGAAACCTTTGGTCTGCCAGATGCTGCTGAACTAAAAGGGACATTCCAGAGGAGGAGCAGGCGCAGGTTGGGGCAAAGAGAGACTTATACCTATTCCAAACCCTGTTCAGCTTAGTCATGTGACTCAGGGCCCACACCTCAAAGCTTGGTCCCCTACACTTGGCATTAGCCCTTGCCGAAAGCTCCTGAATTGAATTTGGAATGGGATAGTTTATGTGGATGTGAGTTATGCTAGCCTGAATTACACTGGCTTCCTATAATTAGTAAAGCTTAATAATTAGGATTGCTCTGTAAATGTTTAGAAGGCACCCACAAAATCTCCCCAAACAGTCAAAGGGAAAAAAGGGGAGGGGGATGGTTGTACAAGCAGGGACAGTAGATTACCAGGGACAGCTACCAAAAACCTGGAGTTTCAGGTAAACAGGGGCAGCTCAAGCAGACAACAGTTTTCACATGTCACATGCAAAGGCATGCAACTGAGCTTCAACACTGCTTTTAAAAGTGAAATGTGGCTTTGAAAGTGAGTAATTTAAAGCAGAGGTGTTGCACATGGAAGTGGAGCACTTAACCCTTTCCGCAGCCAGTTTCTCCACTCAGAACTCCCTTTTCCTCAAGCTGCTTTGAACTTTAAAATAAAATGCTTGGGCTCGGTTACACTTCTCTGAAAGTGACATATAGCTAGTTCCATATGCTCACATGCTGCGCAAATCTTCCCTAACAGGGAGATGCTGGAGTCCTATTACTTTGCTGCCAGAATCTGCACATCGTTTCTCTTCTCGTGAGAAAAAAACAACACTTGTATCAAGAACGACAAAACACAATTTTACCTTAATTGAGAAATCTTTTTGCAGAACAAAGTAGACATTATACTTTTCAGAGTAAGTGATGATTCTTGCCGAGCTGAGCTGAGACTTTGGAAACTCCAACTCTCTTCTAACTGAAAAGTTGAACACAAACAAGGTTTTTTAAAATAATAATAATAATAATTTGGTAATCTAATCTAGCCTTGTAAATAAATCCACAAACATTAATAGATAGGGAGGGGGTAAGGGAAACAAAATGCAAAGGTGCTACTGTACTATCACGTGTTTCCATGCTGGCTACAGAGAAAGGGAAGTGTTCTCCTCTGGCAGCCAGCAAAGGTGCTACCACTTAGAAGGCAGGTTTTTCTAACTAGCCTTCCACCAAATAGATCTGCAGAGGAGAGGTGGCGAGATCTGTCTTCTTCCACCAGTCCATTCAATCATCAGCATAGAATTTCTCGTTTCCTATGTCTTCCTGGCAAGTAGTTGAATACAAGCTCAGCTAATCCAACTGCTTTATACTATTGGCTCCATCTTCAATGGAACTACTCAGGAGACAGTCATTAAAATCAGTAGAAAATCCACATTCTACAATTCAATAGAAGAAATATTTAAAATTATATTCAACATGACTAACTTGAGTTGGTATAGGATTGTGAACAATTTCATGCTTTGTATCTAGCAGAACAGAAAGAGGAAAAAGGTTTTGGGCACTGAATAGAGCAGATTTATCAATATGAATGGCTCCTCACCTAGGAGACCTCAAAGAATAGATTAAGATAAATGCTAGTCCAGTTTGCTGAACACAATGTTTTCCCTGGAAATCGTTCATTAGACAAGCACTAGCATAATGAGTCCATAATTACCATTGTTTCCTATGGGAACATTTCTGATCTGGGAGTTGCCCAATCTCTCTCCATGGTTTGTTCCTGGTTTGGCTGCAGCCAACCATCAAAAGAGAGACAAAGGAGAAATTGATCTGTCAGATCTCTCCTGATCTCCTTTGCTTTAGCTTAGATTCCTGCATTGCAGGGCATTGGACCAGATGACCCTCAGGGTCCCTTCGTAAACTACAATTCCATGATTCTATAATTGTATGTGAACTTGCTCCTTCCCTGCATGGTTTCTTCCCAAAAATTGCTGCCACTGCCCAGTAACCACAAACAAGCAAGGAAGTAAGGAAGAGGGCTAAATCTGCAGCGTGTTTGGGCACAATTATTTACATTTGGATAGCTGAATTAGTGGGCAGATTGTGGGACCTGCATGTACACACACACAGGGCTGTGACTTCCAGCTGAAATCCTATAACTTTTCATACTAAAAAATGTTCCAATTATTTATTTATTTAGCTCCACTTTTGTTGTGCTGCCCTTCCAGACAGCAGCTATGTGATATTAAACATCGCAGAACAAGTAATGAAGTGGAATGATGTCTGGGCAGTCTAGTATAAATCCACCACTAATTTGCTATAAGGGATGCGGGTGGCGCTGTGGTCTAAACCACAGAGCCTAGGGCTTGCCGATTGGAAGGTCGGTGGTTCAAATCCCCGCAACGGAGTGAGCTCCCGTTGCTCGGTCCCTACTCCTGCCAACCTAGCAGTTCAAAAGCAGGGCCGGCTCTAGGTAGACTCCCGGTGGCACGGTGCGCCATGGCGCTGGGCCGGTAGGCAGGGCGCTGCGTGGCAAAGCCACGCGGAAACCATGCTGCGCTCTGCGAGGGCGGGGGCGCCGGAGCGATCTCCACCACTCAGCACCAGGGCGCCCGACCTGCTCGAGACTGCCCTGTTCAAAAGCATGTCAAAGTGCAAGTAGATAAATAGGTACCACTCCGACGGGAAGGTAAACGGCGTTTCCGTGCGCTGCTCTGGTTTGCCAGAAGCGGCAAGGTCAGAGCCATGTGGCTGCACTCTCCAGTGATCCCATTGGTTCAGCTGTGGAGCCCTGACCTTGGCAACACCCCAGCCTGGTAAAGATAAGGAGCAGTGACGTAGGTGTCAGGAGGGCGGAAAAACTTAAAACACTTTGCAGAGTTCCCAAAAATAGACCAGAGGCAATTGTATTTCCTCCAGCAGAGCTTTACTGCTACTGAAGGCAAATGAGTATAATGGTCACAAATTCAATACATTCAGGATTGGCACTGTCCTTAAGAAATCCAGTTGCAGCAGATCAATCTCAAACTAACAAGAACTTATAATAAGACTAAACCTTAACACTATATACAGAACAGAATCACACCAAAACAAAAAGATAGTCCAATATGAAGTGGCAGAGGCTGGTATAAAGCTCTTAGTTGGCACACTATTTGGTACTTTGTTTAATTCTTCCTTCTGAAAGTAACACACAAATGTGAATTGAAACTGAAAGCAGACTATAGATTTACCTTACCCAAACGATTAGTAGGAAGCAAATCCAGACTGAAAAATCCTTTCCCATCTAACAACACCAGTCGTTTGCTCCTGTTACTATAGGTTGCTAAAAGGAATTGTGAAGAAGATGGTTTTAGGCCATGACTTCAAACAACATTTCTAGATTTATATGACTGGAAGGATACAGAGATACACAAAAGAAAGGGGAGGTGGATCCTAATGTTTCTACAGGTGTTTTATCTTTAACTGGGTAGAATTTACATCTTCTTACCTCCAATGATATCTAAACCTTGCTGGGTGTAGCTCTTAATTAATCTGAAGCCAAAAGAAAGAAAGGCAGTGCCCTTTCCTATAAATCTGCAACAGGAAGAATAATTTAACTTTTTAGAGACATACGGTACATAAACAGCACTGGGGAAATGGTACTGACTAAAGCATACCCTATTTCCACTGGCCACATTGCACTCAAAGTTCTAAAATTCAAGTGGGGAGGGAATGAAATAAAGCAAGTTTTTATATAGTATGTGAACCCAAACAAATAAACAACCAAAGTACCCTTTTTTTGGAGTGGAAAAATTGTTTCCGGGCACAAAAATGCTAGCAAAACAGAATTAAAACATTTTTAAGGAAAGTGACAAGGGTGCTCATATGCTACAAATTTTAGATTTTTAGATTCTATTCGAGACAGATCTCCAGAGATAATATGTATGTATGTATGTATGTATGTATGTATGTATGTATGTATGTATAAATATACTTACACTTGAGGTGGTATCGCCTTTGGTTTTAGATGCTTTTCAATTCTAGGCACCTCATCTTCAAAAGTTAATCTTCACAATAATGAAATAGAAATTTGGATTAGGTAAGAAATACGGTATACTGTACTACAATGCAGTTTGTGAAAACGGAAGAGAAACCACATTTAACATGATGAAACAATAGCATCTCCACGTTGGCTTTATTTCTGTTAAATAAATCATGACACAGTGTAATATGTCATGTGTTGTTGTTGCTCATGTGAGGTTGCATTCACCTAATTTTAAGACTTACTAAGGAAAAAAAGATTTGTGTCCTCATATAAAACCACAGAATTCAATACTTTTGTTTTCCCATGACTCTAAATTTTAATATAGCTTTCAGCCATGATTGCTTATAGGGCAAAGCATGCCTAAAAACAGGATTCCTCAAACTCGGCCCTCCAGATGCTTTGAGACTACAATTCCCACCATCCCTAACCACTTGCCCTGCTAGCTAGGGTTCATGGGAGTTGTGGGCCAAAAACATATGGAGGGCCAAGTTTGAGGAAGCCTGCCTAAAAATGTTCTGAAAAAGAAAAAGAAACTACATGAAAATGATTAATAGATGGTATCTAACCTCGAGTAGACTAGCTAAGATGTATAAAGTGGAATTGGATTTGTGCTGGAAATGTAAAGAAATGGAAGGGACCTTTTTTCAAATGTGGTAGGCATGCAAAAAAAGTTAAAGAATATTGGGAAATGATATATAATGAGATGAAAAAAATGTTTAAAACACCCACCCACCCAAAAAGAACCCCAAGAGGCATTCCTGTTAGGAATGGTTCAGATAGAGGTACCCAGTTGTCAGAAAAACTTATTTATGTATGTAACAATGGTGGCTTGGGTCTTGTTAGCCCAAAAATGGAAGGTGAGGGAGGTCCCTATCAAGGAGGATTGGCAATGTAAGATGATAGAATATGCAGGGTTAATAGGTCTAACAAGTAGAAGAGTGCAAGAAGAACAGGTATTTAAAGAGGAGTGGAAAATTTTTGCTGAGTATGTAGAAAATAATTGCGTACAGTTGAAAACGCAATGTAAAATGTGTATCTGAAGAAGTGTGCATGCACACGAAAGCTCATACCAAAATAAAAACTTAGTTGGTCTTTAAGGTGCTACTGAAGGAATATTTTTATATTTAAAAGGGATGTAAGATGGGAGAATGGGATGCGGGTAGCACTGCAGGTTAAACCACAGAGCCTAGGGCTTGCTGATCAGAAGGTCGGCAGTTCGAATCCCCACGATGGGGTGAGCTCCCGTTGCTCGGTCCCAGCTCCTGCCAACCTAGCAGTTCGAAAGCACGTCAAAGTGCAAGTAGATAAATAGGTACCACTACAGCGGGAAGGTAAACGGTGTTTCTGTGTGCTGCTCTGGTTCGCCAGAAGCGGCTTTGTCATGCTGGCCACATGACCTGGAAGCTGTACGCCGGCTCCCTCGGCCAATTGTTGGATTTTTTGAATAGTCAAGTTACTTTAGAGCCGGTCTAATGTAAATACTGTCTGTTTAAGAGAAACAGGTGCAGGTGATTTCTGTTAATTGCCCACAGGCGTGGGCTCTGCTTCTTGTATATAAGGCTCTGCCAGAAAGCCTTCTGCATCTCTTTGTTAAATTCTTTCAGTTTGATTCATCTCTAAGTAGATCACTCTCTCAGTTGTTCTTAGTTTAAGAGATTCCTTAGTTGAATCTTAGTATGATTGCTTAGTTATAATGCTAGAATGCTGTTAATTCTTGGGTAGTTTAATGGGAGTTATGTGGGAGTTTGTGGGAACGTGGGAGAAAGCATTTATCTTTAGTTTAAAGTCTCTTTAGAGTCAGTTTGCTTTTTCAGTTAAAGAAACCCAACCGTTTGTATTTTCATCTGCATACTTTTACAAGTGTGCAGTTAGTAAGGGGTTTCATATAAGGGAGATAATTCCCTACGCTCTTGGTGGTGTTTTCTTAGCCAGGTCAACTTCTGACTGTGTATACTCTGCGTGAAGCGTACTTTAAAGGGCCACTGAAAACTGGGATATATTATTTAGGTTAAGCAAGTTTCAATATCCAGTTTTCTCCAATATTATTCTTATCATATATATATCTATTATATTCCAATACCAATAACGTGAGATGAGCGCCGCAACCCCAGAGTCGGTAACGACTGGACTTAATGGTCAGGGGTCCCTTTACCTTTTAAGATAGGAGAACTGAATTAGATGAATATATTAAAATATGCAGGAATGGTGGTCAAATTAAAAGAACCTTGGAAGGGGAGGGAGGGAAGTTGTTGGCTGTAATGCAAGATGTTCTTTTTGAGATGTAAAATTTGAAAATTTAATTTTTTTAAAAAAATTTAATGTTCTGAAAAAGAAGTAATGTTTTGCGTAATAAATGCAGGAGTTTCTCCCCTGTATATTATTTTGTATGCACGCACTTAATCTAGAAGTGCAAACCATACAAATGCCTGGTTTTGACAGCTTTTGTTCCTTGCTAGATCACGGAATATTCCCCCTCCCCCTCTATCACGTGTTTAGTCTGACATACTAAAATATACATGAAATTTAGAAAAGTTGGTAGGATAATTACTTCCTTTTTTTACAGAGAAGTGTAAAGACCAACAGAAAGATATACCAGCAATTCTACCACAGGGCAAAATATCCCAAATAAAATTAATATAGTACCAGTTTAACTATACATTTAATTCAAAATGGCTTCACAGCTGAAGGACCATGCAGCTAATCACAAATAACATGATTGTCATGTTTTATTATGAGTTATGGGCCACATTATGGTTCCTCAGAAACTAGGTCATCTTATATCTTGCATCTGTTATGAGTTTGTGGGCGTCAGACTTCTAATCCGTATTATCCTAACAAGTGTTAAAATATAAACCAGGCTAGCTTCCTCATGAGGTCATTGCCTGGGGGATGGGCCATTAAGGGGATAGAGGACAAATAATGGTCCACAGGTGGTTAAATGGGGGGAAAGCCTGAGTGCAAGTAGATAAATAGGTACCGCTACAGCGGGAAGGTAAACAGCATTTCCGTGTGCTGCTCTGGTTCACCAGAAGTGGCTTTGTCATGCTGGCCACATGACCTGGAAGCTGTACACTAGCTCCCTTGGCCAATAACGTGAGATGAGTGCCGCAGCCCCAGAGTCGGTCACGACTGGACCGATGGAATCTCAAAAAATAAAATAAAAAATGCTGGGTTTACTTTGCTGGCAGTTAGCAATCAGAAAATAGAAGTAAAAGGTGAACACATCAAACATAATATAACTGCAAAATCAGCAACGTAGCTTTGGCTTCCAGTAGCCAGCTCTAACAATCGCAAGAACAAATATGTTCCCTCCTGAGGGGAACTAAAATGTACAACTTGGAACAAAAGGCACGCAGGCACACCAACAAAACACAGCAAACAGTCTGCAGGATCCCAAGCACACAAGAAACACACGCCTGACTGCAGGAATGCTGGAAAGACTGCCAAGCTATTGCCTTGAGCAGAAGGCAGGAACTGTACCGGTAACTGAGGTCTCTTCTGGATACAGGCTAGTTAAAAGTTCCTGAAAGCTAAGTACATTCCTGCCTTAAGCATTAGGATGCATTAATCCCAGTGAGTCTAGCATGCCAGAAAGTACACCCCCACCCACCCACAAACTTCTACAAAACAAATTTCTAAAGTGCCTAGGAAAAATGCATTTTCCTAGTTAAGAGGTTTTTCAAAAAGAAAGCCTTAATCTGATTTTACTAGGACTTAACATTTTAACTAATTTTTGTTTGCAGGAGCCTACATTTGACATTACGTGACACTTTCAGCATTGGTCTTTCAGCTCTGGGGCGGGCGTATATTTATTGTGCTTTTCAGGATTGTTTTAGGGCTCAGTATATGGACATATGAAATAATAAGAAAGGGGGTGCCTTTTATAACGTGCTGAGAGGAGTGCAACTTATTGCTGAATACCCACCATCAGCTTTCACAAATCTACAAATAGCAGAAAGGGGTTAAAGACTTAGAAAATTGAACCCAACTTGAATCCAACCCATTTTTTTTAAGAAATGTGACAATGAGGCATATAAGGGTGCATAACTCAAAAAGTGAGAGCTGGACCATAAAGAAGGCTGATCGCCGAAGAATCGATGCTTTTGAATTATGGTGCTGGAGGGGACTCTTGAGAGTCCCATGGACTGCAAGAAGATCAAACCTATCCATTCTGAAGGAAATCAGCCCCAAGTGCTCACTGGAAGGGCAGATCCTGAAGCTGAGGCTACAATACTTTGGCCACCTCATGAGAAGAGAAGACTCCCTGGAAAAGACCCTGATGTTGGGAAAGATTGAGGGCACAAGGAGAAGGGGACGACAGAGGACAAGATGGTTGGACAGTGTTCTCGAAGCTACCAACATGTATCTGACCAGAGCCGTCTTAAGCGCCCCTGGCGCCATGGTGCGCCGGATCTCTCCGGTGCCCTCCCGCCCTGTTTCCCAGCGCGGTGGGCGGGCGGGCAGGCACAGCGCGATCTCTCCGGTGCCCTCCCACCCCATTTCCCAGCGCGGTGGGCGGATGGGCGCAGCTGCGCAGCGGACCGGCCGGCCAGCGGACCGGCGTAGCTCGCGGCGCCCTCCTGGCAGGCCGGCGCCATGGTGCCCTGCGCCACCCAGCCTACATGTAGGGCCGGCCCTGTATCTGACCAAACTGCGGGAGGCAGTGGAAGACAGGAGTGCCTGGCGTGCTATGGTCCATGGGGTCACGAAGAGTCAGGCACGACTAAACGACTAAACAACAACAACAACAACAACTCAAAAAGGTTTTCAAAGCTACATGCAGATAAACCCAAAAGGATAATTTAAAAGTTAATATGTTGAATCTTAATATAGTACCATATTCACCTTTTTTTCTTGGAACCTCTTCGTTTTTGCTTTTTTATAGCACTGGTAATCCCTTGGCCTATATCCATTACCAAAAGCTATTGGCTAGTAGGTGCAGAACAAATAAGACCCTATGCTGATTTCTGGTTGGTGCAGAAGATTCACCATACTAGTAATCAATAAAACATTTACCTGAAATTCAAAAACCAAAAACATGAATTTACATAAAGAAGTGGAAAATCCCATTTGTAAAAACAGCTTGGATTTTGTGCACGCATCATGTTTCTCCAGGAACCCAGTTCAATACTAAAAAACAAACAAACAAAAACCCAGGGCTTTGAAGGATGCACAACTTACCTCCTTGTTTATGGAGGTTGCACTGTAGTCTATAGATAATCAACATTTTATAAGAATGGTTGCTGGTGGAAGTCATAAATTGTTAGCAATTATCACAGGCTGTTGTTAAGATAAAATAGAATAGTTCCAAGTTTGCTTTCCTGCCCTGTTATTTTTGCAGTAGTACCAAGCCCTCACTCCTTCCAATATGGTAACTGCTAACTGTTAATGTAAAGACTGTTAAGGTGGAACACAACAAGGATTAAAGCAATAAAACATAACAAGAAAATAAACTCTTTTTTTGAAGGCAGGTAGTCAATATAAGTAACATTAAAAACAAACAGCAGGATCTGAAACTGGAGGAAATTATGGCACCTGAAGATGGGGCTTTATTCTCTAAGGACACTTTACCCCCCAGTTTGGCTTGTACTGACTTTTTAAAACCCAAATTTATCTCCATTTTCCCTAATATAATAACTGCCTAGTTTGTCTTTGTTGCTGATATCCACTTACCATGGAATCTGCATTTTTTTCATCAAATGATGGAGATAGAGAAGAGCTGGAATGTACTACGTTATTAATTGTGTTGAGAAGAAGACAGAAGCTCCCCCCCCCTTCATTCTAGAACTATGGATCATTTGGTAGAACAGACTGGAGGTACATTCAAGACAAAAATAAAGGTAGCCCATCTTTCCACAATACATAGTTAACTAATAGGCTTTGCTGCTACAAGATGTGTTGATGGCTACTAGATCTCTGATTATATTTAAAAGGCTTTATGTAGCCAGGTCCTGAAAAGATAGGTGTACCAACCGCTATTAGCTATCTTTGCTAAATGGAAGCTCCATGTCAAAGGCAGTGCACTGCCTGAGTAACAATTGCTGGGGTCTCAATTGATGAGGGAAGGGTGGATGCCTTCGTTCCCTGCTTGAAGAATTCCTAGAAGCATTTGGCTGGCTCTGCTGCGGTCTCAAGATACTGGACTAGAGGAGCCTTTAGTCAGCTCCAGAACAGCTCTTCAGAAGAACAAAAGGCAACTTCTTCCAGAAACAGTGGTCATGTACACACTCCCATTTACTCTGCATCCACTGTGTCCCCCCACCACTGGTTTGGGATGCGGTATACCCACAACAATGTTAGTCACAGTAATATCTATCCTGCCATTTCTTAGGAAATACTGTGTTCTGATGTGTTCTTCCCCAAATCAGTTCTGATCTGAACTGAGAAATAAATAAACAAACCTGGCTACATTTTAGGCCAGTTGTGTGTGTGTGTGTGTGTAGCCAATGCTACATTTACTGTAACGAATACAAAGTATGTGCAATGGAAATAATCCTCTATTTAACCCTGCCTGGTTTTCCCTCCCCTTCCTCCACCATTTCCCTACTTCTGCTGCTGTTGGCTTCCTTCTTAGCCCCATGGGACAGGGAACCTCTCACACCTGACCTTTGCAAAGCACCATGTGCACAGATGATGCTACAGAAAGAACAAGAAGCAGCCAGTGCCCTTGCTGGGCCAAAGGCAGCACAATAAGATATATTAGGTGATGCCACAGTTCCCAGTCCAGCAGTTGTACTGCTGCTTACTATTAGTAAATTTGGGGCAGAAGGTGGGTAGGGGCAGTTCCAGGCACCAGGTGCGTCGCTCACCATTCCTCCATCCTGGAATTCAGGGCAGGGCAGGATTAACCATTAAGCAAAATAAGCATGTGCTTAGGGCATCAAAGGAAGGGGGCACCACGGCAGTATTCCATTGCTAGATTTTTAACATTAACGGCCACAAATTGCTGAGCATTCATTTTCTCAGTTGAAGTGTATTGAAAATCTCAACAGAACAACTACAAACAAGGCAGGCTGCATAGGAGCCAAGTCCTAGGGGCCAAGGGGTCTTCAGCCCCACCCCCAATAAAATATTTGAGGGCACTGTGCTCCACCAAAACTGAGGGGCATTGCCATTTAAATGGCATAATGTGCACTGCATTATGTGGTCGATTATGCAGGGAAGGGCTTACTTGCGCCCCCATATTTTATTCAAGTTGGCACCCCTACCAGGCTGGATGCCTTATCTCTACTAAGTATGGAATGGAATGTAACATTAGTTTTGAAGATCTTATCGAGGACTTTGCAATTAGAAAAGTGGGGAGGATCCCACCCCCCACCCCAAATACAAGTAAAGTGGAAGTACACAAAAATAGGGACACGGGTGGTGCTGTGGGTTAAAACACTGAGCCTAGGGCTTGCTGATCAGAAGGTCGGCGGTTCGAATCCCCGCAATGGGGTGAGCTCCCGTTGCTCGGTCCCAGCTCCTGCCCACCTAGCAGTTCAAAAGCACGTCAAAGTGCAAGTAGATAAATAGGTATCGCTCTGGTGGGAAGGTAAACGGCATTTCCGTGTGCTGCTCTGGTTCGCCAAAAGCGAGCGCCGCAACCCCAGAGTCATCCACGACTGGACCTAATGGTCAGGGGTCCCTTTACCTTTACATTTACACAAAAATAAGCCTTATTTTCCATTTTACTGTAGGTTTCACTTCACTTCATTTCGTTTCATTTTATGGTTTATTGTTGTTTATATTTTGAACTAGATGCATATATAATATGGGAACACCCCAACCTCCCAAGTGCTTGGGTTCTCTCAAGGTCTTAATCCTGCTCTGCTTTGGGGGGGGGGGCGGATTGCGGAATGAGCAGAAGGGAAGGCTGTGTGGAAGAGAAGGGTCCCAGGATGCTGAGGGGCACCTTGCCTTGTCTCCTGCTGGCCGAAAGGCTGCCGCAGCCTCTCCCGCTCCCGCTCCCGCTTCGGTGTGAAGAGCCCCTCGCCGCCTGGCGCCGCCCTTCCAGAGGAAAAACCTCTCACACCGCGGCCCTGGGGATGGCAAGGTGGGAATGGCAACCGCCCGCGCGCCCCCTCCACCTCCGGAACCCGCCCGAACCTTCCAGGAGCGTGGGCGGCCAAGGAGGGCGCGCGCACTTCCCCCACCGACGGCTTTCTTGTTGCGCGCCGCCGGGCGGGCAGCGTAGCTTTGCCTAGAAGCAGCCAGGGCCTGACGGGGCCCAAGGCAGTCCACGCCGGGATGCTTATGCTCTCCCCTTCCCACCCAAGGCCGAGGTGAAGCCGCTGGAAAGGGCGGCGCGGCGGGGCTTCGCTTCTCTGGAAGCTGCCTGGAGCCCGAGGCGCATCTCCTGCTGCAGGCACGCGAAGGGTCCTCCCGTGAAAGGCCTCCTGGTCCTCCCGTGAAAGGCCTCAGAGTGGGTCTTTGCCTGCATCCCTCTGTTGCAATCCTTCCCACAGGGCAGATTTGTGTGTGTGTGCGCGCGCGCATGTATGTACGTGTAAAGTGTGTGCCACACTATAAAATTTGCTTTGCCTTAGTGTGCAGGAAGGAGCACGAGACACAGCAAGGAAATCCCATCTCCTCTCTAGGGCAAAGCCTGATCACCGGAGGGACTTGTCTTAACCAGAACATGAGACTAGCCCGCTGGATCAGGCCAATGGGCCGGCCATCCCGTTTCCACAGTGGCCATAGAATTGTAAGGGGCCCTGTGAGTCATCTAGTGCAACCCCTGGTCTGCTATTGATACGGTAACAGTGCTTCCGGCTTTACTAATGCTAATGCTTCATGTTCCCAGAGGGCAACCTGGTACCCTTGTTTTGGACTACAACTCCCATCAACCCTGTGTGTCAGCTGTGCTGGTCTGGGATGGCGGGAATTATCCCAAAGACCTAGAGGGCAACAGGTTGGCTTCCTCACCCATTCCACTGGAAGTTCAGCCAACGCAGACGTGGTTTTCTACACTGGACCATTCTCTCGCCCACATTGCTCAGCTTACCATCGAGTCCAATGAAGCGTTTTAGGTGTTGAGAAAATGTGTGCACTATTTTGTCATTTTGGTTGGCTGAAGTAAGCTATTGCCTTAATATGGACTACAGAATTTCCCATGGGCCAACACAGCTTCATTTACAATATTATGTTAACGTGGCAATAGAATCATATGCTTACCCAAACATGGCCTGTTATGCTAAGGGACTAACATAATTTACAGAGGTATGGTTATATAACTAAATCATTGTAGAGCACAAAGGAACTTTCCCTTTCTCCCCCACCCTACACTGCCCCAGAGTTGGGGGGAAACCCAGAACAGATTGGGAGGGGCAGATAGGGTAGAAGGGCAAGTTCTTTTGTAGTAGTGGAAGTTATTCTGCATGTGCAATGCTTTAGTTGATACACCAAATTTAGCTGGCATCAAATCACAAAGTTGGAAGGGACCAACACCCCTGCAGTGCAGGAATCTTGCCCAACATGGGGTTCAAACCCACAACCTGAGATTAAGAGTCTCATGGTCTACCAACTGAGCTGTCCTGAAATTACATATTACCAAAAGTTTTAAATACTTTGACAAATACTATTGGTGTGAGCTTATGTATTTAATCTAAAATTTGATCATGCCTTCCCGTAACGGTGTTATCAGGAACAAAATCCTTGGGAGTTTCACAACTCTGTTCAAGATAGAACTAATTGCCCAACACTGTCAACAGAGCTGGCCCAATAAAAATAGACAAGAGCCTTGGGCAAAGATCTGTAATGCTCCACACCTTCAGAAAGTCAATCTTGTGTTTTCCTGAAGCATTTAAACTACAGCTGAAAATGTAGAGCACTTTTCAGCTATCAAAACTTAGCTAAAACATAAACCAAAATCATGTAAGGTCTCAGCCTTTCTTTTACTGATTTTCTCAGAGATAGAAACTGAAAAAAAACTAGCTAAAATGTAATTATTAACATGGTCCTGTACTCTACTTCTTCTTATTGACCTGAACTACTGTAGAATGCATAAAGTAAGAGGCATGGTCTATAAAGGCTTCTTTAGTGTTTTGAAGCTGAGGACTTCTGAAGCTGAGGACTCCCCCCCCCCCAAAAAAAATTAGTCAATTTGTTTCTTTTTAACCCGTGTGAAGAGAGGATTGTTGCTCAACCAAAGAACGGGAACAAGAAATATGAAGGAAACACACACCCAGTGTTCACTCGTCAGGTCACATATTACACAAGTGTTTATATTGATGAATTGAATATTGTGTTTGGAAAGCAGCGACTGACAGGTTTCCTACAAGTTCATATGTGATGGGAGTCCTGTCACGTGGAGAGCATGGCTACTGTACCCTTCAGCAACTGCTTCAATTTTATTTATTTTTTTACAATTTTTTATATTATACCTTTCAGGATACAAATCCCTCCAAGATGGCATACAAATTAACATTACAATTTTATAAGCACACACAAAATATGAACATACAAGAAGGTCACAAGGCTCGTTCCCACAGGGCAGTTGGTAGTAGAAAGACTCTGCAGCACCGGACAGTCCAGCTGGCACAGGCTCAGAGTGGGTCTTTGCCTGCATCCCCCTGTTGCAATCCTTCCCACAGGGCAGATTTGTGTGTGTGTGTGTGTGTGTGTGCGCGCGCATAGTGTGTGCCACACTACAAAATTTGCTTTGCCTTAGTGTGCAGTTTTTGCCTTTGTGCGTATACGCTTGTGAAGAAGCCCCAAGGAGAACTAGCGTAATGAATAACATGGAAGGTTATGGAATCAGAAGAGCATATTAGCAGTCAACTTACAGAAAAAGTTTGCCCATGTTTATCCCTGCTTATGAAAAAAAAAGGTTTAAAATCACTGGTAAAAGCAGGGAGAAAGGCGGAAATTTAAATTGCATTGATACTTTGATTTTAATTTGGAATTATTCACATGCTGCTAATACTTTCAGTGTAATGACATCGTCTTCTTCCTGCTAAATCTGTTTTGAATCACATCTGCTATCTAGCAGTTGCCTCCAGTAAGGCATGTACAATTTCTGATGTCTGATGTTGCTATTAATATTCCTTTTGTGAACAACAGATTTTTGTTTTAAAATATTTTTACATCTTGGTAAAACAGTTGTAGCTCACTGACTCAGTAGGCACCTCCTCCTCCTCTTAGATTAGCAGTCAGCTCTGCTGCAGCATCCTTAAGAGGGACAGCAACAGCAAATTTTACACTTAGAATTTCTGTGCATTTGAAAACTGAGGGCTTCAAGTTTCTGTATTTAAAATATTTCCAACACCACTATTAAAACACCCTTTTAAAACATTAGGTTTTGTGCCATTTCCCCCACCCACCATACTCAGTGCCCCAGTAAGAGAAAAGACGATGATTGCCATTAAGGCTAGACTGCTCATACTGTTGGACGATGCTTTTTTATGATTGATGGGGCATGGGGAAGTAACATGCCCATCCCATAAGCTTTTCTGGGTCTCCAAATGTTGAGTCGTAAGAGATATTTCTGTTTGAAAAGAGGTAAGTTTTTCCTCAGGACAGTGCACAACTAATTACATTGCTCATTTACTGAACTTTAAATTCATGATACACCATAAATAGATTAAAAAAAACCTGTTCATATGATAATGGACAGATAATGAAATAATGCATTTCAGAAGATACTTTTTAATCACAGAATAAACTAAACTCAAGCATACATTCCTCAAAGTAAGTAGGGAATGCCAATGGGGCTTCATGTTTTCACTGTACTGGAATTTTTTATAAAGCACAATAAACCAGTGTTTATTGCTATGACACAGTTCAAGCTAATCACCTGCATACAATTAATCTAGACCAAATGCATTCCATTTTATGGCTGAAACAATGTACTTATTGCATAAAAAGGGAACATATTAATATTACCATAAAACAATTTAGACTCTACTTGGGTTTTTTTTTCTGAGTAGTCAAATCTGGGGTAAAGTTATTAAGGAAAAACTAGAGAAACGCCAAAAAAATGGTAAGAGTGATAATTTTGTGACTTAGGATGTCTGCTTTCTCTGGTGACCATGTACCTATTGATAAAAAAAAAATCAAGTCATCCCATTATGTGTCCTGTGAGCTATGATACATATAGGGACATAACACATTAATTTCGTAAACTCACTCTCCAACTTACGACCGTGTAAACGGGGATATTTATAGACATTGCAAACATATCTCACAATTCAGGTTAACAATTAACAAAATGCACTACTGACTCATCAAGGTCAATAGCTGTTGCTAGCCAATGTTATTAACTATACATTCACTGTGCCTGTTGCATTTGTACAAAAGCCCTGAAATTAATAGAATTAAACTTCACTTGGATGATTCAGAAGTTCCTCTGGAAGGAATCTCTACTGACTGGACAAATAGGTTCTCCCAACTTTGCATAGAAGTCATCAGCCATGACTCGCCTCCAGATGGGGTTCAGAGCCAAAGCTTCAAAAATACACAAAAGTGCAATTTCTAAGCAAGTCAGGATTAAGTTTACCCCCTGCTGTTTTGCCATTTCCTGCAGACACCACCACCTGCCATTGAAGTTTTATAAAATCAATGTTTGTGGTAGCAAAATACAACATTCAGATATTCATTTACCTGTGTATATCTGAATGCTTCCTAAAATCTTCAACATAGGTAAGTGGGACCAACAGGAAACAGTTTAAAACAGCAGGGTTTAACCTCAGCAGCCACTCTGAGTGATATCTTGCCCCGAAGCCTTTGTAATATCCATTGTAGTAAACACCTGCGAGGGAGAGGAAAAAATCCACAAATTATTTTTATTAATACGATTCAGAAATCCAGATTCCATTCAACACCATTCTGGCTGCGACTGTGTAACTGGACTAAAAACCTAACACAGAATTATCTTACTGTGAGCGTCAATCCCCAATGTGTAAAAAAAAGGGTAGCAGTGATTCTTTAAGCACAAAAAATTATAAATATGTTTTCAAAGACTTGTTTTAAAGAGTAATGTTCAGTGTCATGCCTCCTAGGCAGTGTTTATCCCAGGACCCCAGAGAGAGAGAGAGAGAGAGAGAGAGAGAGAGAGAGAGAAGAATCACAAGGGAGTGGGGAGAAAAAAAGAACACACGTGTTGCAACAAAGAGATGTAACAGAACAAGGAGTGGCTGTTTGTTTAAAGATAGGAGATCCTTAAGTTATCGTAGAGAAGAAAATCAG
Source organism: Zootoca vivipara (assembly GCF_963506605.1). Taxonomy (NCBI): domain Eukaryota; kingdom Metazoa; phylum Chordata; class Lepidosauria; order Squamata; family Lacertidae; genus Zootoca; species Zootoca vivipara. The sequence goes on from NC_083277.1 coordinate 39,038,369, forward strand.
TTCAAAATGCCACAAATGTATGTTATAAGATGAGAGTGGTACTGAAACGCTTACCTCTGCACAAGTTGGATGTATACCAATTGTATCATTAAGTAATTCCTTTGTGAGACCACATTTTATTGCTGCTCCAAAGCCTTGTGTAATTTCCCCTGCATTAGGTCCAAGAACATGAAATCCTATCACACGGTTCTTCAAATAAAAGGGGAGGGGGAGGGAGAAGAGAGAGGTAAGTTGTCCCAGTTAGTATTTTCCCTTAAATTGTAGGCAGCTGCTTATTTGCTAGATGTTCTGCCTACTTCTGGTATATCATTTGCAAAAAAAAAACCCTGCAATCTGAATATTGAATTAGTTTCCAATATTCCAACACGAATACAGATGGCAATCAACTTTACCATACCAGACACTACCTTAGTATGTTACACCAATCTCCCCCCCCAACTTTCATACATTATCGTTTTTCCCAAATCTTGCGCCCATTTGATCATTACATTTTTTGTTAATTCTTCTTTGGTCTCCCATTCCAATATCAAATCGTATATATATTTTATATATTTATTTTTACCCTCCAATATTATTTCCCCAAATTTAGACATTTCTTTTTCAAATCCAATTGTATTGTCTTTTTTAAATCTTTCATTAATTTGAAAATATTGCAACCAAACATTACAATAATCAATAATTCCGAACTTCATTATATTCTCTTAACCTCAGGGTCCCATTTATCTCTCTTAACAAATCTTTATACACTGGCCAATTATTTTCCATATTTGTTTTTTTTTAACTGTTATTATTTCTTTAGGCGATATCCACCAAGGTGTTTTCGGCTCCAATGTTGCTTTATATTTTTTTCCACACTTTATATATTGATTTTCGTATGATATTGTTCCAAAAGCTGTTAAATACTTTCATTTTGTCTCTCAACATATACCAGTGCCATCCAAACCCCAACCTGGAACTTTCCAAATCTAATATTTCATTATTTTTTTAATTCAACTCAATCTTTTAACCAATATAATGCAGCTGCGTCATGATACAACTTTAAGTCTGGAAGACTTAACCCTCCTCTCTCTCTTTTATCTATTAACACTTTGTATTTAATCCTTGGTTTTTTTCCTTCCCAAATAAATTTACTGATGTCCTTTTTCCAATTGTCAAAGCATTTTGAGCCCCCCAGAATTGGTAGATTCTGAAACAGAAACATCATCTTGGGCAAGACACTCATCTTAATTATCGAAATTCTACCTAACAAGGAGATCTTCAATTTGGACCACATTTCCATTTTTTGCCTTATCTCTCTCCAAGTTCTCTCATAATTCTCTTGAAATAAATTTATATTATTGACCGTCATATAGATCCCTAGATATTTTATTTTTTCCCTAATTTCAGTTCCTGTTAATTCTTGTAATTTTTTTCGATCCAATTCCTCTACATTTTTTTGTAAGAATGCCACTTTTTTTACAATTTATTTTGAGCCCCGCCAATTCTCCAAATTCATTTATCTTTTCAAGTGCCTTGGGGATACTTTCCAGTGGATTCTCAGTGGTGATGATTATGTCGTCCGTGAACGCTCTTACCTTATATCTCCTGTATCCTATTTTAATTCCTTCTATTCCTTTCTCCTCTCTTATATTCTTCAATACAATTTCTGATACTATGATAAACAGCAAGGGGGATAGCGGACATCCTTGTCTTGTACCTTTATTAATTCGAATCTCTTTAGATGTAATTCCGTTTACAACAATTCTCGCTTTCTGTTCTTCATAAATTGCTCCAATTCCCCTTCTCATTCCCCCCCGATTCCTAGCTCTTCTAGAGTTTTCCTTAGAAAGGCCCACGACACCTTGTCGAAGGCCTTTTCCGCATCTATTGTCAGAATTGCCGCTTCCTTTCCTCTATCGTTTTCTAAAGGTTCAATTATATTAACTATATTTCTAATATTATCTTTAATTTGCCTTCCTTTAACAAATCCCGCCTGATTTTCATGAATAATTTCATTTAATACTAAATTTATCCTATTGGTCAATACTCCTGAATATATTTTATAATCGCAATTTAGCAGGGATATAGGTCTATAATTTACTGGGGAATCCAAATCGCTATCTTGTTTTGGTAATAAAGTTATAATTGCTTCTTTCCAAGAATCCGGTATTATGCTTTTATTCAAAATTTCATTCATTACTTTACTCAAATCCACTATTAATATGTCATCTAATTTTTTATAATATTCTATCTGGATTCCATCAGGCCCCGGGGACTTACCAATTTTCATTTTTTGTATTACTTTCCTAATTTCTATTTCTGTTATATTTTCATTAATTTTAGCTACTTTTTCTTTTGCTATTTTAGATAATTTAGCTTTACTTATATATTCTCCCATTTCTTTTTCTTCTTCTTTTCGACAAAGGTTAGAATAGAATTTCTCAAATACTTCCCTAATTTCTTTGGGCTTTTCAATCCCCGTCCCTTCCACTTTTAATCTGTTTATTAACCTTTCCATTTTCCTTTTCTTTAATTGCCACGCAAGTAGCCTCCCTGGTCTATTGGCTGTCACGGTCCGGTCGGCGGACGTCAGGACCAGAGGCAAGATGGTGGTGAAGAAGCAGGAACAGGTGCAGGCAGTTGCAGAGTCAAGGAGCAAGGCAGAGACGAAGGTCCATGGGGCAAGAAGCAAGGCGAAGGCTCAAGGAACAAGAAGCAAGGCGAAGGCTCAAGGAACAAGAAGCAAGGCAAAGGTCCAAGGGTAGAGGAGCAAGGCGAAGGCAAAGCAAGGGTCCCAGGAGCAAGGCGAAGGATCAAGGAACAAGAAGCAAGGCGAAGGTCCAAGGAACAAGAAGCAAGGCGAAGGTCCAAGGGTCGAGGAGCAAGGCGTCGACAAGGCGAGGGTCCAAGGAGCAGGAGGCCAGATGCAACCAGGCAGGGATAGCATTGCTGTGGCAAAGAGCTGAAGGGAAATGCTGGGCTTTTATCCCTCCCAGCTCCTGCCACCAGGTGCAGTGAGATCTCAAGTGGCCTCACCTGGGGGACTACTCCTTGCCTCTCCAGCACAAGCTGAGGACTTCACCTGTGTGGCCACGCCTTGCTTCTCCAGCACAAGTTGAGGCATGCCCCAGTCCTGCAAATCACTACAGGCCCCAGAGCCTGACTCCTTCCCATACTTCTGACAATTGGCCCACTCAAAATGCTTGTATTTCCAAAATTGTATTTGTCTCTCCAATTCTTGTTCTATTATATTTTCATATTCTGTTCTTAAAATCTTTAGTTCTTGCTCTATTTCTTTGTCTTATATAATATCTTCTCCTTCTTCTTTATTTCCTCCATTAATTTTCTTTTCTTTTCTTCCTTCAAATTTCTTTCAATTTTATTTTGTTGGACGAGATAACCCCTCACCACTGCTTTCCCCGCATCCCAAACCGTTTTCAGATCTACTTCCCCATTACAATTTAGCTCAAAATACTCTTTCATCAACTCACGCGCTCCCTGCACAATTTTTTCATTGTTTAAAAGAAAAACATTCATTCTCCATCTTCTATTCTTTTCCTGTTCTTTCCTTTCCAAACATAACGTTATCGGGTTGTGGTCTGTTAGCGTCTTGGGGAGTATTTCTACTCTCCCAATTTCCCTTATTATGTCTTTAGAGACCCATATTCCGTCAATCCTACTTGCTACTTGGTGCCATGAGGAGCAATATGTAAATTCTTTCCGGATTGGATATTTGTACCTCCATGAGTCTACAAGATCTAAGTTTTCAACCATTCTACAAAAGTTCTTTGGGAGGTTTGTTTCTTTCTTTTTCCCCTTATTTGCTGATTTATCCAACTCCGGATTCATAACTCCGTTCAAATCGCCCATTATAATCATATTTTCCTCCGCATAGCCAATTAATTCCCCCTCTAATTCTTAAAAAAAAATTAACTTTACCCCCATTGGGTACATATATCCCCACTATTATCAACTTTTTCCCTTTTCTTTTCCTAATTTTCCATTTTCCAGAATTTTCTCATGTTTTTTATTAATGTGTGTCTCTTGGAGACAGATAATATCCCAATTTGATTTTTTTAACACATGCCCCAATTTATTTCTCTTCTTTTTATTATTCAAACCGTTCACGTTCCATGAGATTATTTTTAAATTCATTTTTATTTTATTAATTTATTATCAATATATATATATATATATATACTTACTGCTCAATCAAGAGAAAATCACTCTCTATGCCTTTTCCTCACTGCTAAGCCACAATCTCTGTATTGCTGAATTGATAGTAGATATAATAATAGCTTTTTTCAGGGGAGCTTTCCCTTCCTATTTTCAATCGAAATGTTTTACAATTTTATCCCTCCCCTCCCCTGTGGTTCCTTTTAAACAATTCATTACAATTAAGTTTCTTGAATCAATCCTTCTTCTTCTTCTTCTTCACTCGCTCCAATTTCATTTTCTTCCTCCGCATTGCTGTCTTGTTGTTCTTCCACCGGTCTTATTTTCTCTCCCCCAAGCTCCTGCCAATATTTTCGCCAAAATATGTCCGCTTCTCCTACTATCTCGAATTTCCTCTGCTTCCCTTTATAGAAAAAAGATGGATACTCCCAGCGAAATACAATTTTTTTCTTTTTTAATGGTTTCGTCAAAAAGTCATATTTCTTTCTCTTCTGAATCAATCGGGGGGGACCTCCTTCAATATCACAATCTCAACTCCTTCTATCTTCAATTTCTTTTCCCCCTTCGTTTTCAAGATCTTTTCCACCAGCCATCCAGTGGTGAACGATACTAAAACGTCCCCTGGCCAATTATTGGCTTTGGCTTTCTTTGAGTTTACTCTAAAAGTCTTTCCCACTCTTTCTTCAATTCCTTCTATCTCCACCTCCAACCATTTCGCAACCTCTTCCACAATTATTCTCTCAATGTCCTCACCCTCTTTCTCTGGTACATTTTGAAACCTCAATGTTTTTTCTCTAATTTTTAATTGCATCATTGCCAAGGCATCAAGAGCAGCCTCCTGCAGTGCTCTCTGCTCATCTAGTTCCTTCCTCATTTTTTCCGTTTCTTTCTTACTTTCATTCTTTTCATTGTTGGCTTTTTTGATGTTGTTTTCCAGTGCTTGGATTTTATTTTTCATTTCCTCTATCTCTGTTTCCGTCGCTTTACTTCTCTCGTACTTCAGTCAGTTCACTTCCTATTTCCTTTCTCTCTTTCACACCCTTGTCTACTTTTTCCTCCATTTTGTCCACTTTGTCTTCCAAAAATTTCATCCTGTCACTCATCTTTTTTCAGTCAAATCTTTCTTTACTTCTCCTATGTCTCCTTTTAAACTTAGAATGAGTTCTTTCAAGTCCATTTCTGCTTCCATTGTGGAGTTCCTTCTTTGTTGTTGATTTCCTACTCCTATTAATTTGGGTGGCATTTTCCTTTTTTTCCTTCTCTGCTTGTAATATCCTCTTTCTCCACCAGGTGGCACTTTGCTTGGTATTGCCTGTCTTTTTAGTTTCCTCCTCTGGTGTCGCTGTTTGGAGGCACAGTCGATTTACAGTCTCTCTTTATACACTTCTCCTTGTCTCCAACTCTCCCCCTACTTCCTGCTTCTTCTTTCAGCTTTTTTGCTTAATCATTTCTGTAGTGAGGCATCCGCCATTTTAATAATTCCCTTTTAAAAATTCAGTCTCTCTCTTCTCCACACACACACGCTACAGCCCGTTAGTCTCCCGCTTTCCTCAATAAACTAATTTCTTTTATTTTCCAATTGCTCAGTCTCAAGCAGTTATCTTTATACTAATCCTTGCTTCCCAGGCAAAGTTCATTTGCATGCATGTACTGTATCTCAATATACGGAAGACTTCTTTTAAAATACTTCTTAAATTCACTGTCTTTAACTCAAACCACTTTTGCTCCGGCAGCGTCTTTAACTTCTTTAAAAAAGCACTGTTTCCTTACGTTTCTCTGCCCCCTCACTCCCCCTTTTCAGCGGTTTTTTGCTGAGTTGATAAGGCACAGTTCTTGGGGGGGGGGTTTCTACATACGTTCTTCTCTTTTCAAACCCACGCTCCGGTATATGGCAAATTGAAGGCAAAAGAAATTTTACCGTCTTGGCCGCGTCGCTCTTGCAGGCTTTAAAGCAGGGACGTTGATCTCAGCGCCTCCGTGCCCAGGACTCCCCCTCTCCTCAGCCTTTTGGCGAGGGATGCCAGGAGTTCCTCAGGGGCACCACCGGCAACTTCAGGTAAGGATCGCCTCCTTAACCTTTTTTGGGGTGCGGGTAGCCGTCTGCCCCCCCTTTTCCCCCTGAATTAATTTACCGAGACTCAGAGCTCTCGGCAAGAGCGTGCTCCGCGTTCCGCGGCAAAACCGGAAGTCCTTATGGCAAAGAGATATCCAAATTATATCAAGTTACGACCTAAAGGAAAATATATATAAGATGCAATTTAGGTGGTATCTGACCTCGGTGCGATTGGCTAAGATATATAAAGGAAGTAAAAACATCTGCTGGAGGTGCAACAAAGAAGTCGGAACGTTTATGCACATTTGGTGGAGGTGTAAAAAAATAGACTTTTTGGGATGGAATCTATAGATAGTTAAAAAAGATAGTTAGAATATCATTTAGGAAAGAACCGGAAATTTTTCTCCCAAGTATGCTAAATGAAGAAATCAAGGAAAAAGACAATCAAGGAAATCAAGGAAAAACCTAATAAAGTTTAATTTTATAATAATAATAATAAAGTATGTTACACCAATCGAGAATAGGAAAAAATACAAAAGTGAGATGCTTAGACCCGCTATTAAAAGTACTTAAACTGAATTATTAGTATCTATTCATTTCTAAGCCACAAGCTCATATAAAAATGTATTCACTCACTGTGCAAATAAATGAGAATAAAGGTAACCACTGATACATCACATTAATGAGAAGTTGGGCAGAAACCAATGAAAAGGGTTAGTTCTATTGTCCACCACATGAAAGGAAGATGGAACAGGTCTAACCCCAACAAGCTGGTTGGAATTATAGGAAGGATGGTTTTCATCCTTCCTATAATTAGTTTGATGACTTAGCTCCACTAATGAAGGTTATGCATGGTAAAAACAGAAGACAAGAATACATTTTCTCATACTACTTTAAGAAAACCATTTCAGAAGAGCAGTAGCATATTTCATAAAGCTTTGCCTAGATTCCTGCTTCCAGTGTGATAGTGAGTTTTGACCTCATGCATGAATGCAGTTTTGCTTACAGACCCAAACTTAAATACATATAGAACTATGCAACCTTACCTTTCAAATACACTATGAATTTATGTTAATTGAAAGTGTGTCACTACACCAGTGATAGCCAATGTGCTGCCCTCCATATACTCTGGATTACCTGTAAGTCCCATCAACCCCATCCATTCAGGGACTGAATGTTTAGGGAATGTTGTGGAGTCTAGACAACAGGGTTGGTTACAATCCAGTTAGGGTGAGACAACTTCATTAGCTGTGCCAAGTTGTGCACCACTAGGGTATTTTCAGCTGGACGCTTCCAAGAAGCTGAGCTGCTTTGTGGCTTCAATAAAGAAATAAAGCCAGGGAATTAGAAGCTGCAAGTTGCTTTTAGTACAGTTTTAAAATAGAACAGATAAATTAAGTTACTGTACACTTGGAGGACGGCTGTAGGTCAGTGTGGTACAGCATTTGCTTACAGCAGGTCCCAAATTCAATTCCTGGGATCTTCAGGTACGGCTACGGCAGTCTCTCGCTTGAAAATCTGGATGGCCACTCAGTGTAGATAATACTGAACTGGATGGATTTATGGTCTGACTCGCTATAGGGCAACTCTCTGTTCCTACATTTTAGCACCCTGGGCAGAACAATCCACACAACTTTGAAGAGGATGTCCCCTGGCTTTCTTTATATTTTGGAAAATAGGAAAATGCAAGAAAACAAATGTTTTTAGAGCAGAATACGTACATTGTCAAGCTTATTGCAGATTACTTTTCCATAGCAAGTGTTGTTATCTCTGTTGGGTATTGTCCATTCAAGTGGCCAGAACATCGCGTGATACACCTGGAAAAGAAAGTTAGGCTTTTAAAGTTTGTTTTCCCTTTAATGACTTTGTGCTTCACTTTTAATAATATCCCTTGCACTTTTTTACAATACTGTATCTCTAAAGTGGTGCGTGCAAGCATCTCAGGAACCTACACCCTCGGGATGAAAAAGAAAGGGAAGCTGCTATTCCTATCCTTGCAAAAAGGAAAAGGAAAAAAGCATGTGGGAGAATGTCCCCACCCCTACATTTATGCTGTCAAGGAAAAAGCCTGTGTGTAAGAGTGAACCTCAACAGAGAGCTAGGGACTACCTTTCCACCAGTAAAAACACTGGGCTAGGGAAACAGGGCTGTGAGGACAGCTCAGCTAATGTTCCTACAAAAATAAACTAGATTATGAGGCACAATATGATTGCACATATATTAATACCCTGAAGAGAACCCATATTTAATTGCAAAGTTTTAAGACTTCAATCTCACATCTAAATTTTCTTGTCCAAGTTGTTCAATGGCTCGTTCTTCCGATAATCCACAACAGCCATATTCCAGAGGTGTAAACACAGTAGTTGGTACATTGATGTAGTCACACTAAAATTGAAAGCAATTGGGGTGAAAATGCAACAACCATCCTATAAAACTTGCACTGGCCACAGTACAAACAATAGCATATACTCTTGCAGCAAAAGCAGCAGCCCAAGCTTAACACTTAAAGCAGGGCACAGATACTGGTCTGTACAGTCGTACCTTGGTTTTTTAACAGCTTAGTTCATGAACAACTCAGAACTCAAACGTTGCAAACTTTGCCTCAGAAGCCAAACATCTGGCACAGCTTCCGAATGTTTCAGAAGTCGTTTCATTCTGTTTGAAAACCAAGGTACGACTGTATATGTTTCCAAGCTCACCCCACCCCACTAACTCTCAGGATGCTTCAATATGTCTCTCTCCTTGGCAATCACTCTATCCTTTTCATTATTTGCTTTGATTATTTAACTTCTATACCACTTAATATATTATAAATATCTCTAAGCGGTGTACAGAAAACTGAAGCAACAACAGACAACTTAAACAAAATATTAGAAAAATACAGTGTTACATATACGTACAAATGTTACAGTAATACAAAGTTACCAATATATAAAAATCAGTATCAACTCATTTTCCTTCTGACACACCATCTCAGTCTCCGGGTTCTCACACAGGGTCCAACAAACTCTCAGCTCACCCACAAAAGTCTCATAATGAGAAGAGTTCCTTGGAAACTTTTCCAAAATTCAATTCATGTAAAAGCCCATGTAGTACTTTCCAAATTTTGTTAGCAACATAATATAGTCACCATACAATCACAACTCAACTTAGAGACTACTGTAATCAAGTGGCATATAAATAAATACAAAAAATGGCTGTGGCTATACCAGAAGTTGGACAGGGATCAGTGCCTTCCACTGAGATTCGTAAGTCCAATGCTAGCGTGTATCTCCGAAAATAAGCCATACCCCGAAAATAAGCCATAGTGATAGGCAGTTTAACCTTGTAGGTTAAACTGTACCATACTTAATAAAAAAATAAGACATCCCCTGAAAATAAGCCACCGTGGTTTTTTTTTTTGAGGAAAAATATCGTGTTTCTCACATTTTAAGACATGTCTTATATTTATTTTTACTCTCGGGAGGGTGTCTTATTTTTTTTTTTTAACTAACCGCTAAGTTGATGCTGCTGCTCAAGCGCCGACAAAGCGCCCAGCAGCGCGCGCCGCATGGAGCCCCGAGCCAGCGGGACCCGCTGAAGCGCTGACAAAGCTCCCGGCAGCGCTGCGCAGAGCGCCCTGAGCCACAGGAGCACCGTGGCTCTCGGCCTCTCCGCCGTCCCGTTCTTGTCTCCGCCGCAGGCGCCGCCGCCTCCTGCTCCCTCCCGGGGCGTCCCAGGCTTCGCCCGCTCGGCAGCGCTCCATGCAAAGCCAGGGGCGAGCGCAATTCCACCAGGAGGTTCCCTCCGCAGCACCCGTAGAGACCATAGAGGAAAGGCGTGCGGCAGACACACCACTTCCGACTTCTGTTACCCCCACCCACTCCTGCTGCGGCTCGGGGCGCTCTGCGCAGCGCTGCCAGGAGCTTTGTCGGCGCTTCAGCGGGTCCCGTGCCAAGGGGAAAGGAAGGGAGGAGGGGAGAGAGAGAGGGCAGAAAGGGAGGAGGGGAATAATCGCTGGCGCTACATGGTGAAAGAGAAAGGCAAGTTATGGCTCCACGTGGAGCGACTGTCCCGAGATAATTGGAAAACAATCCTGCACTGTGTGAGCGTTTCTGCAGACCACGAGGCACTGCTTGGTCCTTCCAGTTTGCTGCTGTTGCACGCCACGAACAGCGGAGGGTGAAAGGAGCAGTGCCGGGTAGCCAGAGTAACCTCCACCACCCCACAGCCACAACGTTTCCCAGCACAGGACGATTGAGGCTTTGTCGGCGCTTCAGCTGGGTCCCGCTGGCTTGGGGCTCCACATGGCGCGCGCTGCGGACATTGCTGGGTCCCGCTGGCTCGGGGCTCCATGCGGCGCGCGCTGCTGGGTATTTTGGCGAGGCCCTCCAGAACTGCACTTACGGTAGCACTATGGCTTATTTTCGGGGTATGTCTTATATTTTTTCAAAGCATGAAAATCGTGCCATGGCTTATTTTATAGGCACATCTTAAAATGTGAGAAACACGGTAAATATAAGACGGTGTCTTATTTTTGGAGAAACACGGTATTAGCAACTGATATGGTGCATAGGCTTGACCAGAAATTACTTAAAAGTGGTGACACTAACATGGAATAGCTTTAAGTATAAACCAATTCCAAGCATCTTAACCATACCAGAAGATTATTTCAAAAAACTATTTGTCTGAACATGCAATTAGTAATAACCATAAGAAATCGCACGTTTACCTTTATATTACTCCCTCCAAAAAGTCTGCGAGCTAACAGCTTGCCTGCCTGTATGGCAACTGGTGTAAGTTCTGGCTTTCCTTCCAAAACATCTCCAATAGCATAGACATAAGGCACACTGGTTTGTTCTTCGTCGTTTGCAGGTATTTTGCCATTCCTTGTTACATGGAAGGGGGGGAAAGTTAACACTGACATAGTGCTACGATTTGATTACACTTGATAACACTTAATAATGAGAGACATCCAACTAAGTCAATCCACTCAGGGAACAACTTCCTCTTCTCTCTCCTGCGGCAACACCCCCCCCCCAAAACCAATCTGCTCCAGAGCGCTTGGGGACCCTCTGGAGCAGATTTAGGATGACACGGGAAAGAGAGCAAAGGGAAATCTGCTCATGCGGCCTTGGACATTACTATATGTAAAGACAGACATCAGAATACTAGTTGGTTAGCACTATATTGAAGAAAATTAACATCTAGTACCACACAACTTTTCATACTTGTCAGGCCAGATCAATCTCTACAATGAGCAGATTCCAACAGCCATACTCATTGGGCTATATGACGTTTAATCCTTAATATAATAATATCAGATGCTTCTCTAGGTGTTAAGCTATAAAACAAATTAAACTAATTTAATGGGAAGTGGACTCTCTTGCTTGGCTTCATACTAATTTAAAATAAATAAAGACTGCTGTAGTTAAGTTTCAAAACTGAAAAATTAAGCAGGTTTTCCTAGAATTGTAGAGTTGGAAGGGACAATGATGATCATATAGTTCAACCCTCTACAATGCAGGAATCTTTTTGCTTAATGTGGGGTTTGAACCCACGACCCCGAGATTAAGATTCTCATGCTCTACAGATGGATTTGCAACTTAACAACTGGTAATAGTAAAATGCAGGAATTTATAAGCATAAAGTGCTAGTTTTAAACTAATTTTGTCAGCATGCTTAAGATACCTAGTTTCACCCTTAAGAGCTCATGGGTTCTAGTTGATAATTTAGAATAGACTTCTGAAAGTAGATGTTCTAGGAAGTCTGTTAAAAGACCAAAGCTGATTTCTAAACAAATGTCAGTATGTACCAAGATTAATTAAAGAGTTGGAATACTTACTTTGCATTAACTGCCACACCAATTTTGTCCAAGCCAATATTTTTAGTACAAGCATCACGGCCCACAGCTATCAAAACCTGCACAAAAAAGAATCATGTATGTTGTTTTGGTGGTCCTGTACTGAAAAGTCTCTCATGTAATCCAAGCAGCACTATTTGGTTTAAACCAGGGGTGGGGGGTTGTTGTTTTTCCAGTTCAAGGGTGGCACTGCCTTCTAGGCAATTACAGGTGGCTACATGCCAGTGGAGTGTGGGGCCAGAGGCAAAAGTCGACAGAGCAATTGGACAGAGCTACTTTACACACTGACACCCCTCTCCATCCTTCATTGGGGCAAACAAGAGCAGTTATCGAGTTCAAGGACATATTCGAACCAGGCATAAACACACACAAGGAGGGGGTGACACAAGGGTGGTGAGGGGTGTGGCATGGAAATAGTACCCAATGGCCACACTGATAAGGCCTTGAGGGCCACATTTGGCTCCTAGGCCCAAGGTTCCCCACATGTGGTTTAAAAAGGAGTTCAAAAACTATTCAGGGTATAAAACTAGATTCCAACATGCTCATGACATGCTACCATCTGGCCAACTCTATGACTGAACCTAGACAGACAGCAAAAGGGAGCAATCCAGTAATGAACTTTGTTGCAAAAGTGCTAGGGTTAGAGTGCTGCACCAGGCTGTGCAGCAGCAGTTACTGCTAAATTCTGGCCTAAGTATGTCAGCAGTGCCAAGTTAAGAACAACTAACTTACCAACCTCCCCACCACAATAATAAATTTAAACAAAACAAAACAAAAATCACAAGCGCAGAGCACTTACAGTGTTGTATTCTCCTTCAATCATTTGTATTCCTTCAGTGGATTTTGCAATCACTTTCAGTTTTCCAGGCATGCCTTCCTCCAACTTTACAACCTGCATGGAACAGTCATAAACTTAGGAATTTTATCTCAACCCACATAATACTGTTTTATTACAATGTTCACTTCATTAGCCTTTGCAGGGCAAACCCCCCTCAACAGTGTTTACACATATGCCATATTGCTCAAAGCTGCACAAAAGGATTTCAAACCTCAGCGTTTTCCTATCTGATGTAACCAGGGGAGATACTTGCCTCAACAGGAACAAACTTCTTGATGAATTTTACACCATGGGTTTCCATATAGGCTCCTGCTCTCTCTGCCATTTCTTGATCAAAGCCACGAAGAAGGATAGAGCGTACCATAACTGTGACATCCAAACCAAGTCCAGCAAGAAATCCGGCACATTCCAATGCTACGTAAGAAGCTCCCACAACCAAAGTCTTTCCAGGGCAGTAGGGCAGAGAGAAGAGATCATCGCTGAAAATGAAACAGTATTAGCACTAATGTTTAAATACTGAGAAGCCCTTTTAATCTACCGAAAAGCAATCATTTAATTCAAGCTCACCTTGTAATACAGTACTCTTTGTCTCCTGGGATACCTAGATATCGAGGTCTTTCTCCTGTGGCTATAACATATGTCTGAGCTGTGCAGTAAGTTTCTTGACCTTTTCTGTTGGTTGCCTAGTCAACAGAAATAAAGTTTTAGAACTGGTATTCTTCCACACAGCAGTGCATTTCCCCCAAGATATTTCCAGCAAATTACTTTACCAAGAATTACTTACAAGGCAGTAAGACACACTGATCTGAATAATCTATCAACCAATACAGTATTACATCATGCAGATTTTTATGTTGTTTTACTTGTGAATAATTAACACTAAAATTAAAATAATCTTCATGTAGTTACAGTATTGAATTAAATTTGCAATTACAACTTAGTACAAACTGAAGTTATTGTTTCTCAACTGCCTCTTTTCACAGAGCAAAATATCTGCCCTAGTTTAATTAATTCAGTATTTAGGAAAAAACTTATTCAGCAGAGCAACTTCATTTGTGGCTAATCATCTATCCATTATGTCATTTGTGTAATACCTTTTGAGGTGTTCGATGTTGTACAAGACCAGGCATCCCCAAACTTCGGCCCTCCAGATGTTTTGGACTACAACTCCCATCTTCCCCGACCACTGGTCCTGTTAGCTAGGGATCATGGGAGTTGTAGGCCAAAACATCTGGAGGGCCGCAGTTTGGGGATGCCTGTACAAGACCATACAGTTGCAACTGAAACAAAATAGGTTAAACAGCATTGCTTTTCCTAATCTATCACTTTAACTTGTTCATACACAGTTACTGGTAGGTAGCCGTGTTGGTCTGACGTAGTCAAAACAAAATAAAAAAAATCCTTCCAGTAGCACCTTAGAGACCAATGAAGTTTGTCATTGGTTTGAGCTTTCGTGTGCGTATTGGTATCTGAAGAAGTGTGCATGCACACGAAAGCTCATACCAATGACAAACTTCATTGGTCTCTAAGGTGCTACTGGAAGGAATTTTTTTATTTTGTTCACACACAGTAATGATTATATAAGCAACACTTCTGAATAGATCAAATGTCAACAATGACAATGTTCTGCAGGTACCTTAATCTTGTGTGGTCCAACAAATTCTCCATAGGCATTGAGGTATGTCACAGACTTATCACGCAAGGCGACCCGATATCCCCAGTTCAATGATCCTATATAATTTTGAATTGCTTCTACCATGGTCTCCCAGTTGTGTTTAACTAAAATGTTCATACAAAAATTAATTTATCAGATCCCATCAATGAAATCAATACATGCATATGCTGCTTAATGAACACAATGCCTTCCCATGAAATCATTAGTCACACATTTGCATAATGAGTCCACAATTTCCATTATTTCTTATGAGAACACTTCCAATGTGAGATTTGCTCACTCTCCTCCCCCCCTCCATTCCATGGTTTCTTCCTGAAATCGCTGCAGCCAATCAACAAGAAAGAGAGAAAGTAAACAAACAAACAAACAAATTTGGCTGACTGTTCCTACTCTGATTAGTCTGATCTTGCTCCCCCTACCCCATGGTTTCTGCCTGAAAATGGCTGCCACCAACCAGCACAGCACAAAAAACAAGGAAATAAGGAAGCCAGATGTTCATATATGTGACTCTGTGGAGCATATAGTGAGGCTTGGGCAGAAGTCTTTAAATGCAGATAAGTGAATTTTCATATAGCGAGCAGATAGCAGGATTGGGCTGCATTACCCCACTGAAACAAATGCAGGTACTGTACTCACAATGATCTCATAGGTCTCGCGTTTCAATATTTGCAGATAAATACACAGACAGTAGTTGCAATAAAATTTGCGTACACCAACAACTTTTGAAAACAGGTAGGTAGCCGTGTTGGTCTGGCGTAGTAGAAACAAAAATTCCGTCCAGTAGCACCTTAGAGACCAATAAGTTTGTTATTGGTATGAGCTTTCTTGTGCATGCACACTTCTTAATCTGAAGAAGTATGCATGCACACGAAAGCTCATACCAATGACAAACTTAGTTGGTCTCTAAGGTGCTACTGGAACAATTTTTTTATATATTTTTTCAACTTTTGAAAAGATAGTGACAAGTGACTCTCTAGGATTCCAAATACTGATGTATAAAGAAGACAAGCACATGTTTATGTTAAACAATCACTTGTTGCCATTAAATAGCCTACTGAAAGGGGGGGGGAGAAAGCAGCACCCTAAATTCCTTACATTCCTTCACTAGCACATGCTAGTAGCCTAGTTAACATTACAGTACACCAGTTTCAGGGCTTTGGTCCCAAAGATAAAAATGCACCTGTTGCTCTCCCCCCCCCCCCCCGCAAAAAAATACATTATTTGCTTTCTTACAAACCTTGCTGATCATACTCCCAGCCAAACTTCCTTGAATCTCGCAGTGCCTGACCCAACAGGGCTGCCTGATGCATCAGCTTCTTAGGAATGCAGCCAACATTTACACAAGTGCCGCCAAGTCCTGAAATGCAAAGTGTATATTTAATTAAGAAACTTCTCATTAACTGTACTGTATTAAGTAAGACCTACTATTATGATGCACAGAACTGCTGCCGTATCTTAAATACCTTACATACATGGTCAACAACACAAACCCTTACTGCATGCCGAGCAACATTTATTATTGATCAAGTTTATTTATTTATATGCCTACTTTCAAATGGAGCTATGCCCAAAGCTGCTTGCAACAAATGTCTTCCAGTTTACAAAATGTGTCAAATAGGACAAAATAAACCGGTGTTTCTCAACCTTTTTTGGGCCACGGCACACTTGTTCCGTGAAAAAAATCACGAGGCACACCACCATTAAAAAAGTTAAAAATTTTAACTCTGTGCCGCCCTATATTATAATTATGACTGTAAGAAACACTTGCCAAATATTGCTTTCCGGCGGGTAAGTGCTGTGTATTGGCGGCCGCCAGGCTCGTTTGCACTGAGCTTTGGGAAAGAGGAGGAGAAATATTGCTTTCTGGCGGGTCATTGTTGTTTATTGGCGGCCGCCAGGCACATGACAATGCAAATCGCCCTTCTCGTTGCCGCACGTCGCGGCACACCAGCCAGCGTCTCGCGGCACACTAGTGTGCCGCGGAACAGTGGTTGAGAAACACTGAAATAAACAACCCATCAAACATTGATTCAATTCATTATTGCAAAACTAATAATCTAGGCTTAAATATGTAAGAACAAAGGGGGGGGAAGGTAACACACAATAAATAAAGCTCTAGCTGCTGGTTTTGACTGCACTCCAAACCTCGGCAGTCTGGCTTAAATTAAGTTCAGAGGGAGTGACTCTTCTCACCAGGCTTGATTATTCACAGCCAGCTTCCTCTTATATCCTACACAAGAGGCTGGCAGCAATGAAAGGGCAATGTTGGTGAGCCCTCTTCCCCAACCTCACCAAAGTTCCAGCTGCAGTATTAAAGGTGGTTAAGACTTGACAACTGACACAGCTTCACATATTTAGGCTTCCTGCCTTTGCCCTGTTCTGCGTATCCTTTCACAGACAGAAGAGAAACAGGAGGCACTTGATATTGATTACTGAATATGAAATTATTTGATATAAGTAGTTACATTTTAAAGTTATGTTTTATTGTGACTTTCTGAATTGGATCAGATTACTATAATGTGTTGAGTTCTTTGTTGTATGTTCTGTTGCTGCAAACCTTGTGTATAGTAACATAGAAAGGCAGTATACAAATTGAAAGTGAAATGCAATGGAATGTTTTACTAACAAGCCTCACACTAGCAGAAATGGCTTTAGCAAACTAAAAAAGACTAAATTTTCCGATTCCATATACAGCATGTGTACATGGTGGGGAGCAACACATGCCTGTGGGAAAGGAAGAAGCTACGAAATACACATCCAAAGATCTTAGATGGTGCATAACCATGCAGGTTATACACCAGGAAGATTTAAATATGAATTGCAAACTTACATGGACACTCATCACTAGGAGTCCATAAAATCCAGTGGTTGAATGGCTGTTGAAAGGTTTAATTCTATCCCAATAATATCAGAAACAAAGAGTGTACATTAAGCATATCTCAGATACAATCAACTTTGGCAAGGAATCCTGTCATGCCACCAGGGGATTGCACAAGCCCTCTGAGCTATTTGTGAAACTGCCAGTAGTAGTGAACTTCCAGGGCTTACAGTGAAGCTTCAGATAACCTTACAGAATAAGAACTAGTCAACATTTCTACAACAAACCTTCAACATCTCTGCTACTAGTTGTTGGGCTGGATCAGACCAACCACGACTGGAGCAGAAATTAGCCCCCCATTCCTTCTCCCACCTACAGCTGCTCTGGAGGATTGGGAGTTCATTTGGAACACTGTGGAAGACTGTGAGCTGCAGGTAAGGAAAGAGGGATTGGCAAAAGTTACTTCCCTCCAGCAGCAACCTCCATTGGATTAGAGGCCCTCCCATTTGCATGTCTGGAACCAACTGACTGACTGGCAATACAGTGGTACCTCTACTTACGAATGCGTTCCGAACACACATTTGTAAGTAAAAAAAAAATGTAGGTTGAATCCCATAGGAATGCATTGGGAGAAAAAATTCGTAAGTCGAAGCAACCCTATCTAAAAATTCGTAAGTAGGAAAAATCCTATCTAAACTGCATCCAAGATGGCGGACGGAGCTCCGTTCGTAAGTAGAGGTACCACTGTATACTCATGGAGTTAATCATATCAAGTCTTTTAAACACATGATGTCATTAGAATACACTGAAGGAGAATCAAAGTTGGAGAAACAGGTTTATAGGCCAGACATTTTGTTCTATGCTATACTGCACTCTGACTCTGTTAAAGTCATTATTCTGCCGCCGTAACCTTAAACGAGGAAGCCAATGCCACAGTCACAAGATCAGTATGTGCTTATGTAACAGGAACATCATGGCCATGGTTCCAATTTTGTGTTGCATATGTTTAAGAGTTTCTTTGATGAGAAATATTCAAGTCCTCCCATACTAACAAAAACGTTAGCCAAATAATACTTTTTGTAGGACACAGATCTAAAGAGAGGTTTGCTGAGGATTTGAAGAAAGCTGAAATGAGAAAGCCATCACATTGACTATATGTTATGCTCAAGAGCACACAGCAAAACAGACACTAATGAATGAACAACCCCCAGCATGTTAGGCGGCTGACCAAGTAGCATCACTGAAATCTATTCAAATCACTACTTACCCCATGTTGTACCCAGAGGTGTTGGTACAACGTAGTCTAGAACCATGACCTTCTTTCCTAAGGAGGCAGCTTCCTGTAAATAACAAACAAATGAACATCAGACCTATGCAGATATAGAAGACTGTCCCTTTTTAGGTGCAGTTTAACAGTTCACATTCGTGAAAACAGTTATGCCCTAAGGAACAGAAAAGTTACCATTTGTGACAAGGAAGAGAACAGCCACTGGTTGAAATGCAGTGTTATTCATGTTTCTTCAACACAGCAATTTAGCACATAATTCACACTAGCATTCTTAGCTATATGTCCTTACTTCTCCCACACATAGACACACCCTACATGAAACACTTCTTTTTTCACCTCTCACAGTTGATTTAAATCTTGGTTTGTTCTACCACATTAGGGTTATTTTCTAAGCAGTTTTATTCCTAGGACTCTCACCTATGCCCCCCGGCACTCTCTGTAGAATGCAAAGATTTCCCATACATTCCATGTTCAAACTGAGGATAATGCAAAATGTGAAAGAGAAGTTGCCACTGGCTAAATATGTACAATAGGTGTGTTGTGCCCTCTTTCCCTGAAAATAAGCCATGCCCATAAAATAAGCCATAGTGACAGGCGCAGTTCTGGAGGGCGCCAAGAAGAGGTGAGGCTGGACACGTGATTAAAAAATAAGACATCCCCTGAAAATAAGCCATAGTGTGTCTTCTTGAGGAAAAATAAATATAAGACAGTGTCTTATTTTCGGGGAAACATGGTAGTATCATGATATACAGGTGAAAGAGACTTCTGTCACTTATTATCCTTTTCCTTCTCCAAGAGAAGAAGGGGTGTTAAACTTAAACATATGGCATGCGTTATGAATGGTTTAATTCTCAAACCAGTTTACTACTGAACAACCATCAGTGATCCACAAGCTTCATCTAGGTGGTCTGTGGCACACTAAATACGTATTTTGATTGTTAATTGTATTTTTATTACCTCTTTTATTTCCTGTATTATATTTTATTGTTTAACAATTTAAATTCTATGGAATTTAAATTATAATACAGTAATACCTCGGGTTACGAACGCGATCTGTTCCGGATCGCAGTTCGTAACCCGAATAGTTCGCAAACCGAGCGCGATGGGCGCCGCCATTTTGCGCATGCGCAAAGCGCGATTTTCGCGCTTTGCGCATGCGCAAATTGCACGATCGCGCGCGCGCGGCGAAAACACTTCCGGGGTTGCGCAGTTCGTAACCCGAACTGTTCGCAAACCGAGGTGGTCGTAACCCGAGGTACGACTGTACAATAAATTACAATATAAGAAATAAAAGAAGCAATAAAAACACAATTAAAACTCACATGGTATCTTGTACAGTGCATTTTACTTTATTTATTTATTTATTTATTTATTAAATTATCACAATAGCAATATCTCTCCCCAAGGCAGAAAATCATTAAGTGGTATGCCAAGAGAATCAGCCATTTTCAAGTCATCCACAAGGAGAAATGTTTGGGAACAACTGTTCTCGAACACAAAACAAAACCTAGCAATCCATTTCTTAAGAAGCAGGTGACAAGATCCTCAAGAGCTATTTCGTAGTAATTAGACCCAGGGTCTATTTAAAGCTAACGTGGATGTAAAGCTAACTTGGATGTAAAGCTAACTTAGATCCTGTGGCCCTCCAGATGCTGTTGCCCTGCCACTTCCATCATCCTTGACTCACTGACCACACTGGTGGCAGCTGATGAAAGTTGGGATTCTAAGAACATCTGGAAGGTCACAGGTTTTCTATTGCTGTTATATACAAACACCCCCTTTTTCTTGGCTGCTCTGAGATAACATAATAGTCTTGATAGCACAATCCTATGCATGCTTGCTCAGAAGTAAAGTCCACTTAATTCAATGAAACTTAATCCGCTTTGTTTTGAAGAATGCAACTTCAGAGAAACATCACCACCCACATCCACACATCCAGCCAGGTTTCTTTAGCCCTTTTGCTGCAGGGTCAAAAGATTTAGGCAAGCTGTTTGAACTGTGGTTCCACTCAGATACCTATGGAATGCTGCTGAGGTAACTATATTGTGAATGAGATTTTTAAAAATGTAAGGAGTAGGTTGGAAAATATGAAATCACATTATATGCTTGGAACCTGTTTGTAGAGTTCATACCTTAGAACATGAAAGCCCACCGGAACCACCACCAATAACAATTAGGTCATAATCGTAGGTTTCCATCTCTTCACCTTTCCCATCCCCTAAAAGCTTCTGCAATAAGCCACTATGGTAAGCCTGTAAAAAGGACACAAGATACAGAAATCAGAATACAGAATACTTTGTTAATATTACAACAAAGTTATATCCAATGCTCTCTTCCTAGAAATGGACAGCTCTTTAATCTAGCAGGAGCAGGAGGCAACTTTCCACAAATTCTACCTTTTCCTGTAGTGCCCTGCACCACCTTCCATTCTACTCCAGAGGGTTACCTTGCCATGGGGTGTCTCAGAAGTAAGGGGAACTCAGCCAAAAACACATCCCTCCCCATTCCATTCACTGAATCCTCCACTAAATCCAAGAGCCTTCTGTGAGCAGTACAACTGTTGGATACAAACCCATAGAAGTACAGATGTTTTAAGATCAGGGGCTGTTTTACTCATTTACTCATCAGCTGTCCTGATAAGGAAACCCTTCTGCATCCCAGCACTTGCCTGACCTTTAAGAAAACTTAAAGCTAGTACCACAATTCTATACACTCTTTATTGGGAAAGAGCATAGAAGGCAAAAGAAAACATACATAGTTTCTGGCTGCACATCTAAAAAACCAACAACAACAACAATGAAAGAGCACTACTAGGAAATGTAGATATCAATAATGTAACCTGAAGTCCTCCTGATAAAAAGAACCCATATAAAACAGGGTGGCTGCTTGCTTCTTACTTCTGCATCTAGTTCCCAAGCCTGATACAAAGGATAGTTGCAACTTTATGAATTCCAAACTTTATGTATTGTATAACAAGATAGCACAAGTGACAGTTTGGAGACGCTGACTACAAAAGCATAATCATTATCTCATAACAATTCATTTTCATGCCAAGAGGAGGAAGAGCGAGATTACCTGGAAAGTTTGATCACATCCACCCACATGAGTTCCATTTACAAATACATTAGGAACAGTCCTCTGACCTGTCAATTCTAGCAACACCTCTTGAATGCTGGGTCCCTCATCTAAGAGAGAAGAGGGAGGGAAGAATTTAAACCTACAACTCTGCAAAGATCTATGCATTGCAAGACACTATTCCTCCAGCTATGATAAAAGTGGCACTTCATAAATTATGCTTTGCAGTTTACCGGTCTTTGCTAACTATATAAGATTGATCAGTGTGCCTCAGTTCCAGCAATGCAGCAGATTGCAGATACAATTATTCATTCATTCATTCATTCATTCATTCATTCATTCATTCATTCATTCATTCTGGGCAGTTTACATGAAAGAAGTGATTTAACATCATGAATCTAATAGGAACCTGGAAATTCTCTAAATCCAAAATCTAATATTCCAGTACAGTATGAAATGCTGAGAAATAAATAAACTGATCAATCTACAAAGCACTGTGCAGAGGGCAAGACCTATTAAACTGAGGTAGCAATCTATGGCCCCTGGGAGGATGCCCACCTTTTGGCCTTAGCCAATGGTTTGGCCCAACATTGGCTGCAACATGGCTATGGAAGATGCTGTAGTGGTAGAGAAGGGGATCTGTCATCAGATCTTCCTCCCTGACATCAGATTGTGAGCTCCGATGTCAAATTTTCCCCTCCCCCTTTTTCGTGGCTGTGGCTTAACCGAAGACAGAGTGCCTTGGATCCAAAACTATCCCAGTGCTCCAGTATGTCCCCCAAATGCAGAGAGATTTAGACCAGCTCACAAACTGGTCTAAATCTCTTCCTATTCTTCCACTCACACTGTTTCCAATGGAGGGGGAAGTTGTTGTTTTTTAATCTCCATAAAGTAGATGGAGAGGCACAAGAGCACTCCTCCAACCTGCCAGCACAAGCCCAGCAGTGTGCTAGATGGGTGGTGAAACCACCTTTAGATCCTCACAACCTCAAAGCCTTAACGTTGCATCATTAAGGCCTGGTTCACATGTAACATAACACCACATTTAATATAAACCAGGATTTATCACAAATGAGTAGTGTTGATGCACACTGCTGAAATGACACCCCCTTGCTTCTCTCTTTCCAAAGCTAGGAAGAAATATACTGCAGACTTGCTTAACGATACACGCAAAAGAGCACTCAGTTGGGTTGGTGGCAGGGGCATAAAACCAGCCTCCAATATGTTTTCTAAAGCAGGGTGGGTACAATTTAATAAGTGAGCTCCAAGCATGTTGCTCATTCATGTTAGACCATGGCTTTTTTTTAGCTATGATGCAATTTTAGAGCAAACTGGGCCTAAGTAGAATCCTTTTTGTACTTCAAGTCGTAATTCAAACACAAGATCAGTCTCAATTATAAACTCATAAAATTATGTCTCTGTAGAATTGTAAGCCTTAGGATACAGTGATATAGTTCAAAAGGATTTAACTAAACCTCGTGTTCAATTATTGTATGAGGGTTTCATATAAGAGACAAGAACTCACTTGTTTCCTCAGCCTGCCTTTTCAACTTCAATGCATATTAAAACTGAATACATATTCAAAACAACACCAGCCCTTTCTTCCAAATGTACCCGTTTTTAATGTTCTAGTCTAGTCTGCCTTTTGACCTAGATTGAGGCTCCAATGAAGCTGACAAATGAGATATCAACAAAACAAATGAATGTTCAAAACAAAAACAAACAAAAACAAACCTATGAAGGCAGCAGTTACTTTGTTAATTGGTTGTATCTAAAAAAGTTTTGTATTTTACTATTACTATAGCTTTCTTTTAACTTGCTGACAATATATACCGTGTTTCCCCCTTTTTAATACGTAGTCAAAAAGTAAGGCATGGCAGGGTTTTTAATCGTTTGAGAAATGTAAGTCATACCCCGAAAATAAGCCATACTTCCGCGACGTGCAGAGCAAGACCACCGAGCGCCCCAGCCAACTAGCGGGACCCAGCACGGCGGCCGCAACAGGAGGAGGAAGCCTGCCAGGTTGGGTCGGTGCCCGGAAGCGGCGGCGGCTGCTGCAGCGCCAATAAAGCGCGCAGCAGTGCCGCACAGAGCACCAAGGGCACAAGCCAGCAGGACCGAGCTCCTGCAATGCCGGCCGTGGCAGGAGGAGGAAGCCTGCCAGGTCGGGTTGGCGCTCGGAAGCGGCGGCGGCTGCAGCGCTGACAAAGCGCGAAGCAGCACCGCTCTCTCTCTCTGTGTGGGTGTCAGTCTCTTTCTCTCTGTGCGCGTCTCTCTCTCTCTCTCTCTCTCTCTCTCTCTCTCTCTCCTCGTGCGTCTTTCTCTCTCCCCCCCCCTGTGTGCGTGTCTGTCTCTCTCTGTTTGTGATCGTGTCTAACCCCCCCCCCCACAGAGAAAAGGTGCCGCGCAGGTTCCTCTTCGGCTCGTCATTCAGCTGACGCCGCTCCTTTCCCCCCTCCCTTCCCTTCCTTCCGTCGGTCCGTCAGTTGGGGTTGCGCACGCCCAAGCCTCGTCCCCCTCGCGCTTCCCTCACTAGCTTCTCGGAGCGGGACAGGTCCCAGCCTCCCTCCTCATTCCCCGGCCAGCGAGAGAGAGCCCGGGGAGCAGCCTCTATTCCTCTGCGTGCACACACACACACGGCCGCCGCTGCCTTTGAAGCCATGGTGGCGAGCGCGAAGCCGAAGCAGGAGGAGAAGCACCTAAAGCTGCTGAGGGAGATGAGCAGCCTCCCAGTGCTCCCACCCAACCGCGAGTGCTTCGACTGCGACCAGTGCAGTCCCACCTACACCGACATGACGGTGGGGAGGAGGGGAAACGGAGAGAATAGAAGAGGCAGAAAATGCACACGGAAGAGAGCGCCAAGCGTCCTGAGCCAGTGGGACCCAGTTGTACCGGCACTTTAAAAAAAAAAAAAAGACATCCCCTGAAAATAAGCCACCGTGTGTTTTTTTGAGGGAAAAAAGTTGTAAGACGGTGTCTTAAAAAAGGGGAAACACGGTATGCAGAGAAAAGTGAAGCAGAATGTGCATCAAACCAAACTATTCATTTAATGTTTTGGCACCTGACACACTGATTAAACTAAAAGAATCCAAAATTAGCATCATGTTGCTGTATTGGTCCAGATCATGCAGCACACAAAAGAGGTGATGGGAAAACATTTACAGTGGTATCTCGGTTTACAAACACAATTGGTTCCGGAAGTCTGTACTTAACCTGAAGCGTACTTAACCTGAAGCAAACTTTCCCATTGAAAGTAATGGAAAATGGATTAATCTGTTCCAGACAGGTCCACGGAGTACTTAAATTGAAAATACTCAAACCGAGGTGTACTTAAACCGAGGTATGACTGTAATTTGGTCATCTTATACAGTAATACCTCGGGTTACGAACGCGATCCGTTCCGGATCGCAGTTCGCAACCCGAATAGTTCGCAAACCGAGCGCGATGGGCGCCGCCATTTTGCGCATGCGCAAAGCGCGATTTTCGCGCATGCGCGGCGAAAACACTTCCGGGTTTGCGCAGTTCGTAACCCGAACTGTTCGCAAACCGAGGTGGTCGTAACCCGAGGTACGACTGTATTGGTAAAAAGAATTAAGCAAGTTCTCATCTTACCTGTGGGTTACCTTTGAATCTGCCTGAGAGCTCTGTGCAATCAATTTTACAAAGATAACATTATCTAGGTGAAAGCCCCAATGAACGGTGGATTTTACTGAGTAAGCAAGCATACAACCATGCTTTAAAAAGCCAAAACATTCACTCCAAACTAAGCCAATGCAGTACAAAATAGATGAAAGAAATAAGAAAGAGCAGGAACTTCTGAAACAATTCCCCAGGATGGATCAGAATTAGCACTATCAATCTCAGAATGCCTGGGCTCAACAATAAACTCAGATTATAACTGGTACTAGAATTCTTGCCAATGATTCAGTAACTTTATTTCTGAAGGTTAGATATGTCAATCATTAATATGTCAGTAACCAATACAACAGACAATATTTGAAATAAAGGAGTGTACATTTACATTTGCAACAGAAACAGCTTCATAAGAACAGAGCAGACACAGTCCTTCAAAATTCCAAAAAAAGACAAAATTTTACTTCCCAACACAAAACTAATTTACTTAAAATTCAAAATTAAGTAACTTGCCAAAAAAATACATTTTGGGAGTTGTTTTCTTTCATACAGACTGAAAGGACGCCTTTATTCAGTAAAATGGTGTGTAATGTATCTATGGTTATCAACAATGAAATAGCAAGTCAATTTTACTTACCAATCTTGTCAAGTTCCAGAACACTGTATTCTATTGCCAAAGATTGAAAGAGATCTTTCACCTGCAAAAAAATATTTTGTTTTTAAGTGAGACCAGGGAAAGGCATAAAAATTGAACCTTTATTTCTCTTTGAATAATAGTGCTTTTTTCTCTTATGAAATTATAGAGTGCATCTGTAGGTAATCAACAAGTGTTGGCTATAACCGTTTATGATACATTATACGGAAGATTGCTAGTTTTATTTTATATAATTTAAAAGCACACAAAGCCACTGGCATCCTGTCCTGAAAGAACCGCCAAGAGCAGTTTTCCTTTGGTGAGGGCATAGCCTTCCCACCAGAAATGCTCCTCTCCACTAGCAGAGCGATCACTATGTGCTATCCTAACCCATTTCCCACCACCTCTGTGGGGCTGGATAGCATTGCAATCCCATACCCACCTGCTTCATAGAAAGCACCACTGAACTGAATGGGAATTTCTTATGTGTAGGCCTTTATAAGATTGGGAAGTTAAATGTCACAAACCTCTTACAAAGCTGGTTGTAAGACAGACCTTTTGTGGGAATATTTTTAATATATTATTAAAAATATATACATATTCTCCAAGAGAAAAAATACTATTTTGTAGCAGATATTTTTCCCCCATTAATGCCACTCATCAAGTGAAAGCAATTTATGGAGGCAGAAAGCTAGATAATTTAAATCTACTGGTTATCTCTTTGTAAGATATTTTATTAAGAATACAGTGGTACCTCGGATTATGAACTGAATTAGTTCCAGAGGTCCATTCTTAACCTGAAACCGTTCTTAACTGGAGGTGCGCTTTCGCTAGTGAGGCCTCCCGCTGCCACCGCGCCGCCGGTGTGCAATCTGTGTTCTCATCCTGGGGCAAAGTTTGCAACCCGAGGTACTACTTCCGGGTTAGCGGAGTTTGTAACCCGAAGCGTTTGTAACCTGAGGTACCACTGTACATCTGTGTTATACCAAGTGCTTTATTCTCATCAACCTGCTTTATTCTCATCAACCCACTAGGCTGATGAAACTGTGCAATGTAAAATGGAACTGGTTAGGTGCCTAAATGACTAGTGCTACACTTAGTGGCATAACCTGATCAACATTATGAGGCAATTGCAAATGCTGGAGTGATGGTGAAGGTATTATCAAGGCTTAGCCTTAGTAATAAGCAATTCCTGCTTCTTATTTCTTCTTAACCATTTTAAGGATGTTAACAAGGGTGAAATAAGGCACCAAGCGGATGGAAACAAGTCCTCCCTTCAACAAAGCCATAATTTCTGGGCCACAAGCTGCAGGCCCAATATTAAGGAAAAACTGCATAGGAACATTTGCCAAGTGCTTATTTTACCCTTGAATTATTTCCTCTGTCATAAAATGATAATTTAATATAAATATTGCTAGTGTAATATTCAACAGAAGCAGCTACTGTGGTAGTTTAAATGAACAGTACTACTGTATTTAAGAGAGTCTGGTGTGATACTCTACTTTCCAGAACAATTCTTGGCATCTGATCTGCTTTTTGTTTTTCTAAACCAGTTCACCTACATTAAAAACTGCTGTGAAGCTAATTAGCAGGCTCCCATGACTGCTACTTTATAAGCCAATTATGATTTTGTAACATAAATCATGCTGACTTGGATACTAATTATATGCATTCTTGCGCACATATTTATATTCATGCACTATTATTTTTATTTTATTCATTAAATTTGTATACAACTCTTTATCCAAATACCGCAGGGCAGTTTACAACATAAAAATACAAAATGAGAACACAAAATAACATAAAATAAACATAAAATAAACCAAAGCAAACCAATAACTCCCCTCCCACAAACACATTTAAAAGGCCACAGAATGTCAAATCAGCCAAAGGCCTGGTTATGGAGATACCGGTACATTTTTGCCTGTTGCCTAAAGATATGCAACGAAGGTGCCAGGCAGGCATCCTACAGGCATGCTAAAAAATTGCTGTTGAATGTGATGGGCATATGCGACAATCCTTTCACAAAACTCAAGTTTCCAGACTATTTGTGATTGTGTATTTGCCTGTTTATTACAACCTCAGAAAACAAGAACGTGCTACAGTGATTAGAATAAGCGGTTTGTGCATTAAAGATAAAATTCTAGCACTAGTCCATTGATTTCAATGTGCCTACTTCAAGTATGACCCATACTGGGCTTCACCCAGTATATGTGTATGTTTTCTGTAGAGAAACTCTGTCATAATTCATATACGTTTATTGCAATAATTCTATCTGACCTTTTGGCTTCACAGATGTAGTAGAGGAAGCTGTCTTAACTGATTAGGTCAATATTGTCTACACCAGGAGTGGAGAAGCTTTATGGCCTAGGAGGCTAGATCCCCACCTCCCACGGCTCAACTTTGACAGGTGTGTGTGTGTTCAGCTGATAGGCAAGGAGTTCAATCCTGCTTTCTGCAGGGATAGGTTGCACAAGTAAGTTCACTTGTGCACCCAAACAAAGCAGGATTCAACTCTCTGAGCATCAGCTTACGGGTGGGGACTTCAATCTCATTTTCTGCGAAGATCAGCTGTGCCAATGAGTTCCTTGTGGGGAACTCGCTGCACAGCAAAACTAAGCAGAATTGAACTCCACACCCATCAGCTGATGGGCAGGGAGTTCAAACCTGCTTTCTGCAGGAATATGCCATGTAAGCAGTCAATCCAGCCATGTATCTACCTGTCTCACTCCGACATCAGTTTTGGGGCGGGGGGAATGTTCCACCCCTAACATTCAAAGGTATTTTATATCTTTACCTATAACAGAACTTAAAAAGTGGCAGAAGCCGTAACCAACAGCAGAAGTTAAAACTAACAAGCACCCATAATTAGAACCAGCAGCCAGCAATGACCTCTAAGCCACATCCAATTCACCAGTACTTATCATCCAAGATGACTAGCCTATGAGGGAATCTGCCAAATGGTTACGACATGAAGCTCTGCAGGTCTGGGCTATACTACTACAGAGAATGTAAAAAAGGGATAGAAAGGCCAACTCCCTGGATTCAAAGCAGCCAGCCACACACTAGAGGAAACCACCTTATAATGAATCAGACCACTAGGTCCATCTAGCTCAGTATTGTCTACATCAGGCATACCCAAACTTCGGCCCTCCAGATGTTTTGGACTATAATTTCCATCATCCCTGACCACTGGTCCTGTTAGCTAGGGATCATGGGAGTTGTAGGCGAAAACATCTGAAGGGCCGCAGTTTGGGGGTGCCTGGTCTACACCAACTGGCAGCATGTCTCCAAGGATCTTTCCCAGCTGGTGATGCTGACATTTGAACCCATGACCCTGTGTATGCAAAGCTGTGGCTTCTATACCTAGGAAATAACTATCTCTAGAGCTCTTTGTTCCTGCTAAAATTGTGCCATTTTTCTGCGACTTTGTTTTTTCTTAAAATTGTAACAAGTGCATGCTATTGAATTATGTTTTAAAACATAAGTATTTCAACAAAACATATTTTAAAATGAATGCATAAACTCCCAATGACATTAGCCCGCAATCCTATACACTTTTAGATGGCAGTAACTTTTGAGCAGAGATTCATAGGACTGCACTGTAATTTTGGCCACTAAAAATTCTGACAGATTTTAAACAGCATATAAAAATAATAACATGCTTAAATTGCATTTGGTTTTGCTTATCATAAGCCAATCAATTTAGGGTAATGGGGAAAGTTTTTAATTTAATGTTTTCCAGAAAACCTGTATCACTGCATTGATAAAAACCTTGCAAAAATATTCGGAACTGTCCCCTGAAGACTTCTCTTCACTTTTTTTTTCCAAATGGAAAAATGCTTTGAGGAACACTGAAAACAACTCCTCTGGATAGCTCAGGTGGTTAGAGTGTGGAATATTTATTATCATTTGGGATGAGTGAAATGAAAGGCCAAGGATTTACTCAAAATGTTTTACATGTGAATATTTTTGTGTATGACAGTCTATATCATTAGAGAATGATAATTCCTGTGAATACTATTACATACAACACTCAAATCCAAGATGCACTTCTGCACCTTGCTGCTGTCTATATGCAAGCAAGAAAACAGGGTCTTGGTGGCTTCTGAATGGCTCCTTGCTTTTTTCAGGTGATCTATGTGCTACCTGGAAACACTAGAACCAAGCATACCGCATGTAGCAATCTACAGTTATCTCTAGTATTACAGACGTACCTTGGAAGTCGAATGGAATCCATTCCGGAAGTCCGCTCGACTTCCAAAACGTCCAGGAACCAAGGTGCGGTTTCTGATTGACTGCAGGAAGCTCTTGCAGCCAATTGGAAGCTGCGGAAGCTGCATTGGACATTTGGATTCCAACGAACGTTCAAAAACCAGAACAATCACTTCCAGTTTTTGATCGTTCAGGAGCCAAAACGTTCGACTCCCAAGGCGTTTGAAAACTAAAGTACGACTGTACATATATTCACAAATGTAAAGAACTAAGGCATTTCTACTTCTGAGACTGTGATCTAATGCACACTCATCTGAGTGTAAGCTCCACTAAAAAGATACATCAGAGAAAAATTTGAAATAATTGCTCTGTGGCAGGCATCCCCAAACTTCGGCCCTCCAGATGTTTTGGACTACAATTCCCATCATCCCTGACCACTGGTCCTGTTAGCTAGGGGTCATGGGAGTTAGAGGCCAAAACATCTGGAGGGCCGCAGTTTGGGGATGCCTGCTCTGTGACTTTCAAGTTGCATCCAACACCACAAGAGTGGAAAGGACCTTATGCAACCAATCTTTTCCTCCCCGCCCATACCCCCTCCCCAGCAGGATCAGGGGGAAAAACTTGCCCAACACTGTGGGCTGTGTCTTAACAAGGTTACAACGGGAGGTGAAATCACCCCAAATCAGGCAAAGGAATACTGCAACACTCGCCCAAAGATCTCAGCAGTAGGCTATTTCCCCCTTGCACTACAGCATCATAAGACACAGCCCATAATGTTTGGTAGGTTCCCCCAAACCCCACAGAGAAGCTTCTCATGAATGCTCAGGAATAGGAGGGGATGGGAGAGAACTGTTGCTCATGATGCCTTCTTATTGTGATGTTAAATACAACCTTTCATAAATATACCAAGCAGTACAATGCATTATACGCTAATTATAAATGACACATTTTACATTGTTAAACCCTAACAAGGGAGGGATTGAAATTCTCTCCTTTGAACTAACCAACCAAGTAATTGTCTGTTGGGTTCAATACTTTTTATTTTTGTGTCTTTTCCTTACACATTGAAAAACAGCTTACTGTAACTTACAACTGACAGTGGGGGAAAACATAATATTTAATTCTATTATATGGTTAGCCAAATAATGCTGCATGAAGAAACAATCACCATCTTTTTAAAAAAGTACTATGTATCTAAAGAGCAACATAGTCTCCTAATCTCAACAAGTCAGACATCTTTATTTACCTTCTCACTCTATTGTTCGCTTGCGCCTTTAATGTACTATTATTTAGACAACTATTACCTGGTTTTACTTGTGTTAATTCACTATCAACATTTCAATTCAGTTCCCTAATTGCTTACTACGTTATTTGATTGTTTTCTGGTAATGGAAGGGGATTTCAACACACAGCAGCCTATACTCATACTCGGTCTTTACAACTAGTTCAAGAAGAACATATGATCTTTTACCCACATAATTTTTTAGCTCTGCTATGACTCATTTTTGGTATTAGATTGCTTCCTGATTTGGACCAGTTACGACTTTCCATACAGAGGGTAAGAGCTGTACAGGGCCAGGAAAAAAGCACTTGCTCAACACAGAGTTCTGTTTCCTCTTTTCCTCAGCCTTTCCTTTACATGTCAATGTTACATGCAAAAACTAACCACACTTAAAAACATTATGGTGGTCCATAAGCAATATTTTGACTAGTAAACCAATTAAATCATACAAATCTCTTAATACAAAACTTCCATTTCCAGTGACATGACAGTAAGTGCACAAGTAATCAGAGATGAACATGTCATCTAACTGATTTGTTGTTCCTCATGAAAATTTTATATGAGAAGCTTTAATCATCAGATTATCTGCTTAAAGCATACATATTAGCCGCAGCCACAAACATAAGATAAAGTTAGAGACTGTCTCTTGCGGTTCAACTTGTTGCCCATCCCTAGTTCCATCAGGGAAGCCTTTATTTCAAAAACTCTGATGTGGGCGCCTGAGAGTGACACACCAAAGGGAGAGAAAAATACACAACTTAATTAATCTTATTTATTTATTTATTTATTTACCACCTACAATTACTTCAGGCTCTTCACCCCCACTGAAAAGTTTTACCGGTAACAGGCTTCTGATGATCACAACGTATTTCCCCTGAATGACAGATTTAGCCAGTTAAATGCCTAACACAGCTGAGCTATCTTCAAGTCAGCTGAAGTGAGCTTATTTTGAGATACAGGTCCCAAATATGTCTTTAAAAAACACCACATTTAATTTGTATTTAATAGATACTGTTTTTAGTGCCTTTTCTATTTCCAATCTTATGCTCTATACCTCTAACACATAAAGTAAGTCAGGAATCACACTAGATTCCACAAACCAATCAAAGACATATATGAGCTACAAACATATCTGAAGGGTGATCCTGGACACAGTTGTCTCAATTATTTCAATGAGGTTTCATTCCAAAACAGCACTTTTAAAATTTTAGTCCATTTGGTAATTAATTAGGAAACCCTGGCATTGATTATTTTTTAAACAGAAGCAGGAGGGCAGTGGGTTATGAAGACTCAGACTTCTAGTTCAGGCCCACCTTGAACCGTGTCCTTTCCCTCAATAAAGCAATACCAGGTCAACATCGAGAGACAGTATGGTGTAGTGGTTAGTGTGTCAGAGGCAAGTGTGAATGAATCCCTACTCAGCCATGCAGCTCACTGGGTGACCTTTGGCCCAGACACTGCTTTTCAGGCTAACCTACCTCATAGGGTTGGCGAGGGGGATTAAACCTATTGGTTTATTTCCTAAAATCTATACACAGCTTGCTTGCAAGCAAAACTCAGAGCGGTTTACAAAAAGCTAAAACTATAAAACCAGGGGGTGGGGCGGAAATTGCTACACATTATTATTTTTATCATTAATTTAATTTATATACAATACTGCCCTATACCCGGAGGTCTCGTTAACGCATAGAATAAGTTAAAACACTGAGGCAGATTCGAATTCGCACTAGCCTTTCCAAGCATCTGGGTAGTCTTGCAAGAACGAGCAGGGCAAGGAAAAGGTGAATGTCATATGACTGTCATTAGATAAACCAATAAAATCCACCTAGGCAGAGGGCGGTCGAGGCCCCTCGCCATTCCTGCTAGGCTCTTGTCACTTGACGCTCACAGAGCCGACGCTGGCAGAGCCACTCCGGCAACACTCACCCCGCAACCGTAGCCAAGCCTCAAGGAAGCGGGCTGTCCGGTGATGAGGATGCGCGGCCGCCTTCGCGGATACTGAAGGCAGGGCCCCGTTTGCGCGCCCCTTCCCCGACCCTCCACCCCTCACTTCCACCGCCGCGCGGTGTGAGCCTGCGCTGGCGCTCCCCCCAGTGAGGTGGGGGGGGGCCTAGTTCCCTCTCTCTCCCGGCGGCGGGCAGCGCGGCCTCCTCGGGCCTCCGGCGCCCCCGCTGCCCTTCCAGGGGTCGTTGCCAAGGCGACGCCCGCTTCCTCCCTCCGCGCCTCACCTTCCTGCAGAAGGGGCAGTAGCTCTTGCTGAAGATCATGACCCGGTGGGAGCTGATCAGGCTCCGCACGCGGAGCTTCAGAGCGTCCCAGTCCGGCATCCGGACCTGCTGACCCGGAGGCGGCATGGCTGGCTTCTCTGGCCTGATGAGGAGCAGAAGAGACGGCGGCGGTGTCGGCGGCGAAGAGCCGCTATGGCTAAATGCAGCAGCGGCTGCTGCTGAGGCGGTAAACTCACTCGCCTTGCTTGCGCATGGGCAGTGGGGGAGGCCCTCGACTCCGCCCCTCTCCGCCTTCGCCCTCAGGGGAGCGGGCGGGCCCGCGAAGGGGACTGGAGAGGAGGAGGGAGACGGACGATTGAACCCCTCGGTCTTCCTCGGGGCGGGCGAGTAGGATAAGCGCCCGCCAGGGATGGGCCCTTGAGCATAGCTGCCAAGTTTTCCCTTTTCTCGCGAGGAAGCCTATTCAGCATAAGGGAAAATCCCTTAAAAAAAGGGATAACTTGGCAGCTATGCCCTTGAGCAAAACGGGAGGCAAAGGGTGGTCAGGATTCTGGCGCCGCGCGAAGGTATCCCTGCCTCTCCCTGCCCCGTGTTGTAAAACTAAAGGTTACTCTCGAGGAGACCTCAAAGGACCTTCCCCGGCTCGCTCTCTCTTCCCTCCGCAAACCCAAATGTGGAAACTCTCTCTTAAAAATAATGATAATAATAATGATTCAGAAAATGGCAACTCAAATGATCAAGGGGATGTGGCAAGTTTCCCTGTGATGCATAGCTGTCAAGTTCTCCCTTTTTAAAAGCGAAATTCCATTATGCTGAATAGGCTTCCTCGCGAGAAAAGGGAAAACTTGACAGCTATGCTGATGAAAGGTTGCATTATATAGGACTTTTTCGTGTCAGGAAAAAAGGCATGGGGAAAGTAGACAAAAGTTTTATTTGCTCTGTCGCATCGCCTTTAAGACTGACGAAGCTAAATGCTGGAGGTTTGCATACAAAGAATACTGTTGTGTAAAGCACCCTGGCTTCAAGTTACAAGAAAGAAGATTCCAACTCAACATCAGGAAAAACTTTCTGACATAGCTGTTCAGCAGTGGAACAGACTCCCTCTGGAGGTGGTGGGCTCTCCTTCCTTGGAGGTTTCTAAGCAGAGGTTGGATGGCATAGCTGTCAACCCTCCCTTTTTTGCGGAAAATTCCCTTATTCCAAGCCACAGCTGTCAGCCTTCCCTTTTTTGCTGGAAATTCCCTTATTCCAGCTCCATTTCCAGCTGCTATCCTGGATTGTTAGATATACCGTAGGCTGTCCCTGGGACAGGTGAGGCTGCTGCTGATCCCTTATTTTCAAATCCGAAAGTTGACAGCTATGTTGGATGGCCATCTGCCAGGGGTGCTTTAGCTGAGATTCCTGCATTGGACTAGAAGACCCATGGGTCCCTTCCAACTCTAAGATTCTATGAACCTCTTTTTCACACAATGCATGAGCTGTGGAACTCTCTCCCAGAAGAGGCGGTGACAGCCGCCAACCTGGAGGGCTATATCAGCAGCTGCTAGCCACAGGGTCCATGCTCTGCCTCCACTGTCAGAGGCATTCCGCCTGAGGATAGCAGTTCCTGGGAATCGCAAGTAGACAGAGTGCTGTTGTGCTCAGGTCCTGCTTGTGTGCTTCCCGCAAGCTTTTGGTTGGCTGCTGGGTGAGGACAGGATGCTGGACTAGATGGGTCATTGGCCTAATCCAGCAATAGTCTTGCTGTTGTATCCCAGCAACTGACATTGAGAAGCATGGCTCCTCTGATGCAGGAGGTTGCATATAGCAAGCAATAACAATTGCAGAGCCCCTCCCTCCCATGTGTCCCTGTTTTCCAGGGACAGTCCCAGATTTACAAAAGCCATTCCAGTTTCTGATTTGATACCAGAATGTCCCACTTTTCCTTAGGACGTTCCTATTTTCATCAGAGAAATGTTGGAGGATATGGAGTTATGTGACCCCCAAAACCAAAGAGATAAGTAATCATACAACCTACAGAAGACAGAAGTTTTTTTTTAATTTTTAATGTTTTATTATGTTGGAGGCCACCCAGAGTGGCTGGGGAACCCAGTCAGAGGGCTAGAGTATAAATAATAAATTTATTATTATTATGGAATAGGACATCCCTGTTTTCATTGGAGAAATGTTGGAGCGTATGCAATAGCTGTTGATGGACTCCAAAAAGTAAATCCAGAGTATGTTTTTTTTATACAAAATGAGGGAACCCTTTTGTCTCATTGCCTGTTCCTTCATTGCAGGTGCATCTCAGTGTTTTCTCGTGAACTCAGTACTTGGGTGTTCTGCTGCTGCCAACAGTGATGAATCTCTGTGCTCTGTGTTAATTTTTATTTTTTCTTTATTGTATAGTTGCAATGAAGACAACATTTATATACAAATTTCACTATCCACTAATCAAACACAATGATTCATAATATAAAGAATACTGTTGTGTACAGCATCCTGACATTTGTTGTTCCAAAACTCTTTAATAAATAAATACCACTTTCTTATGAAAAAAAATCAGAATTTGCTTTCATTTCCCCATATTTTTTAAAATATGCCATGTTTTCCAAAACAGTCTGAAACAGGAGCAATATCTCTTCCAGTAACTTGCAAGGCATATCTTGCAGCCATCAATTCATTATCCATCTCTTTCAAGTGCAAAATTTTTCAAATGATGTAATAATAATAATAATAATAATAATAATAATTTAATATTTATACCCCACCCATCTGGCTGGGTTTCTCCAGCCACTCTGGGCGGCTTACAATAGAAAAATGAAATAAAATAATCTATTAAACATTAAAAGCCTCCCTAAACAGTGCTGCCTTCAGATGTCTTCTAAAAATCTGGTAGCTGTTTTTCTCTTTGACATCTGATGGGAGGGCGTTCCACAGGGCGGGCGCCAGCACTGAGAAGGCCCTCTGCCTGGTTCCCAGCAACTTGGCTTCTCGCAATGACGGAACCGCCAGAAGGCCCTCAGTGCTGGACCTCAGTGTCCGGGCAGAATGATGGGGGTGGAGACGCTCCTTCAGGTGTACTGGACCGAGGCCATTTAGGGCTTTAAAGGTCAGCACCTTTAAACTGTGCTTGAACACTTTGAACTGTGCTTGGAAACGTACTGGGAGCCAATGTAGATCTTTCAAGACCGGTGTTATGTGGCCTCGGCGGCCGCTCCCATTCACCAGTCTAGCTGCCGCATTCTGGATTAGTTGTAGTTTCCGGGTCACCTTCAAAGGTAGCCCCACGTAGAGCGCATTGCAGTAGTCCAAGCGGGAGATAACCAGAGCATGCACCACTCTGGCGAGACAGTCTGCAGGCAGGTAGGGTCTCAGTCTGTGTACCAGATGGAGCTGATAGACAGCTGCCCTGGACACAGAATTGACCTGCGCCTCCATGGACAGCTGTGAGTCCAGAATGACTCCCAGGCTGCGCACCTGGTCCTTCAGGGGCACAGTTACCCCATTCAGGACCAGGGAGTCCTCCACACTTGCCCACCTCCTGTCCCCCACAAACAGTACTTCTGTCTTGTCAGGATTCAACCTCAATCTGTTAGCCGCCATCCATCCTCCAACCGCCTCCAGGCACTCACACAGGACCTTCACCGCCTTCACTGGCTCTGATTTGAAAGAGAGGTAGAGCTGGGTATCATCCGCATACTGATGAACACCCAGCCCAAACCCCCTGATGATCTCTCCCAGCGGCTGCATGTAGATGTTAAAAAGCATGGGGGAGAGGACAGAGCCCTGAGGGATCCCACAAGTGAGAGCCCAGGGGTTCGAACACTCATCGCCGCCCACCACCACTTTCTGAACACGGCCCAGGAGGAAGGAACGGAACTACTATATTACAGTGTCCCCAGCTCCCAACCCCTCTAGATGGTCCAGAAGGATGTTATGGTCGATGGTGTCAAAAGCCGCTGAGAGATCCAGCAGAACCAGGAAACAGCTCTCACCTTTGTCCCTAGCCCGCCAAAGATCATCAACCAGTGCGACCAAGGCAGTTTCAGTTCCATGATGAGGAATGAATCCCGACTGGAAGGGATCCAAATGGTCCGCTTCTTCCAAGCGTGTCTGGAGTTGTTCAGCAACCACATGTAGGACCACATGAGACTCCATTGAAAAATAATAACCTGTAATTTCATTTTGTTAACTTAGACATTTTCCCCCACAAAAGGCTAATTACTGGGCATGCCTAAAACCTGGGGGGGGGGAATCGGAAGGTGTGTATATTGCAAAAAATTGCATATGAAAATGGATACTAGGAAAAAATCACACTGAAATGCTGGTGAATTCTCATGAAGACTTTTTTTAAAAATGCAAACTTATATGCAAATATGGAGAACTGAACTTAAGACTAGCCCAAGGTTACCCAGCAACTGCATGTGGAGGAGCAGGGAATCAAACCCGGTTCACCAGATTATAATTGGTGGAGTGTCAAGCCTTATAAGCACAGCAGCTCATCCCCGGTAGGTCATGCCCCATGGATTAGTTGCTGAGACTGAAAGTCCCCACCTCCCCACAGCTGTCTAAGTCCCCTCCTCTCTGGGGCTTTTTTCAAGCAAGTGGAGACTGTTCCTGTGTGAAGACAACCTCTTTTCTGCCCTTTTCATGCCTCTTCTGATTCTGGGAAACAAGGTGGAAGGTGAGCTCGTCACAGCAGGATCATCTCTGCCTCCTGCTCTCCCTTATCCCATTCTCCTGCTTCAGCTTCTGACTCTGATTCTGGACTTCTCTCTGACATAGACACTCCTAGCTCACCAAGCCCTGTTACCTCTTCAGCTTCTGACACCTCCTCCCAGTCTTCTTGCTCTGGCTACTCATTGTTGCCCCACCACCAATCCCCAGTATCCGAGTCTTCTTCCCTTGGAGGTTCCCCATCTGGTTCCCCCATTATTCCTCTGTGTCCAACCACTGTATGACAGTAATACTTGAATAGGGACCACACAAACTGTAAGTATCTAAGTACATTGATAGTTATATTTGAAATCTACTACCTTCTTCAAAATCAAATTCATTCAATGCCATTCACCTCACTGCAGAACTGATAAAACAAGTTTACGTGATTATAGCATATGCACAAAACGAGCACACACTGCTGAGCATCTTCAACTGGTTGAATCAGAATTTGGTTTCTATCGGCATGTTACTGAGGCATCCAGGAAACGCTGCAAATAATTTGGAGTTGTATTAATTATAATCTTATCCTCAGTCTTGTTTGCTTAATGGGCTGCAACACTACCTTCCATTGATTAGACTGAATGGCCTTTTTTCAACTCCTTACCCGAAGCTTCCATGTGCTTCTGAAATATTACGCATCATAAATTGCCACAACTGGGTGAGGTGGTTCTGGTGTGTTTTGTAATAGTTCTATTGCTGATGGAGTCTCTGAAATTGCACAAGCATCTCGCACTGGGTTTTGTTGTCAAATAGATGTATAAGCTGCAAATGAAGTAATGTCATTTATGTGGGATGGTAAAGAACATCTGTTTTGCCATGGTACAAAACTTGGCAGAACACCATTATTAATGGTAACATTCTCAAAGGTTTGTAAGTCTCTCTCCTCCCCCCAGTAGAGACTTTACTTCCCATGATCCATATTGGATTGTGCCATACCAAACCTAAGGACCCAAAGTACACAATCCTTTATTCACAGTCTGCCAGCTGCAGAGCTTTAGGAATCAGTAGAAGCCTCACTCTGCTGGCACAAGCCCATGCTACCATTAAATGAGTGTAGGATACAGAGTCCATGCTATGCATCCATGCAATGACTCCCCCAGTTAACTGTCCCAATGACACACCTTTGCTGGATTGCTCAATGGGTGTATCAAGGCTGTTCTTCTGGTACATCTGTCATGGTGGCCATGTGTCTGGTATTCTAGGAACATAAGAAATTGCTGCATATTGATTTAGACAATGAGTCCATCTAGCTCAGTGTTGTCTACACTAATAGGTGGCAGGTCTCCAGGGTTTTAGGTGGGGGACATTCCCAGCCCTACCAGGAAAGGCAGCAGGGATAGAACCTGGGACCTTCTGCTCCCAAAGCCAGTCTCTAGGTGCTTCTGCCAAATCCTATAGCTACTTAGCCAACAGAATGGGACCTGCTGTATTACTTTCCTCCAGTTAATTTTGCAATCTTGACATTTCACTGAAGCTGTTAGTAAGTTCCAAAAACCATTCAATATGTGAAAGTGTGAAAGGCTTGCCACCTACATTTAAAAGTATTTTGGTCTGCCTCCATTGTATCTCAATCTCTAGTTACACTGTCAGAGGCAGTATTTCTCTGAATACCAGTTGCTGGGAATCACAAGTGGGCAGAATGTTGTGGTGCTCATGTGCTGCTTGCAGGCTTCCCATGAGTATCTGGTTGGGCACAATGAGAAGAGGATGTTGGACTGGATGTTGCCCCATTGCCCTGATCCAGCAGGCTCTTATCCTACTGAACTGCACAAGTTACTCTAGTGCAAGATTAACCAAAACAGAGATGAGGGCAAATGCTGTTTTGTATCTCTGTATTTGCAAAGCAAATAATGTTAAGCAGCAGCCATGGATTATTATTGTAGTAGATGCTGGACTGTTGTTGATGTTGTTAAATTAAATTTATATACCGCCTTATACCCGCAGGTCTCAGGGTGGTTCACAAGATAAAATCACAATGTTAAAACACAAAATACATAATCAAAATAAAAACCGGAACAACCCAATAACTCCCCGCAAACAACCAGAGAGGAAATATAGAATTTAAAACACACATACACAATATTTGCAACAAAACATATAAAAATAAGCACCCATCAGGTATCATCAAGGAGTTAGCATGGGGGAAAATAATAACGATATGGCTGTCTTTCAATAGTGAATAAATAGGGAGTTAGCAAAAAACTAACACAGACAAAATATTTTTCAGCATCTGATGACAAGATTCCTAATGCATGAGGATTCTTTGTTTATTTGCTGTAATTATATTCAGTAATATTCTTCCTTTTTCCGACCCATGAATATATTTAGCAAAGCCTGCTTGATCTTGCTAGAAAACAGCAGATTTAGTGAAGACTTTGGATATAATTTCTGTATTAAAAGTAATTAGTGATCAGTTAACCTGGGAACATGCATAACAAATTTCTTGGGCAAATAGATTTAAGACACAAAGATAGCTGTGTCTTACATCATATTGAGATTTATAGCCTGCTCTGGATCTGCCCACGAAGTTACTGTACATGCAACTCTAACCCAGAAATGTTTATGGAGAAGGAAGTTCTACATAATGCAATGTCATGTATTACTAAACACAAGTTTCAGTGACACCATTGGATCTTACTTCTGAACAGAGACTATCAAGGATGTAAGCTCAGGAGGACCAGGTTGTCAATCATTTGACCTGTTACTGCTTTAGAAACACACTCAAATATGTCAAATGAATCATGGACGTAGCTAAGAGCAGTGAAATCAGGACAAGTGCTGCTCACATACCTAATGAAAGTCCAGAAGTTCACTTTAAACCTCAAGTTCAAGTGTGCAGCCAGTCTGCCCAATATCAGAGATGTCATTGCAACAGCATGGCTTCAGATGAATATAGCATTTTTTCAGTAAGATCTGCATCTTTCCTGTCGAACACGAAGAGGGATCCTGCATGAACGTGTCTAGCTCCAAGCTCACCATATTCTTAGAAAGCTGCAAATCTGTCTTGTAGAAGGTCTGTGCAAATGCCCCATGGATATTGCCTCCTATTTTTGCATGAGACCTCGCACTGGGTTCCTTTCATAGGACCACATGTAGAATTGATGATTTTGTGAAAGCCTGGAAAGGAAATACCGGTAGTGTCATATCTAGCGATCAGAGGAAGGAGGCAGGAGCTGTGATTATTCAAAGCACTTTCATAGGAACATAAGGAGAGCCTGCTGGATCAGGCCAATGGCACATCTAATCCAGCATCCTGCTCTCAGAGCATGCAATATGAACACAATGGAACTTCTCCCTCTCCTCCCCCACCTGCCCCCAAAATCTGCTCTTGGAACTCTATGAATCTCAGGGGAGCAGAGAGAGAGAGGGGACATTATGCTGCTCTTGTACAAGTTACACCACACACACACACACACACACACACACACACACACACACTGCTTTAGTTGGATGCAACTCAGAATAAATGCTCAGCTTATAGTGGATGTTGCATTACTTCTGCACGAACTTTGTAGAAACAAATAAAACAAATCAAATCAAACAAATACTTGAAGGAGCATTATTATTATTATTATTATTATTATTATTATTATTATTATTATTATCAATCGACTGGAAGAACTGATGAATAAGCAACCACAAGGCTACAATCTGTATACAATGGTACCTCTACTTATGAATAACTCTACTTACAAATGTTTCTACTTACGAATGGAGCTCCTTCCGCCATCTTGGATGCGGTTTAGATAGGATTTTTTC
The DNA here is from genome assembly GCF_963506605.1 of Zootoca vivipara. Taxonomy (NCBI): domain Eukaryota; kingdom Metazoa; phylum Chordata; class Lepidosauria; order Squamata; family Lacertidae; genus Zootoca; species Zootoca vivipara. The sequence continues at coordinate 39,080,565 of NC_083277.1, forward strand.
TACTTACGAATTTTTAGATAGGGTTGCTTCTACTTACGATTTTTTTCTCCCAATGCATTCCTATGGGATTCAACTTACAATTTTTTTCAACTTACGAATGTTTGGAACGCATAAAATTCGTAAGTAGAGGTACCACTGTACAGCCGGTGTTACTTGCCTTGAAATGCCTTTGCCGTGCCCACTTGCCTTGTATTGCGCTATATAGTGTTGCGTTGTATGGAGAAAAATACATTTGCTGCTTGGCTGGGCTTCCATTACCTACAGTATTTTCAAAATAAAGACTGCATATTGTAGATCTGGGGTACCTGAGTCTGTTAGTGAATGGTAGAAACCAATAGACGGTAGTATTTAGATAATATTTGGGATATGAAGGGAAAATGCAAGCTGCAGAACTGTGCCAGACAAGAAATTCCTTGGTTAGCTTATGCATACCATCCTAGCCGGGTTAGCTGAGTGCAGAGCTATTGAGAAACTATGGGAAGCCAGGTACTGTGTCACTGAGGCCATTGGCAATGCAAAAAGCTATCCTTCCCCACCTACTCTGAAGCACAGACAGAGACAGGAGATTTGGGAGGTTGCCAAGGTGTCAGAGGGCATGATGTCACAGAAAAAATGTGTCCTTTTTGAAGTCTAAAGGTGTTCTGGGAACAAGAAGGAGGAAGCAGGCAGAACTCCATGCAGTGCTGGCTGGAGGAGAGACCAAGGCTGCTGCCTTTGACCCAAGCTTGCTGAAGCCATGAAAGGGGCAATGAGAGATGCTCTTGGGGTATAATGTTCTGCACCCCCCCTCCATTGAATACTTTAGGTGTAAATCTGTGTAAAACAAACCATCTTTTTTAAAGACACCAGCCTCCACTGTGCCTCGATTTCCCCAGCAGAAACACTACCCTGGAACCCCCTGTAATCTTGCTACTGCTCAGCAGAGATTTTGGGTGGTGAGCAACCTTCGTAACAATATGTTCAATTTCAAAATACCGTATGTTTTGCTTGTTTGAAGCAAATATGGGAAACCAAAGTGATCGAGGGGGTGGAGCAACTCCCTTATGAAGGAAGGTTGAAGCGTTCGGGACTTTTAAGCTTAGAGAAAGGGTGGGTAAGTGAGAGGTGACACGACAGAAGTTAATACAATTATGCATGGCATGAAGAAAGTGGCGAGGGGAACATTTTCCTCACTCTCTTGTACTACTAGAGCTGTAGTTGGACATCCAATAAAGCTGAATGTAGGAAAATTCAGGGCAGATAAAGTACACATAACCTATGGAACTTGCTCCCATGAGAGTGATGGCCCCCTCCCAAGATGGCTGTAAAGGGGGATTGGGCAAATTCAAGGAGGAGGGCTTTCAGCGGCTATTAACTATGATGGCTATGCTTTGCCTCCGCAGTTGGGAGGCAACGATGTGCTGGAAACCACAGGAGGGAAGATTGTTCTTGTGCTTGAATCCTGCTTAAAGGTTTCCCACAGGCATCTGGTTGGCCACTGTGAGAACAGTGGTGTTGAGCAACGGAACTGATCCAGTAGCCTGTTCTTATTTCCACAAATGTTAAAGCTGAAGGAGTATCCCTGATTAAATCCCTAATTGCCATTCTCCAAGCAAAAATGAAAATGAAATTTCTGAACTTACGAAGAAGTTTGATTGTATCCTTTTGGGCTTGAACCCATATAATGGTTTCCTGTCCTACTACAGGTCTTAATTAACATAGCAAAACTGGTGTGCTTTATGTTATCACCATGTAGTGCTGTTGCAAATAGTAACTGTTTATCTTAAAGCTTCACGTGGAGCTGTCACATATATCTGATGAAGCAGACTCTAACCCATGGGAACTTATGCTACAGTACATACGTGTCACAAGACTATGGTGTGAACTCTCCTAGATGTATGCGATACTTTAAAACATCTGCCTGCAAACTTTTACATGCATGTCCTTTTTATATTGTGCTTTTGGAGCTCAGGGTTGCAAAAACCTGGCAAAATCTGCCACCTGGAGGACTGTGTCGAGAAATGCCGTTTCTCTTTTAAGCTGAATTTCTGTTCTGGGGAATATATAAAAAAAGAATATAGAATGCAGATCAGTGCTTGGGAGAAAGTATTTGGGAGTTTATATACACGCATAAAAATTGCACAGATGGCATATTGCATGTCTAAACTTCTGTCCAGTTGTAGCCATAATATTTTGATCAAATAAGAGAAAATGCAAAAAAGGGGAAAGGGGAAAGTTGGCAGTTAGGATCACTTCAAACAGTACAGATTTCCTATGCTGAAACAAACAAAAGTAAGAAAACCAGGTGCAGACCACTCCTGAATAAGTTTTTTTCTGTTGCTCTTTAAAGTTATGTTTTCCTAATTATTTTATGAGCTTTTGCAAACTTTGTGGTTTCATGTTTTTTATTGTTTTGTACTTCCATAGCTCAGTGATATAACACAGGTTTTGCATGCAGAAGGTTCCAGGTCCAATCTCTGGCCTCTTCTTGTAAGGCTAGGAAAGATTCCTTGAAACCTTGGAATGGCCAATCATTGTAAGCAATGTCAGAGCTGAAATGGATAAAGCAGCTTTGTACATTTTTGCGTACCCTGAGCAAATTGCATTGGAAAGTCAGTGTAAGTATTTTGAAAATAAATGCAAAAATGCATCTGAGGTGCTGAAGGCACCCATTGGAGAAAACCAGGAACTGGTACCTCTGTTGAAATAGATGGTAATGGGTTGACCTTACGTAGGTAACCACATGAATCAATCATATGCTGGAAGGCAGCCCTAGATATTTATCCTAAGGGCTTTTGATCTACTTTGCAGGCGTAATGATGAAATGAGGCAGCCATTCCAGAGAAGACTGTCGCAAGCTTCATTGGTATCCGGTCATTTGGGTGACATGGAAACAGCTGTCATCTTGGATTTACTAACGTCGGTAGCAAATTATGGTAAAAGATCTTTGAAGCAGTTTCGCATATGTTAGCACCATTAAGTAAATTATAACTTGCAACTGTGTGTGATTCACACAGCAAATTTGCCTTCGAAACTGGGAGGGGTATGAGATCAGGATACCCACAGACAGCCTGTGCAAATTGAAAAGAGATAAACTTATCCACTGAAGAGCAGGAAAATACAGCAAAAACAACCAGGAGTCCATAGCTGCCAAGTTATCCCTTATTTTAAGGGATTTTCTCTTATGCTGAATAGGCTTCCTCGCGAGAAAAGAGAAAACTTGGCAGCTATGCTTGTGGCACCTGAAAAACTAGCCAGTTTATTATAGTGGAAGCTTTTGTGGATGACAGCCCACTTCATCAGATGCATGATGTGCTATCCTGAGTTACAGGTATATGTACACATGGCTGGAGGGGATTCTTCAGTATGGGAAGAATTTGACGGCATACTATGATGATTGTTCTGTCAGTGCAAGTGTTTCTGCTTAGCAGATGGAACAAGCCCCCTCTTCCCCCAGTGTTCTGTAGGATTTCCCGACCCTCCAGAGTGGATTTGGGGAAGATATGGGGGACACATGGGAGGAAGAGGGGGAAGCCCTACTGTGCTAGCAGGAGCCCTTGTACTGGCTTCTGCAAGCATATCAGGTTAATGGACTCTGAGCCTATTTCTCAGTGTTAATTCCTTCCCCCCCCCAAATGGTGAAAATAGTACTACTTTGCAAAGTATTCTGAATCGTTTTTTATTATGTAAAACACACATACAGTGGTGCCTCGCTTAACGAATGCCCTGCTTAACATAATATCCACTTAACGAAAGGATTTTTCGAGCGGAGGTTGCCTCGCTAGAAGAATTCGTTTTATGAAAAATTCGTCTAGCGAATCGCGGTTTCCCATAGGAATGCATTGAAATTCAATTAATGCGTTCCTATGGGCAAAAAATAAATCAATCAATGCATTCCTATGGGATTCACTAGACGAATTTTTCGTTATAAGAAAAGACCCGGGGAACGAATTAAATTCGTCTAGCGAAGCATCACTGTACAATGAGAAGGAATTCAGCCCAGCATTTTGGTGCAGAGGACATCACCTGGACTCTTAAGAGAATCTTGCATGCATTAGGAACAGCGATCCCACCGGGAACACCTATTTGGTGTTGGTGACTTGTGGAAGTCAGTTGGCAGTTCACCACACCTCAGCCCCAGCGGTGTCTTCAGAGATTTCCCACTTCCAGCAGAACAGCTTCTTCCAGAGTCTCTGGTTTAGAAAAGCTCCTCTCCCACACAGTTCAAAGTACAGTGGTGCCTCGACTTACAAATTTAATCCGTTCCGAAGGCACCTTTGTAAGTCGAAAAATTCATAAGTCGGAAAACGCCATTGGAAATGCGATTTCCCATACGAATGCATTGAAAACGGAAAAAATTGTAAGTCGAAGCAACCCTATCTAAAACCGCTGCTGTTTTCCCCCGGATGTCAAGACATTCATAAGCGCGTGGCCATTACCCCCATTCGTAAGTCGAGGTACCACTGTAACAAAGTGTTGTCTCCAGACGCAAAACAAAGCTAAATAATGCTATCTAATATATACAGTTCTTCTGGACTTTGAAATACAGATACATATGTACAGAGTGAGTTATTAACACGATCACCATACTTGCCAATGCTGCTGTGTAAAACCCACAGCCTCTTCCCCCGACTCTTGGAGATTCAGAGTCAGACCCTGACAGCAAACAGGACAGGACACAAACATGCAACAGGACAAAATGAAAGCAATGCCCTAGAGCAGGGGTCAGCAAACTTTTTCAGCAGGGGGCTGGTCCACTGTCCCTCAGATCTTGTGCGGGGCCGGACTATATTTTGGGAAAAAATATGAACGAATTCCTATGCCCCACAAATAATCCAGAGATGCATTTTAAATAAAAGGACACATTCTACTCATGTAAAAACATGCTGATTCCCGGACCACCCGGGGGCAGGATTTAGAAGACGATTGGGCCGAATCTGGCCCCCGGGCCTTAGTTTGGGGACCCCTGCCCTAGAGACTGTTATACCCACATGCAGATGTGAATGACTCAGCAAGTCCTACCCTCCACCTTGCTGGTGTTGCTATGGTAACCCAGTGTATCTGCTCTCTTATCTCTGAACATCCAGATGTGGGGGATATGCTAACTCTAGACAAGAGACCAAGTGCTGTGTGATTTAACCCATTGTTCGTATTACACCAACATCTGGAAGAAGCTCTAGACTGGGAACTTAGTTCTAGCTAAGGAGGTCTGAGATTCTGGTTCTAGATTTAAGGGATGTGCAGCAATTCACCATGTATCTGTATCTGAATGGATTGACAGTATTTTTCTGACTTTGAGTGTTTTGTATGCACTGCTTTGATTTTCAATAAATGAAATTTTTAAAAGGGGGAGGAAGTAGGATTTTTCACATACCAAGGATTTTGGGGAGGCTTTTTGTCTTCTGTGACAAAAAAAATGTTGTTTCAGAGGTGAGGAGCGAAGGGAATATTTTGCTCATGGCTTAAAACATTTTTGAATTCTCCACTTCAATGTACTCTTTGGTGACGACGAAGGAACAGGAATAAGCTATTTTAAGCAAAGCAAGAGAAGCCAAATAAGCAGTATAACTTTAAAAAAAAATTATTGAAAGTTCCAAAAGTACATAATTATACAGGCACTAAACATGGTGAGACGTAAATAAGAGAGTAAAAGAGAAACGGAAACAGTGTAAAGGGGAAAAAACCCCAAGCTGTATACAGTGGTGCCTTGACTTACGAATTTAATCCGTTCCGAAGGCACCTTTGTAGGTCGAAAAATTCGTAAGTCATTGGTATGAGCTTTCGTGCGCATGCACACTTCTTCAGATACACATGCACATGAAAGCTCATACCAATGACAAACTTAGTTGGTCTCTAAGGTGCTACTGTTGTTGTTGTTTAGTCGTTTAGTCGTGTCCGACTCTTAAAGGAATTATTATTATTATTATTATTATTATTATTATTATTATTATTATTATTTTGTAATGGGATTATAATTTTTCCTGATTTTCTCTTAATGTCCAGATTTTTCAAAAAAAAATCAATTTATTTTTTTGCTGCCCTTCAGCAAAAAAAAAATCCCTCTGGGACTAGCCAGAGGAAACAGGCAGCCTGGGATATCCTAGTAGTCCTTGGCTTCTTCCTTTTTCCCAGATCCAAAGGATTTTGGGATTTATAGTCTGTTCCTCTGTGAGGTAAAAAACGTGCCTTTGGGCTAGGGGGAAGGGTGCTCATTTATTTTTATTTTTCCTTTCTGTTTACTCACTTACTGGCACACCAGGAAAGCATTGGTGCCCAGCAAAAAGAATGAGAAGATGAAACAAACTTGCACGTCAACATGGTTGGATTCTAGAGTTGGAAAGGAACCCGAGGGTCATCCAGTCCAACCCCCGGCAACGCAGGACTCTTTTGCCTCACGTGGGGCTCGAACCCGTGACCCCGAGATTAAGAGTCTTATGCCCCCATCTAAACCAAAAGTACCGATCAGGGAGCGACTGATTTATGTGGCTTTTCTCCTGTGGGGCTTTGCCCCTTCTCGTTCCGCTGTGCTACCCTGAAATTGTCTTGCAGGGCAGGAGAACCCCAAGAACAGTGTACGAGGAGAGGAGAGGAGAGGAGAGGGGGGTGATTCCATCTCACAAGCTGCAATGCTTGCAAAGACAGAATGCTTGGAAGAGCACGATATTGAATTCTACCTATTGATTACAGTAACAATTATTATTTATTAGCAAGCACAGTAGAAGCCTCGGATTCCCAGTGAACTGAGATTTGTGAATATCTTGCCTTCTAAGTCTTTCTTTTCTTTGTTTTGCTTTTTGTTCTACTTAGAGTTGATTGTTGATATACTGTAGATTCTTTCTGTTTTATTAGCAATTCTGTTTTTAAAGGTTTATGTATATTTGGCAAGTTACTGAACAAATATATTGTAACAAACAACACAATAGTCAGGAGCTCTGTTTTACCCATATTGACTTTAATGGAGAATGTAAAAATGGCTGTAACTTCCCCCCCCTTTTCACATAAGTGGAAGGAATTTGTAGGCAGAAGAACCCTTCTAGAGTGGATTGAGCCTGCCAACTGTAAGAAAGAACAATCAAGGGGTTTGTGTGTGTGTGTGTGTGTGTGCGCGCACACAGGGAACCTTTAGTATATATTTATTTTTAAAAAATCAAACTCTAACTTTTTTATTTTCTGCCAGAATTGGATACAAATTTCAGCCTTGGCCCTCCATTCTGAGAGGCTGAAGCTTATTACGGTAAATTTCAGAAAGATAGGTGCAGTGATTCTCTTGCAAGTGCAGACTTTACCATTTTGATGTGGCAAAATAGAAATCCACTTTCCTCTTCTAGTTTCTGGGGGGACAGTCCCGAAAAGAAAAAGGGGAAAACTGAGGCAACATGGTTAATCAGAAAGCTAAGCACCTTACAGATCCTCCTCAACAAGCCTTGTCAATGGCATGACTCAACTTGGTAACATTAAATACTACCCTGGATCACCCAGATTCGCCTCATTATTTGGGGGTACACAAGGCACATCCCTACCAGATTTAGTTCCATTTTTGTTTTAGCTCCAGATTCTTTCCTTGCTAAAGGCATAGCCTTAGCTTTGACAGGAAGGCCAGCTACAACAAAAGGTTAACATTTCTGGGTAAGGAATATTCAAACATTTCCTGCCGTTCTATTCGAGCAGCCAATTTATTTTATCCTGCAGCAGCTGAAGTATACACAGCAGGGAGGTCAGATAATAATTCAAAAACACAGATTTTTACATTGTCTTTTGTCGCAGATGTATTAGCAGTTGGTCTCTTAAATTCTATTTACATGGTTTTTCTCTTTGCTACCGGAGTGCTCTTCCCATAGAATGCAGTGCCCCAGAAACCATTTTGCCCTTTCATTTGTTCTTTGAAGAGTGATCTCAGAAACTACCACAATCACTCATTTTCCTAATCAACATTTGCAGTTTGGGTGAAGCAAAATTGAAGCAGATATAATTCCATGACTGGAGGACTAATGTGCAAATGCAAACTGCAACGGGGCAATTCAACCAAAATTATGCATGGTTAAGTCTCATTGATTTCAATGGAAGAGTTAAGCACATACTTAAGGACGTCATCCTATTCATACTGAACTCTGTCGGGCTTAACTTCCTCTGAGTTACCACAAACAGTTTTGGGATGTAATTCTTATGCTTATTTTTCGCTAGACTGAAAATAGATTTAGTGAATTTGTCGTTGAAAGGATGACATGCAAATGGTCATTTCACCATTACAGAAATGTAAAAAGGGAAATTAGCCAAGGTGTCATTACATGAACTTAAAGGTAAAGGGACCCCTGACCATTAGATCCAGTCGTGACCGACTCTGGGGTTGCGGTGCTCATCTCGCGTTATTGGCCGAGGGAGCCGGTGTACAGCTTCCAGGTCATGTGGCCAGCATGACAAAGCCGCTTCTGGCAAACCACAGCAGCACATGGAAATGCCGTTTACCTTCCCGCTGGAGCAGTACCTATTTATCCACTTGCACTTTGACGTGCTTTCAAACTGCTAGGTTGGCAGGAGCTGGGACCGAGCAACGGGAGCTCACCCCATCGCGGGGATTCGAACCACCTACCTTCTGATCAGCATAGCTGTCAACTTTCGGATTTGACAGTAAGGGATCAGCAGCCTCACCTGTCCCGGGGACAGTCTACGGTATATCTAACAATCCAGGATAGCAGTGGGAAACGGTGCTGGAATAAGGGAATTTCCAGCAAAAAAGGGAAAGTTGACAGCTGTGGCTTGGAATAAGGGAGTTTCCCGCAAAAAAGGGAGGGTGGACAGCTATGCTGATCAGCAAGCCCTAGGCTGAGTGGTTTAACCCACAGCGCCACCTGCGTCCCACTACAGGAACTTACATGAACACAAAACTTATTTCAAATACTGTTAATAGAATGCATTCTCCATCACAGACAGTGTTTCATCTTTGTTTAATGTGTATCCAACATTCCCCCAGACCCAGAGCTGGCTCACCCATGACGAGGGCTGAGACAGCTGCCTCAGGCGGTGGAAACAGAAGAGGTGGCGCCCCCCGCAAGTGCCCTGCCTGCTTCAGTGCCACCACAGAAGTAACCCAAGTAAGGGACGCTTTGGTAGCAGCAGAGTGTTCTGCTGTCCAGCTTTGCTGCCAATCTCCTTTTCAGAAGCTCCACCCACCCAGCAGGCTTGTGAGGCTTGGTGAGGGCTTCTTGAGGAGATGCCCTTGTGGAGTTTGCCACCCCGCTGTGCTTGGCCACCCGCTTTTGCCTCAGACACCAAAATGTCTTGAGCTGCCTCTGCCCAGACCAGGTGACTTGGGGAAATGCACTCTCCAAAATGCAGGAAAGATGATGCAGGAAAAAAATCCAATCCCATCTTGAACTAAACTAAAAGTTTAGAAGTATTATAATACCTTCCTGTTCCCAGTTACGAGATCAGCCATTGCCTTTTGCTTCTGGTAAGTACTTCTGCAGTAAAGAACTTGGTATGGGACTGTTAATATTGTCCATAGTTAAATTTAATGCGTTCGATCCATCCATAAAATGTTGAAGGGAATGTACGTTCTGTACCAAAGAGGTCAAATATCCAGCTCTAAATCAAAGCAAAATTTGCATCTGTCTGTCTTGGGAGACAATGGAGGAGTGTACCTTTGGGGGTGAGGTCAAGCTGTTGGCAGGTTGCAGCTCCTGCTGTAGCTGACGCAGGACAGACATGTTTTGTTGCAGCTAGGGCAGATGAAGTCATTTGGTTGTGCTGCTGCAGATGCACCATGACATTTCTTCTCTCTGTGCTTCTCCCAGCATTCATTTCTCCTCTGGTCACTGCTGTGAATACATGACTTGACTGCCTGAGTTTATCAAATGAGCCCAGGAACACTCACCTAGACTACTATCCCTTCTTATATGGAGGCATGCCCTGGCATTTCATGAATCTTTTTGTATACAAGCAGGACATGAAACAAAATTGGAGGAGGATTCATGAGTCTATAAAACCAAATGGCTAAGCTGCAGTTGCTACATGTGTTTACTGATTACCCAGATATGCTCTTATGTTTCCCAAACCATTTCTCCAAAACATTAGTCGTGGTTATTGAAATCTACTCAGTTTTATCTGTCTTAGTTATCACTTTTGGTCTCCTAGGAAAATGCTGGATCAGTGTGGAATCTGGAGTTTGAGGAACGGGGTGTGAAATGGAAAAATGAGAGAAAATCTCCTTTAATATCTTGTCAGTTTCTCAACAGATACAATGGCTTTTAGAGAAAACTTGTGAGCTGCCAGCAGCATGAACGTCCTCTCCTGTCTTGGATTCTGTAATCCTGATACTCTTGCACAGACGTTTTGGGTTTTAGCCTTTGATAAATCCAAACAACCCATCTGCTGGTATCCATTTATGCCAAAGGATGGGTGCAGTCAAGCAGACAGGCTCTTCCTTTTTATATTTTAACATGCCAGTTGCGGGAAAAATACAGTAGAGGGCAGTGTGTTGTCAGGTTTCAGTGTAAAATTCACAGAATTATGTTGCATGGATGGGAACCGGGCCATTCTAGTGCCCGAAGAACTAAATAACGGAAAATTAAAAGTACTTCCGACAAATGTGAAGGTTTCTGAGGTTTTCTTTTTTTAAAAAAGACAATCTTTTTTATGCGGTAATGATTTGACTGCTTTAATTTTTATAGTAATAGGAAACTGCTAGCATCAGTATCTTTTCCGATTATGTATGGTTCTCAACGGCAGCCTCATTAAGGGGAGGAATCATGAACTACAGATGGCAATAATGCAGGCTGGCTACCCATCATAATGTAATGTTTTATCAATGGCTGAATGTGGGGTTTTGGAATTGGAAGGATCCCGAAGCCCTTCATAAAGCAGCTGCCCTTAGCACCTTGCTACGCTCTGCCTGCGGCAAGACAGGAAGGAGGCAGCTGGGGAAGAAATGGATAGCCATGAGATGGGAGAGAGGAGTGGGGTGGAAGTGGGGCAAGGGTGCTGAGACAAATCCTTGAATTATTATATCTGCCCTTGCCTTAACTTGTTGGGGAAGGACAATAGCTCAGTCGCTGAGCACCTGCTGTATGTAGAAGGCCTCGGTTCAATGCCTAGCATTTCCAGGTAGGGCGGAGAGAGACCTTGATCTGAATGCCTGGAGAACTGCTGCCAGTCAGTGCAGACAATGAGACAGGCCAGTGTTCTGACTTAGTAGAAGACAGCTTCCTGTATTTTATCTCTTGTGTCTGTTTATAAATCTAAGGATGTAGAAGGCGGTCAAAGGCAGTCAAAGCAACAAAGAGTCTTGGGCCATCTTAAGGACTTACAGGTTTTATTGTGGCATTCTGGAAGCCTTTGGGTAGAGTGGATGTGTGAGAAAGGGTGTGTGCATTTATACATGTGTCTGTAAAAATGCATGCGTGTGTATAGGACACACAGAGAGAGAAGTGGTTGCACCCACTTTTTTGTTTGGTCACATCCACCATGGCACAAAATCCCCAGAAGGATGGCTGCAAGGGGTATGTTTCCGAGCACAATTCAAAGTGTTGGTGCTGACCTTTAAAGCCCTAAATGGCCTCAGCCCAGTATACCTGAAGGAGCGTCTCCACCCCCATCGTTCAGCCTGGACACTGAGGTCCAGCACCAAGGGCCTTCTGGAGGTTCCCTCACTGCAAGAAGTGAGGTTACAGGGAACCAGGCAGAGGGTGTTTTTGGTAGTGGCGCCCACCCTGTGGAACGCCCTCCCATCAGATGTCAAGGAAATAAACAACTATCTGACTTTTAGAAGACATCTGAAGGCAACCCTGTTTAGGGAAGTTTTTAATTTTGATGTTTTACCGTGTTTTTAATATTCTGTTGGGAGCTGCCCAGAGTGGCTGAGGAAACCCAGCCAGATGGGCAGGGTATATAAAAAAATTATAATACATCATCATCATCATCATCATTATTATTATTATTATTATGGCCCTTGGGGTGAAAAGGGTTCCCCTTCCCTAAGACAGCTTCCCCCTTACTTCCCCCTTACATCATCAGCAACAGGGACACTGGAGCAACTGTCCTTGTTGCTGATGATGTAAACATGGCCACCATTATGTTTTAAGACAAAGGTATGAATTATTTTGCTGCCACAACTTTTGTGGACGCGTATAGGGCTCCGTTGAGTTGTTTATGACTCAATTAGGAGCCTCTGATTATCGCCCGGCGCGCTTCCTCTCCGCTTCTCTGCTTCCGTAGAACCGGGCTGGCAGTAAAACACACACACAGCAGAGATCTTCTTCTCACACAGCGAAAGCTTGTATAGCCGTTGGATAAAAAGCCTCTTAAGAACACACAGAGTCCAAAGTGTTCTTAATAACTACTTAAGTTTATTCTAGAGAGAAAATAACAAACAACCTGGTGAGAGCGCAGACATCTTGCGACCGTCTGTCTCCCAGGCAGAAACGAAACCAACTGCAACATACAGAAACACTTCTGGTACATTCTGTAACATGATCTTCCTCAGTGGTCAGGTGCTACAGTACACAGTTAACTCTTTAGTTACTTGTTACTCATCACACCCCCTCTCACCTGAACACTGGGGATAGCGGGTATCCAAACTTACCCCAAAACCAACCCTTCACAGAATTCCCCATGCCGTTGGAAACTCAAGGGTTTTGTGAACCCATCTGCTAGGTTCTCTTGGCTTGGACAATACCTCAACTTCACCAAGCCTACCTGTATGCTCTGACATACGTTTCGGAAGCGGATGTCTAAGTGTTTGGTTCTGGCTTTGAACTGTCCAGACTCCGCCAGTCTCAAAGATGGTTGATTGTCGCCCCAAACAGTGATGGGCTGGCTACAATCACCCCAGATTTCCTGGACCAAACATCTGTAGTACTCCAATTCAGTGCATGTCGCAGACAACGCACAGAATTCGGCTTCCGTGGAAGACATTGCTATTAGGCTTTGCCTGCGCGACCGCCAACCAATCAGGGCATTTCCAAACTTGACTACCAAACCAGTCACTGACTTCCTGTCTTCCTGATTGGCCCAATCAGCATCTGCAAAACAAGTGAGTTGTGGCTCACCTTGTGCTGACATCTCCAAACAATACTCTTTGGTTTCCTGCAAATACCTAAGCACTCTCTTAATGCCATTCCAAGCATGCACGCTAGGATTCGATGCTTCTCTACTGAGCAAATTGACTGCAAAAGCAATATCTGGTCTGCTCCATTGTGACAAATACAACAGACTCCCTAGCGCTGACTGAAACACTTCAGGACTCTCAAACGCTACTTTGTCCTTCACTTGTGAATCTTTCACAAAGTTTGTCTCCATGGGTGTTCTGACCCCTTTACAATCAGACATTCTGAACTTCTCAAGCAAATGTTCAATCTTGCCTTTCTGACTGAGCAAAAAACTTCCATCCTCAGTTCTGTCTATCTGCACACCTAGATAAACATTCACTGCACCTAGATTCTTGAGTTTGAACCTCTTGCCTAGCTCTTTTGCAAACTTCTGCACTTGCATCTGGCTCTTTGCTAAGCAGATCAAGTCATCAACATAGACAAGCAACAGTTCTTGCTGTTCTCCTTCACCTCTGAGATACAGACAACTGTCAGCTAGACTCTTCCTGAAACCTAGGCTCTTCAAAACAGAATCAAGACATGAATTCCAATTTTTAGCGGATTGCTTCAGACCGTAGATCGACTTGTGCAGCTTCCACACCTGACCTGGCACGTCACTCTCAAACCCTGGAGGAGGTAACATGTACAACTCCTCCTGGAGGTCAGAGTTCAAATAAGCGGTGTCCACATCAAAGTGGTTGACCACTAGGCCTCTCTGCGCTGCAGTCGCTAAAAGCATCCTGAAAGATTCCGCTCTCGAAGTCGGACTAAAGACATCTGTGTAGTGGATTCCTTTCTTCTGAGTAAAACCTCTAGCCACTAATCTAGCCTTGTACTGAGGCTCTCCAGTCACTGTGGGTTTCAGCCTGTAAACCCACCTACAACTGACTGCTTTCTTGCCTTCTGGCAACTGTGTTAGGCTATACACACCAAGAGATTGCATGGAGTTCAACTCTTTCTCCATTGCAACTTTCCACTTCCTAGCTTCCTCTACTGACAACTGTTGCACCTCTTCAAAGCTTTCAGGCTCACACACTGCTAGGTTCGCCCATACACTGACAGCTGTAAACCTTTCAGGTGGTTTACCTTTCGTGGTGTGTTTTGAACGCCTTGGTCCCACATCTTCCCCCTCTAAATCCGAACTGCTTGTCTCTGACTGTGGCTCTCTCGGACTAGCAGCACTGTCAAGAGACCTACTACGCTTTGCAGCCCCCTCTGGGCTTGCTTTGGGTGAAGTGGGTGACCTACCACGTTTGCTGTACTTCCCAGGCTTGACCTGGGGTGAAGTCGGTGCGCTTCTGACTACTCGCTTCACTTCCCTAGGAGCTACACCACTTGGACCAGCTACCTGACCTGGATCTGGTCCTGCAGCACCTGGAACTCCAGCATCAGCTACCTGAGTTTCCTCTTCCTGGTCAAAACCTGAAGACCAGTCAAGAAGAACTTCGGGGTTAGCATGAATGCGTCTCCAGCCCTCTTGTTCACAGAACGTAGCACTCCTGCTAATGTGAACCCGGGTTTGGTCCCCCTCTGCTGGTACAAACCTCCAAGCCTTTGAGTTTGGTTCGTAACCACAGAAGATAATTTTTCTGGATCTTGATCCTCCCTTTCTGCGCTTCTGCTTTGGAATTAGAACCCAAGCCTCACACCCAAAAGTTCTGAAATAGTGCACCTTCGGAACTTTGCCATACAACATGTAGTAGGGTGTGTTGTCCACAACTGAATTAAAAGCGCGGTTTGAACAATAATTCACAAATTTATAGCATTCCCCCCAAAACTTCTGGGGTAGTCCTGCATCAAACAACGTTGCCTCCACCAGTTCAGACAGCGTTCTAAATTTCCTTTCAGCTAAACCATTCTCCTGTGGGCTAAAAGGAGCGGTTTTTTCTGTGCCTAATTCCCTTGCTTCGGAAAAACCCTTGTAGTTCTGCACTCAAAAACTCTCCCGCCCTGTCACTCTGAAAACACTGGACAGTGACGGAGAACTGTAGTTTTACTTCGGCTACCCACTCCTGTATCACTCTGGCAGCCTCCCCCTTCTCTTTCAGTGTTATGACCCAGGAAAAATGGCTGAAATCATCCAGAAGACACAAAACATATTTTGAACCACCTAAACTTAACGTTGACATAGGCCCAGAAATATCCAAGTGCACTAACTGAAATGGCTTTGTGCTCTTCCTCTCAGACCTAGGATAAGAGCATCTCTTCGTCTTCGCTTTCGCACATGCGCGGCATTGCAGGTGTTTTCGACATGGCTTGAACCTGCAACCTTTGACAAAATCAGGGGCTTTTTGCACATAAGGAAAAGACATATGACAATATTTCCTGTGCCAAGCATGAATACAATCCTTATGTATAGCGCCCTCTGTGCCCTTTGGGGTATTGGCACTTCTAGCCTGAGCATCACCAGTGTTACTTGCACCTGCTTGCCCCCTCCCATCTAGGACAAACAGACCATCAGACCCAACAGTAACGCTTACCAGCTCAGCCCCATCTCTGGCAATTTTGCAAACACTGTGTACTGTAGCACCTGACCACTGAGGAAGATCATGTTACAGAATGTACCAGAAGTGTTTCTGTATGTTGCAGTTGGTTTCGTTTCTGCCTGGGAGACGGTCGCAAGATGTCTGCGCTCTCACCAGGTTGTTTGTTATTTTCTCTCTAGAATAAACTTAAGTAGTTATTAAGAACACTTTGGACTCTGTGTGTTCTTAAGAGGCTTTTTATCCAACGGCTATACAAGCTTTCGCTGTGTGAGAAGAAGATCTCTGCTGTGTGTGTGTTTTACTGCCAGCCCGGTTCTACGGAAGCAGAGAAGCGGAGAGGAAGCGCGCCGGGCGATAATCAGAGGCTCCTAATTGAGTCATAAACAACTCAACGGAGCCCTATACGCGTCACAGGTTATGGGTCATAGAACCTAATCAATCACCAAAGCAATAAAAGGTGATTGCAGCTGTAAAAGCCGTGGAGAAAGCCGGTGTAAAGAGCTAGCTGGGAGAAACCTGTTGTTTTGCAGTCGGCAATCAATAGATGCACTCGCTAGCAGAAAGACCCTGTACCAGAAGGCTGGGATCCGCAGTCTACCCGGAGGAGCAACGTGAGCTATTCTGAGTGAGTACCTGGACACGGAGCCCGGGGGTGGACAAGATGGCGGAGCAGCTACAGGAGTCATTTGTCGTGCCGTTCCAGAGGTTGAATGGCGACAACTATGCAGAGTGGAGAGAAAGGGCCAGAATGTGGTTGCTGGGAAAGGATTTGTGGACTTGTGTGTTAAATCCTCCAACCCCTGTCGCTGATAATTCAGCAGCTGAAGCACAGAGGTTTGCAGCAGAAACCAGGAAAGACAATAAGGCTCTATGTGCCATTGTCATGAGCTGCGATGCTACACAACTGCCCTATGTGCAAAATGCTGAAAATGCCAAGGAAGCCTGGGACAGTTTGGAAAGGGTCCATCAGAGAAAAACAGCTGGAGCTAAGCTGCATGCTATGAGGCATCTCTTTGAGTTGAGACTGAGACCAGGGCAACCCATTAAGGAGCACATTGCCAATGTGATTGATGCATTCCATAAGCTGCAGCGGCATGAGCTTGTGTTCAAAGAGAAGGAAAAAGTTTATATTTTGCTGTCTAGTTTGGGAAACGCCTATGAACATTTGTGTTTAACATTTGAGTCAATGCCTGAATCTGAACTCACGATTGCTTACGTTTCTGGGCGTTTGGCGGATGAGGAACTGAGACGCCAGAAAGAATCGGCTGAGAAGGGGGGCCATGGGCACAGAGAAGCCAGTGGGGGTGCAGTAAAAAGCACTGAGGAATCCACTGTGAGTGCGTGCGCAACAAGGCTTTGCTATCGGTGCCAGCAGCCTGGGCACGTAGCGAGATTCTGCCCAGCTCCGGAAGCAGCCAAGGTCACTCAGCCAGGTGCCAGGCAACCCAGCGGACGTGGTCGTGGGACCAGCCAGCAGCGCCGAGGCAGAGGACGTGGGAAAACTCCAGATAAGCCTGTCAGCCGTCTTTCTGCTGCCTTAGCAACGATCCGAAACAAAGGACAGGACAGTTTCACTTTTATTATCGACTCAGGCAGCACCCATCATCTTGCGACCGTCTCCCAGGCAGAAACGAAACCAACTGCAACATACAGAAACACTTCTGGTACATTCTGTAACATGATCTTCCTCAGTGGTCAGGTGCTACAGTACACAGTTAACTCTTTAGTTACTTGTTACTCATCACAGAGGAAACCCAGCCAGATGGGCAGGGTATATAAAAAAATTATAATACATTATTATTATTATTATTATTATTATTATTATTATTATGGCCCTTGGGGTGAAAAGGGTTCCCCTTCCCTAAGACAGCATCCCCCTTACTTCCCCCTTACATCATCAGCAACAGGGACACTGGAGCAACTGTCCTTGTTGCTGATGATGTAAACATGGCCACCATTATGTTTTAAGACAAAGGTATGAATTATTTTGCCGCCCTTCTGAAGCTCATTGCCAGCAATCATGCCATTTTCTTTCAGGACACAGATAACTGAGTTGGAACGAGGAGTCTGCACAGTGGTGAAGGTACGCATTGATTCCATTTTCCCCAGGTTCATCAATGAGCTTAATTTCAGTGATGACAAACCTTTATGGGAATTCGTGGAAAAAACTTGTCTCTTGTGATTATCATTAGCCTACAGTGCAACATGTCTTTGTTCTTTGCTAATCCTTGGGTTGTTCAGGGAGAAGGAGAAAATGCATGTGCACCCTATCTGCAGGTAGAATCTACGAACATTCTTCTATTCATAGATTTAAGGAAGATGGAAGAAAGTGGGGGGTGTCAAAATAAGCTCTTACTGCTTCCAGGCCCATAGGCTTCCCTTTCTTCCTCTCCAACTCCCCCACCTCAATGCTAGAAATAGACCTACTTTCAGCATTTGAGCCCTCACAGAATTGCAATTCCTGGCTACTCTTAACAGACTCCAGTGCCCATAATTCTTTGAGGGAAAGAATGCACTTAGAATGTGCTTTTGAGGTATAGTGTCTACATAGCCCTAGTCTAGCTAGACTCAAACCTGGTTATCATAGCATTTTCCCCCCACCACACGGCAAACTTGATGGTCACATCCACACCGTACATTTAAAGCACATGACTTTCCCCAAAGAATCCTGAGAAGTGTAGTTTACCTGTTACAGAGCTACAATTCCCAGCATCCTTAAACTACAGTTAGCAGGATTCTTTGGAGGAAGAAGATGTATACTTGATGGAAGATAATAGCAAAGACGGCCACTGGTTCCATCACCTCCTGGCAAACAGAAGGGGAAGAAATGGAGGCAGTGAGAGATTTTACTTTCTTGGGCTCCTTGATCACTGCAGATGGTGACGGCAGTCACGAAATTAAAAGACGCCTGCTTCTTGGGAGAAAAGCAATGACAAACCTAGACAGCATCTTAAAAAGCAGAGACATCACCTTGCCAACAAAGGTCCGTATAGTTAAAGCTATGGTTTTCCCAGTAGTGATGTATGGAAGTGAGAGCTGGACCATAAAGAAGGCTGATCGCCGAAGAATTGATGCTTTTGAATTATGGTGCTGGAGGAGACTCTTGAGAGTCCCATGGACTGCAAGAAGATCAAACCTATCCATTCTTAAGGAAATCAGCCCTGAGTGCTCACTGGAAGGACAGATCGTGAAGCTGAGGCTCCAATACTTTGGCCACCTCATGAGAAGAGAAGAATCCTTGGAAAAGACCCTGATGTTGGGAAAGATGGAGGGCACTACCGTGTTTCTCATATTTTAAGTCATCCCTACAAAATAAGCCATGGCAGGATTTTCCTGAGTTGAAGAAATATAAGACATACCCCAAAAATAAGCCGTAGTGGTGGGAGCAGGTCTGGATGGCGCCATGGAAGAGGAAGATGCCTGTAAGCGCCCGGAATCGGCTGCTGCTGCCCCTCCAAAATGTCCAGCAGCATGCACCGCACCAAGCGCTGACCCGGCGGCGGGACGCAGCAAGAGCCGCAGCGCGCGCTGCTCCGAGCCCCGACCCGGCGGCGAGACCCGGCAAGAGCCTCAGCGCGCGCCGCGTGGAGCCCCGACCCGGCGGGACCCAGCAGCGTGCCCTGCTGAAGCGCCGACAACGCGCGCAGCAGCCGCCAGTTCCGGGCGCCGAGCCGCGACAGGAAGAGGAGGGACGCAGCGGGACGCAGCTACAACGACAAAAAACACCCGGCCGAGCCTTCATTGGCCGCCGCGGCTGCCACTCGCTGGTCCCTCCTCTTCCTGTCGCGCGCGCTGCAGGTCCCGCCGGTCCCGCTGCTGGGTTGGCGCTTGGCGCTGGCGCTGCGGGACGCAGCAAGAGCCGCAGCGCGCGCTGCTCCGAGCCGGGATCCGGCAAGAGCCTCAGCGCGCGCCGCGTGAAGCCCCGACCCGGCGGGACCCAGCAGCGTGCCCTGCTGAAGCGCCGACAACGCGCCCAGCAGCGCAGCAGCAGCCAGTTCCGGGCGCCGGACAGGGGAGGTACCATACTGTAATTTTTTTAAAAAATAATAAAACACCCCCCCCAAAATAAGCCATAGGCTTATTTTCTTGAGAAAAAAAGATTATAAGACATGACTTATAATATGAGAAACACGGTAGGAGAAGGGGATGACAGAGGACGAGATGGTTGGACAGTGTTCTCGAAGCTACGAACATGAGTTTGACCAAACTGCGGGAGGCAGTGGAAGACAGGAGTGCCTGGCGTGCTATGGTCCATGGGGTCACGAAGAGTCGGACACGACTAAACGACTAAACAACAACAACAATAGCAAAGACTGGTTAGTTGTTTCTTTGGACCCCAACGTAGAAAAGCACTTAAGCAGACATACAGCCCAACCCTATGCGCATTTACTCAGAAATAAGTCCTACTGAATTCAGCGGGGCTGTCAAGTTAAGGCTTCAAACCTAGGCACATTGAAGTGTTTATATTCCCATTTTAGGCGATTATAGCTGCACACTTTCAGCTGTGACTGGCTTCCTCATGCATACCTTTTGCAACAGGAGAACAAGTACAACAGAAACAATTTTGTTGATTCATACAGGCAGTGAAGAGACTGCTTCTGTTCCATTCACACCTCAGCTTTCCTTTATAATTTTACTAATGTAGCCAGGTACTCCTGGGTTTTTGCTCTGATGTTTCCCCGCTTCTCATCTGACTGGAGAGTTAATTTAGACCACCTCATAATCCTTTGCTTGGAATGTTCCCACCTTGCTTTATACCTTGTAAGGAAGCAATTGGGGGGGGGGGAACACACACACTCTCTAGGCAGAAAAGGGCTGGGGGTGGGGAGAAGGAAGATGGTTATCCTGCTGCCTTCTACACTGCAAGGTATGTTGTTTTCATTTAGGAGCGAGTATAATTGGTGCTCAGCGTTCCTTCATTAGCTACATTTCAACTGGAGCATAATTGCTACTGAGGAAGTGTGAGCGCTGCAGGGGCAGGGGCAATCCCAGTGGTTAATTACATTGTGTGAAACAGGAATAAAGTTTTTGTGCAGAAGGAGCCTGTAAAAGAGAGAGACAACCCAACAGGAAGTTTCTGTCTTTCTCTGGCTCTCAGCTTCACACCAGAGCTTTGGCTCAACTGTGGGAACTCTGATGCTTTCAAAATATCACCCGCTTCCCCACAAATGTTGCCTTGCCCTAGCTTTTAGGCCGTCCAGAAATCAATTCTTTTTAGGCCGTCCAGAAATCAATTCTTGGTATCTAATTCTGAACATGCTTCCTTGGAAATAGATCCCACCGAAAGAAATGAGACAGAGCAGCCACGTAACATGGTGAGGACTGAGCTACCACCAATGCTCACATTCCTCCAGTTCATTATTTTCACAAAATCTTTCTGAGGTGGGCCACTTAATCCCATTGGGCAGATAAGGAACAACTGGGAGATAGAGATTTGGGATTTTAAGTGTGTAGTATGACACAGTGCTATGTACGGTAAGTAGCTGCCTTGTTATAGAGCTCTGAGGTGGGACTGCAGAATATAAAGTGTTGAATTGTATTGCACAATTTCAACCATATTGTATTGCTTTTTAAAAAAAGATTATTGTAACTTGCCCTGAAATAAATTTTGATGAATGGTGGTATATAAATATACACCGGCTCCCTCGGCCAATAATGCGAGATGAGCGTGCAACCCCAGAGTCGGTCACGACTGGATCTAATGGTCAGGGGTTCCTTTACCTTTACCTTTTTATAGTGGGTGGAACATACTTCTGCCATTGGAAAAATAATTGGGACATTTTGTTCCTTCTGGTTTTGGCAAACTGGAACCCTGTTACTTGGTTTGATGAACTGACTATTTAAAACATGCTGATTCTAAACTGGTTATGTCCATACTGTGTCTCAGCTAGTCCTGGGCTGAAATTTTTTCCTGCTTCTGCACTGCTCTCCAAATATATGAGAAAAGAAACTACATTAAAAAATTTCCAAAAGAGAGAGAAAGTATGTAAGAGCTGTTCGGCAGTGGAATTTGCTACCAAGGAGTGTGGTGGAGTCTCCTTCTTTGGAGGTCTTTAAGCAGAGGCTTGACAGGCATAGGTCAAGAATGCTTTGATGGTGTTTCCTGCTCGGCAGGGGGTTGGACTGGATGGCCCTTGTGGTCTCTTCCAACTCTACGATTTTATGATTCTATGATTCTATGTAAGAAATTCTCATGTGCTGGGGCTTTGTTGCACTTAATGGCCACTTAGTGGTCTTTGAGAGTATCCAGTTTATAAATCATCTCTCTGGTGCTCTGCATTCTGCAGCCTACCTGGGAGCCCACATTTCCTGAAAACTTCATGACACCCTCACCTGGGCTTTCCAGCATTATCTTTTATTATTATTTATTAAATTTGTATACTACCCTTCATCCATAGATCCCAGAGTGGTTCACAGCATAAAAAATACAAGATAAAAACATGAAAGACACAATAAAAACAAAAAACAAACAAACCAATAACCCCACTCCCTACATCTGGTCCCACAAGCACACCCCAAAAGTCATAGGATGTTATCAGTAGGCATGAGACTGCAGGAAGGCTGTTTATTGTGGATCTGGCACCTGTTGTTGTTGTTGTTTGTTAAAGTGAATGGTGTTTTTTTAAAAAACAAACTTTTAAAGAAGTTGGTGTGACATGATTACTTATTCATTTTTAAAGGTAAAACAAAGAACTTCACTTGAAAGCAGTACCAGTGCTCTCTAGGGACGCCAAAGAACTCCATCAGAAAAAAAGTGGAAATTGCCAGACATTTACTTATTTGCCCCATGTCTGGAATGGAAATCAATCCAGTGAAAGTGATTGGTATTCAATGTTGTTGTTCTCAAACAATATGTGATTGATAACTCCACACCCCCCCCCAATTTGCATTGTGTTTCTTTTGCATTGAAATGAACGGTGTGGAAAAACACAATCATCATGTAATTGGTTACGTAAAATTTTACCACAGCAGACAGCAAGACAAATAGCATAGTTTTTGTAAGAAGTCGAACTGCAGCGGAAGTGGAATGGCGCTGCATGTGACAAACATGGGTCAGAATGGAAAGCAATGCCTTCTTACATCCTGAATTATCTATCCAAGGTAAGTTGCTCAGTAGCCAACTTCCCCAGCTTCAACTAAAGCTCAGGGGGAGTTGCCATATTTCTTAGATCTGGATCGCAGGCAACCTTGGAAGGCCATAGAGCACTGGTGAAATAATTAATTGTCAGAAAAGGCCATTTAACAATGATATGATAAGCTCTACACCAGGCATCCCCAAACTGCGGCCCTCCAGATATTTTGGCCTACAACTCCCATGATCCCTAGCTAACAGGACCAGTGGTCAGGGAAGATGGGAATTGTAGTCCAAAACATCTGGAGGGCCGAAGTTTGGGGATGCCTGCTCTACACTCACCCAAATTCTACAGTGCTCCGAGAAAGAGGGAGAGAAATGTAAGCCTCTTTCAAAGGGGAAGAAAACTTAAAAGAAACTGGAAGACATGTTATAGCACAGTTCTCATTTCAACAAGTTCAATGCACTCCACCAGCTGTGAATTGAGGCCTGGTAAGCACTTGAAAAGCTGTCGTTTTGGAAACTTGGACAAGCATAGTAATGAAGATTATCCAACCCTTGGTGAGCCACCTTACATGTCTGTTGGTCAGTGCTAGGCTGCGGAGATCACTCCCTGAATAGGCTGCTTGAAAAGTTGAATTAAATCAGGGGTCGGCAACCTAAGGCCCATGGGCCACAAGTGGCCCATGGGGGTCATTTAATCAGCCCACAAGCTGCCCCCGAACCAAGCCACCCGCTTGGTGAGTCCCTGCGTGTTGTGCTAGAAATCGTGTCTGCACAGACGCCAGAAATCGTGTGTGTGATCCAGCCCATGGAGTGAACCGGCCCAGGTGAGGTAAACCTTGCCAACCCCTGAATTAAATCTTCTGTTCTGGGTTTTATTTCTAGCCAAAACTGGGAGCTCTGAAAAGATCCTGGCTTTTGTGCGAGATGTTTAGTTTGAGTGGTTCTCAGAAAATGGTATGTAGAGGGAAAGGAAAGGAGAAGACAATTTCAAGTAAGTGATGAATTTCTCCTAGTAATAGTGACAGAGCTAGTTGGATGGCATTATTTAGCTGAATGGCTTGGGTCTCTGTTCCATGCCTGTATGCTCCGACAAAGTTCAAAATGACCTTTAAAAAAATCTATTCTAAAGATTATCTTGACTTCAGAAAAGGTCTGACTTTAGCAGTTTAAATTTAATTTTGCTCTTGAGGGAGATGGCTGCAAGGGGGAGCAGGGGGAGCGCTGAAGATGCTCACAGTAAACTAATGGCAGAGAAAATGTCATTTAAAAAAAAGCAAGTAGAAAAAAGCATGTGTCAGTTACAGAAAAGTAATTAATGATTTCCTTCCTCTCTGGCGCTCCCTGGTTTGATATTCAAACTCATGACTTATGTGATGACTGACAGCCCTGCTGCTTATGTTAATTTGAAATTATTAATCTAATGAAAAGGAATCTGTAGGCAAAGGTGTGAAGATTCAACAGCGAACAAGTGCAGACTTAAGCCACGTGAATGGTGTCTGTTACTTTTGAATATACTACAACTTTGGTTAATCCTATCTGCACAGAGAAGAGGGCAAAGGCTTGGGCCACATTGACACCATACATTTGAAGCACTGTGATAATATTTTAAGCAGTTATGGCTTCCCCCAAAGAATTATGGGAGGTGTCGTTTGTTAAGGGTGCTGAGAGTAGTTAAAGGTAAAGGGACCCCTGACCCTTAGGTCCAGTCGTGACCGACTCTGGGGTTGCGCGCTCATCTCGCATTATTGGCCGAGGGAGCCGGCGTATAGCTTCCAGGTCATGTGGCCAGCATGACAAAGCCGCTTCTGGCGAACCAGAGCAGCACATGGAAACGCCGTTTACCTTCCCGCTTTACCTATTTATCTACTTGCACTTTGACGTGCTTTCGAACTGCTAGGTTGGCAGGAGCTGGGACCGAGCAATGGGAGCTCACCCCATCACAGGGATTCGAACCGCCAACCTTCTGATCAGCAAGCCCTAGGCTCTGCGGTTTAACCCACAGTGCCACTTGGGTCCCTTCTGAGAGTAGTTAGGAGACCTCGGGTTCCGGTTTCCGCCGGCAGGAATGGCGGACCTGTTTTCCATCCCTCTGACCTTCGTAAGGAATTTGGCGGTTGCTAGGGGAGTAAATGGCAACCCCCTACCCTCTCCGGGGGTTACGGAGAGGGGCCGCTGGCCCGCGATGCCCCCAGACCCACTCCGACTGTTTATGGAGTGGGGGGAGCTTGGGCTGAAAAGCACTTACGAGGGCCAGGACTCCCGGACGCTAATCTGCATGGCGGGGATTTCCATGGTTAAAGAAGATAATTAGGCTTAAAACTATGGACATACTTCAGAAGGAGGGGAAGAAGCGCTGTTTACTGCTGAGAAATTTATGCTGCTGAGGGAGAGGAGTCAAAGGCTGTATATCATCTGGAAGAAGGATTGATGGGGACGGAGCGATAAGGGAATTGAGTTTTTTTTTTTTTTTCTTCATATGAGTTACTTCGTACCTTCCCAGACGCGATGTCCTGGCTTGTTTGGAGTGAAAGAGAAGCAAAAGACTGTGTGAGTTGAACTTTATAAACTGTTGTTACTGAGCATATTTTTTAAAGATGTGGAGTTGCCGATGAGAAAAGCCCCCCCCCCTAGTCGGACGGAAGGAGTCCTGGACGCGTTCGGAGGATTTATGAGCTGTGACGCACTTTGAATTGGAGCAGCGACCTGAAGCTAAGCTCAGCTATAGGGCAAGGAGATCCATTAATTTACCAAGAGTTTATGGTTTGATGTTTGGGTCTTCTGCCTGGAAAAGCTGTAAATTCTATAAAGATCGTTAATCTTCATGGCTATGAGAGAAAACGAAAGTGATTTGAGTTTTTTTAAGATGGCGCTGCTTCGTGTTGAGAGTCGACGCAACAGGGAGCTCCAGACCAAGAAGATTTATGGGGAGGCTGGACTGATTAACCCACACAGGAGAAAGAACATCTGTGAAACCTTGTTTGATATTTATCTCAGCAGCTGGGAAACAATCGGTTGAAAGTGGAAAACATCTATGTGACTGTAAGGGGAAGATCTGGATTATTATGAACTTGGAGGACGATTTGAACTTTAGAAAAAAGACGGCAGTGGACGGTTGCGAGGAATCCCCAATTTCTTGAAGCATGGGAACCCAAATAAAAAACTCTCTAGACGATTTGGCATAACATTCGGTTTGATTGATATATATATATGTGTATAATTTGAAATAATGAATGTGATATAATTGGTTTTAATTGGAAAATTAATAAAAATATATTAAAAAAAAAAAGAGAGTAGTTAGGAGACCTCTATTTCCTCTCACAGAGCTACAATTCTCAGAGTGGTTTAACAATTCCTCATCACAGGGAGCTCTGTAAGGGGATTAGGGATATCCTATCAACTCTTAGCACCCTTAGCAAATTACAGCTCCCAAATTCTTTAGGTGAAGCCATGACTGTTTAAAGTGGTATAACAGTGCTTTTGAATGTATGGTGTGGACATGGCCTTGTTTTCTGCTGCCTTCAGCAGGCAGGAGGACTACACGAGATGGGCTCAAATTAAAGGAGGGTAGATTTTGTTCTGTCCACTTTTGTGTCTGGCGCCGCCCATCACTGGCATGAGACCCCCGGAGAGATTTTTCCCCAGAAGGAAACGCAGCCCTCAGACCGAAAACAATTCCCCATCCCTGTCATATGCCTCATCTATACATACTAGCCAAACTACAAAGCCCATTTTCAGTTTTACCTCAGCCACGCAAACCCACTAAGTGTCATTAGGAAAACAGCTCTTCTCAGTCTCAACACCCACTCCTGCAATATGGATAATGTTGCGGAACATTTCTAAGAATTACTGAGGTATTATAAGTGAGGCACTTTGAAACACTTGAAATGCGCCCTATAAATACCTAAGTGTTATTTTTATTATTTTTATTTTTATTATTTAATTATTTACTTTCCTAACCTTTGTCAAATCAATGCCACCTTCTGAATATACTGCTGGTAATTGCGGTGCATTTTCAACAGAAACCCTCATCTCCATTTGTAATGAGCAGAGATAGCCACACTGAAGCAATTCAACACGCAGTAGAAGAACATAGGCAACTAGAAGCAGTTCAGAGGAAAAGACCTTTTTACTGCCAAGATAGGGAAAGCACATACCCTATAGCTTCAAAAAGGAAGGAGCTATTACCTTCTTGTCCTTTGGAAAGGCACAGCAAAAATAGAACATAATCAACAACGCTTTCAGGTGGGCTGGAAAGTAATTCTGTGACAGGAGAGCTTTCTGTTCAGGTTCTCTCCGCTCTCCCCCAGTATAATATAAACTGTAAGGCACACACAGGAAACCTCAGGTTCAAGGACTGAGTGTGGCCCTCCAGCTTTCCCTCTCTGTCCATTTGGCCACTCTTCAGGCCACACCCCCTCTCCAGCCGCAGTCTCATTGCACATAACTGGCACAGTGGCCTGCCATTTACTATGAGTAAGAGGTGGTTGTCTTAGACAGCAGGTGTTAGGAGGCAATGGTAGCAAGCCTTTGTCCTCAGCCTCCAGGGCGGAGCTGGGGTTCCCTGGTCCTCCAGGCCTTCACATCTGGCTTGCAAGGTCATCTCAGGCAGCTTACAAACACCTGCCCTACAAATGGCATCATGTATCAGGTGTGGGGAACAACAACTTCCAAAATCCCTGGCCATTGGCCATGCTTGCTCGAGCTTCTGGGAGTTGTAGTTCAGCAACATCTGGAGGGCCAACGATTCCCCACACTTCATGTATGCACGTGAAACTCTTTCGCAACACTTCTGAAGCTGGTGGTTTGGGAAGCACTGCGCAAGGAGCTTTGACAGGTGTCAGTCACCTGATGTGGTTGGTTGGGACATCAGATGATTGACAGGTGTGTTGGCCCATAGGGATGGGGGTAGGGTGGGGAGTAAAGGGTCTGGGTCAAAAAGGTTCCCTATGCCTGCCCTAGGCCATTCCCCTCTGTTGGAAATCACTGCTATGTGTTTGTAGAATGTGGAGGCTTTTGGGAAAACCTTTCCCTGCCTTGAGAGGCACTTGGAGGGAGGTGGAGTTTGCAAGGAAAAGGAAGAGGTTCATGATTCATTCCAACTGACATGCATGTGATTATTTGAGGAACTAAGATACTTGTGAGGGAGCTGAAGTTTCCGTATCTTTCCCAGAAAGTCTGAGTTTTCCCTGAGCTCCCTGGATGGTAGACCTGGTAAAAGAACCTATGTGTAAGAACAGCTGCTAAAGTTGATTCATAGAATATTGGCTACTTGCGTGCATTTCTTACCTCCCTGGAACAGAAGGCTTATTGGTAGCAGATGAACACACTGCCATTTGGATGAGTTTCTGCATTTAGATGTCTCTGTCTGGATCAACATAGCAGGAAAGGTGACTGACACTTTGGCTAGCCTGAATGTGGCGACAGCCTGCCCTTTCCTCTCAGCCCCAAATGTGTTTCGGAGATAATGTCCACTGGGGAAGCCAATCCTGAACATGGTTGGCTAACCAGAAACAATTACGAGGGGCTGACAGTGACATACCTGGAACTGGATAGCACAAAGCAAACCAGGGTTTGGAAAGTAGCAAAAAAGCTCATTGTTAAAGTGGGGAGGGTGTGTTTGGAGAAAGGGCTGTGGTGTGTTGCATTGCCCTGCAGAATCGCAGCCTGTGGAGCTCAGGCCAGCCACTATTAAAAGTAGGGCAGGTTTTGCTCTACAGCAGGCATCCCCAAACTCCATATGTTTTGGCCTACAACTCCCATGATCCCTAGCTAACAGGACCAGTGGTCAGGGATGATGGGAATTGTAGTCCAAAACATCTGGAGGGCCAAAGTTTGGGGATACCTGCTCTACAGTGTCTCTGATTGCAGTGGGAGCATAGCTCAGTGACAGAGTACTCATAGGTTTAATCCAGTTTAAATGGCAGCAGATGAGTTAAAAAAGGCCTCTCAGGTGATGTGAAAAACCTCTGTCTGAGACCCCGGAGGGTTGTGGCCAATCAGAGTAGACAGTACTAAACTAGATGGACAAACAGCCCCAGTGCTCTCCCTCCCTATAGGAAAAGGAATGAATGGCAACCACAATTTTTATATGGGGGAAAGTAAATGAGTGTGCTCGTGGACTTTATAGGATGCTTGCGGACACCATAGAGCAGGAGTTGAGAACCACTTTTGTCCGGCATGGCCAAATCAAAAATTAGCCACCCTTCTGCAGGTCCATCTACCTGTCAATCGCCTGATACCATATAGCACCAGGTGGATCTGAGCCTGCTAGAAAGCAGCAGGGCTTGCATTCATTGCTGGGTTGGAACAATATCCAATCAAAGACCCATTGCAAAGGAATAATTAGCATCACACCCTAACCTGTGCATTGCCATTTGCTCCTGGGCAGCTGCAGCTGTCCTACATCTGGTGTCAAGTCAGTGACATCAGGGGTGATGCAACCAGAAAGCTGGGTGATGCAGGCTGGATTGGTTGGGCTGGCAGACCTGATTTGGCCTGTGGGATGGAAGTTCCCCACCCCTGGCTAAAGATAGAGGGGCTGAACTTGTTATTTGGGCTTTGCTAAGCCCATCAGATTCCAGCTTGTTCCTATTCTGCACCAGCCCATCTTTTCATCTGCATAGCATTGCTCTAGGTTCAGAAGCAAATGAGGGCCTCTCACATCACACAAGGAAAGAATATGTGTTTGTAGATCACAGGGCCACGTGGACCTAAACCCCAGTCATCAATGACCTCTGGAGACCATGCCCCTTGCCTTTGGCATGTTCGAAGCACATCACAGGAAGATCCCGGTGAGTACCAATGTTTGTCTGTAGAGCTCCTCCACACAAGAGGGCAATTCTGATTGGGCTAGAGCAGAATTTGCCCTTTCTGCAAATGCAGTACTTAATTTTTCTCCATAGGAGTGAATGGCAACCATTACCCTATATGGCAGAAAGGAAATCCTATGTACTTGTGATGACACCACTGGAGTGGAAGCTAAATTTGTTCCCTGTCCCTGTTGACCCCGGCTATTGAAAAGCAAGCCTATTCCTTTCTGCATTGCCTCGTCTCTTTTCTTCATAGCACCATTTCTTTCAGCCAATTCTGACAATATCAATTTGGCCTGTTGCAGGGAGCAATGCGATGTCCCAGCCAACACTGTTCCTGCATCTCCATGGCAGTGCATCCAAATCACAGCATAGCTTACCGGTTCTCTAACATGTGATAAAAGCATATTGCGGCTCTTGGCACAATCACAGCTTCCCAGTAAATGTTCTCCTGCTCTGAGCTAGCTTTCTCCTCCAGCCACTAAACAGCAGGTGTTCCAGCAATTGCCTATCCTAAGGATGACTTATCAGGCAACATGGGGGAGCGGGCAGAGATATTTTAATGTTAGTTTATCTGCCCTAGATCTCTGGGCTGGATAAAATTCGGGGTGTCTGCATTTCTCCTTCAGAAATACATCTTGCAAGCTCAGCTTTTGCCACTGTGCAGCTGGGAGCAGGGCCCTTTTTCTAAAAACTGCCCAAGGCGGAAAGTCAAAGACAGCTTTTAAGGCAGGATAAAGTATTTCATGACTGTATAATCCCACAGTAGCCTGGAGGTTTAGAGTTGTTTTGTACTGCTTTTGATGTAGAGCTTATAAAGAGATGCTGCCTTCTCAATGAATGCTCCAGTAGCTTATGAGCTGTTTCTACAGAAAACTCTTATGCTTTAACGCCTCGATGCAAGCAAACATGTAGTGATCTGCAGTGCTGCTGTTGCTGCTTCCTCCAGTGAAGAGTGTGCATTGACAATGGGCACTGTCTTGTGTGGTTCTGGGCACAGAATGTCATGTGTGAATGACGTGAAGGCGAACTCATGTAGAATCACAGACACACCTGCTTAAGGGTGTCCAGAAAATTCTTGCCCAGTGACTTGTAAATCTTCAGACACGTAAGCGATGCAAGGGTGTTTCTACATCATAGATCCAAACTGGTTTAGAGAGTTATCTCTTCTGCTTGGAATTGTAGTTCTGTGAAGGGGTGCAGAGATCTTTAACATGTAATTTTTATAAATTACAATTTGCAGTTTTGAGTTGAACTGGTACACAACCAATGCTTGTAATAGAGATATAACCACACTTACAGAGAGGTGGTCTGTTACACACACACACAGGTGAGAAGCAGCCTTCCATTTTTTCACACGCTTTAATCAAATTTTTAAAAGATGCTGGAAGTCTTTGTGATCTCGACTTCTAATGAATCGAGCCCGGGTAAATGCTCCCTTTTCTTGGAGATGTTTGTGTTGCCGAAGTGCAAAAATGCTGGAACTCAGTAGAGAGCCATTTTAACAAATGGCTTTTCTAGTTTTCCTCCTTGCATAATAATGGATCAAGCCCCATTTACTTAGTTGTAGAGGGCACACTCATTTGTGAAGAGGCAGAACTAGACTGGTTGACTTTTTCCCAAACCTCATGGCTCATTTTAATTCCCCATGAACCCCTTCCCTAATTCCACTGCCTTTTTCCCTTTTCCTATTCCGCTACAGTCATCTGAGGATGCCTTAGTAAACACAGGGCGCACTCTCTCACATAATCAGTTACTGCTTCTGCTGATGTTGATTGGAGTTTGTGTCTAATCCATCAAATGTGATTCATTTATTAGATGAAACAACATTTGCATTATTCATTCAGCCGGCAATGAATTTGCAGGATTTGACACAGAATCTGTTATTGCCCCTATTTCTAAAACCATTAGCACAAAGGTTAATCTAGTTGCGCCTTGTCTTTGGCATATGTTAAGGGGGCATCAATGAAACAACCAGCCATTGAGAATCTGGCACTCCAGACTCCAATTCATTAGGTTTCAGTGGTATTTAAAGTCACATGCCTACTTTCCTTCTCATATTCCTCCATTTGTATTTGTCATATTTTTGTATTTTCGAATGATCTGTTAATAGATCATTCAAAACCTGCTGGTTTTCCATTTACATGTGCATGTAAACACAAATGTTACATGCGAATCCACAGATTTGTAACTTTGGAGATCTTTAATATGGAGACATTGTTACAGTGGTTATTGTACCATGTCAGTGCTAGTTTAGTAAAGCCAATACATGCTTGCTTAACTGGGGGAATTAGTCAAAACCAACAAATATTGAGCTACATAGACAAAAAATGCTGCCATAGACGAAAAACCAGTGGTATATTTGGATAAAGAAATACAGAAGAAATAAGATCAATGGTACAAATTGTTGTAAGAAATGTATTAGGGAAGATATAAAGAATAGATTAATAATGGTAGGTACATTCACTATTGGAATAAAAGCATACAACAGGAATTGACAGGAAGTCCAAAGTTTTTATGATATTTTTTGTTAATAATTTTTGTTAATAATCTTTGTTTATGCTACTTTTTATGCGGTTACTAACACAGCTGAAGCTTAAGGTTTATAACTATGTAAGAAAAGACAAGTACAGTGTGTGTGTGTGTGTGTGTGTGTGTGTGTGTGTGTAATTGACATCTCAATTTACTCTACGAGATGTGCTATATACAGTAGCAAGTCGGGTTACAGATGCTTCAGGGTACAGATGCTTCAGCTTACAGACTCCGCTAACCCAGAAATAGTACCTCAGGTTAAGAACTTTGCTTCAGGATGAGAACAGAAATTGCGCGGCAGCAGGAGGCTCCATTAGCTAAAGTGGTACCTCAGGTTAAGAACAGTTTTAGGTTAAGAACGGACCTCCAGAACGAATTAAGTTCTTAACCTGAGGTACCACTGTATATGTAATGTATTGTAAGACTATTAATAAAGCTGGTTACATTGCACAAAATTTCACAAGGGTAGTTGTAAAAATGGAGCAAAACAATTTTTGATTTGTAAAGCTCCAAATGAATAAAGAAAAGTCTTTGAATGTGAAGATGATTTAAAAGGCAACATCATTAGCAAACAACAATAACAACAACCACAAATATTGAGCTACATACAGACAAAATGTTTATACAAAATGGCAGACAATGGGCAAAATGGCTCTAAGGTTTGAAGTGCCTGAAGAGAAAAATTGTTAGTTGCTACAGAGTTGTTACACGGGTGACCCAAATTCACATCGTCTGACTAAGAGCTTTTGTACCTTGAATGGTTGCTAATGCAAAGATTAGTTACTATGGAGAGAGTTACTATGGAGTAACCAGACTGTGTTCAGTTACTCTTTACAGGGCATTAGCATGCCATCATGAACAAAGATCCCCTCTCATGTTTTTCTTGTTCAGCGCCCTTCTTACCCCAACTCAGATGTTTTTTTAATTGAATTAAATAGCCGTGCAATTTCCCTAGGCATAGATGACCTATCAAACTGTTGTTCTGGCGTATATAGATTGCTCTGCATATTTCCTTTTCCTGTATTCTCTCTTTCCTCTTTAGGGACTGACTCTATCACTTTAACCCTTCCATTTCTAAATAGCTTTGTCCTCACCCCCTTCACCCCACCTCCAAATTGTAGTGGGGTGGGGTGAAGGACCTTGATCAGGAGTGCAGCAAGGGAGGGAGGAAGGATTTTACAATCCCTCACTCATGCAATGGT
This sequence comes from Zootoca vivipara, assembly GCF_963506605.1. Lineage (NCBI taxonomy): Eukaryota > Metazoa > Chordata > Lepidosauria > Squamata > Lacertidae > Zootoca > Zootoca vivipara. The sequence continues at coordinate 39,113,733 of NC_083277.1, forward strand.
GCCAATGAATATCTCCCTCTGCTTTTGGGGGTAGGGGAGGAGTATCTGCCCATTTGGCTACAGAGTGTTCAAAGTTTATGAACAGAACAGCAACAGCAGTAATCTGCATCCCTTGCAGATGCGTGAAAGTAGCTTTGCTTATACTTTTCTTGCCACTTCATGGCACCTTTGTTTTTTGCTGCTTCTCCATGTCCATGCTGATTGGTTAGTATATTGTCAATATGGAATAAGTCCTGCCCATTTTTGGTGGCAAGCCATTTTTTATTGTGTTAGATGAGCAAAGCTTTCTTTCTGCTGGAGCAAACCCACCATAATTGCCAAAACTACTAAAGGGTAAAACAGGAACTCCTTTGAATCACATCAAATGCAATTAGAGCACCATCCACCCTAACCACAAAAAGGAAGCTTAGACCCAAGGGCAGCTTTTGGAGGCCCCTGTGAGGGCCACCAGTGTCACAAAACTAATTTTGCCATCTGTGACACATCCTACATATGTGTAAACATACAGTGCTACCTCACTCCTGGAGCAGAAGATTCCTCTTCCATATGCGTGATTTGCTTGCAGCCTGAACAACAAACACACACACATACACCTCTTTGCATCAATTAGAAAATGTCATATTTGTTCAAAAACTACAGCATTGGCACTCAGTGGGTTAACAAGGCTAGGGAGGCAGCTGGTGCTTTCATACTGCAGCACTGAATCAAGCAGCACAATTTCCAGGAAGATGAATATCCATCACCAAGTAGCGCAGCAGAGCCCAAAGCCTGTTCAAAAGGTTTTTATTATTTTGTATTATTTTTGATGATGTGGTTTTATTGCTTTCAATGAACTGGAGTCTCAAAGGTGCCAGCGAATAAGGGATGCTGTAAAGCTGCACCTACCTTGTAGGTTTGTTTCAAGATGCATCTGCCAGCGCTAAAAGAGATGAAAGGGGAAACTGCTTAGCAATGACCCCAGAGCCCAAACCCGGCTCAAGTGTTCCATGGGGCCTTGGCTGAAACAAAAGGAAGATCTGAACAGCTTGCACTGGGACAGGATGGCAAGGATGAAAATTACACAATTCATACTCTCCACTGGGAATAGAAATCCATTTCCCAGATACAGCATGTGACATGTATTATGCACTTTTAAAAATGCATTGCAAATGTGCACAGACCTACAGACCCATGTGGTCCAAAAGGGGGGGGGGGTTGTGGGAACATATTTCTATCCATGGGTACCCAGAGACTTTTATCATCAGCCACAAGAGAAACAAAAGTAGTCAGAGCTCAGTGAAAGGGCTGTTGGTTTTACACATTTTTTTTATCATGCAGGCTATGGCTCTCAGAGCTGTTCATGCTAAAATTAAGCAATAAAACCAATGCAAAAATTTAAATCGGGATAGGGGACTGGTGGCCTTGCAGATGAAATTGGACTACAGTTCCTCCAGTAATCAGGGACGATGGGAGTTATAGTCCAGCAATACAGTACCGGTAGTACCTCTGGTTATGAACGCTTCTGGTTACGCATGCTTCGGGTTACGAGCTCTGCTAACCCAGAAGTAGTTGCTCCCGGTTGCGAACTTTGCCCTGGGATGCGAGCAGAAGTCGCGTGCCAGAGCCGCGCTTTCACTAATAGCAACTCAGGATAAGAATGGTTTCAACTTAAGAATGGACCTCCAGAATGAATGGTACCACTGTATCTGGAGGGCCACATCCTAGCAAGCAAACAAGCAAACAAAAAACAAAACAAAAAAAAACCAGCAGGAGCTATTCACAACTGAAGACATCCAGGTTACCTTCTGAATGAAATTGGGCTTCTGATGTAGAAAGTGAGGCCAGAGCAGGGGTGCCAAATTGAACAATTTATTGGGGAGAGAGCAGATAAGCCCTGCCTTGCAATGCCCATCAACTTTTTTGGGGGGACTGGCCCCCTCAAATATTTCATTGGGGGGTGAAGGAACCGCATCCCCTACGAGTTAGCTCCTATGGGCCACAGATAACTTGGTTTCCTTACACACATGGTACACACACATTTTTTCACACACAACCTTGTTTGCTGAAGTGATGCAATCTTAGAAGCAGAGGACAACATACTATTTTTCTTTAATGTGGAGATAAGCCCTTCATCATCAAAGTGGTTGAGGAAAATAAAAGGAATTATGAGTGGTTGCCTGGAAACTGTGCAAGCATTCCCCCATTCTGTAATAACCTGGAAGAAATAAACAGGAAATGGATTAGCTAGCAGCTACCTGTGCAATTCTTCAAATCCTCATCTTGCCCCCTGCCAACTCCCAATTATTAAGCTTCCTGGAAGCACCAAGGCAGGTGTAAAGCTCCCGTGACAACGACTGCTGCTATTCTTGTCTGAAGAGACTGAAGATAACCTGGGATAGGGGTTTCTTTGGTGAGCCAGCTGGCAATCCTTCTTGGAAGAGTTGAAACCGGGGTCTGCCAGTTGCTAACCACTGTGTAAATAATAGCATGCATTCTGATATGGTTAGAGTTCATAATTCATAGCAAACAAGCCATGATCTGAGATAGTAAAGAAAGATGTGTGGCTTACATGCACTGAGATTACTTGCCTGGGTAAGCAAGAATTGTTGATTCAGGATAATATGACTGAATCAATAATCTTCATTAACTCTGATCACGCCAACCTGCAGAACTAAGGCTGAAGTGTTGCTTTTGTTACAGCGAGGTAAGAGTTCCCTTAAACATACCTGTTAAGTTCCCATCTTATCTACTATTGTTTTCTGGGTTTTGGAATAGATGAAAACAGGAGAAACAGCAAAGAATAATCTCAAGACACATGCTTTAGAGCTGTCAGTCCAAGTTACCTTTGTGAGATCGATGTCGATAAGGTTCCCTCTCAGATAGGAAGCTTGAGATGAAATTCCCAAAGTCAGGCAGCGCATTAGTTGCAGAGCTCAAAACACACTCCATGTCTTCTGACCCTCTGTGATGTATTTCAACCACCAAAACAGTCATTTTCTTCCATTTCAAAACAGGGCTCAACCTGCTGGGGCAAGTTGACTCAAATTCATATCTCTGGAATTAAATTAAGACTCGGTATCCTTCCTTTTTTATAATATTTTTATTAAGTTTTTCAGAGTAAAAGAAACAAAGTATACATAACATATTTCCACCCTCTTCCAACTCTCCCTCCACAGGCCCCCTCCTGCCACGAGTGAGTCCCATGAAGGTAGGCAGTCGAGGGTGGTCCATTTTAGAATTGAGTTTGTCCTCCCCCCCTCCTCCCCGCCCCAAAGAACCCCCCCTGAAGACTCAGTATCCTTCCTAGCTCTGGAGCTTGGTGTGAATTCCCCAACCACAAGATTCAACTTGTATCAGAGGGTGCTTCCAGACAGTCACTCTTTAGGGATGGGATTCAGCCGCATGGCAGGGAATTCTGGCTGCACAATTAAAGCTGAGGTGGAGCTCTTGTGAAACCAACTCACTTCCCCAAACTTGCTTTACTTTCTCGGGTAGTAAGGGCAATCTTGATTACAGTCGTACCTCGGTTTACCAACACAATTGGTTCCGGAAGTCTGTACTTAACCTGAAGCGTACTTAACCTGAAGCGAACTTTCCCGTTGAAAGTAATGGAAAGTGGATTAATCCGTTCCAGATGGTCCATGGGGTACTTAACCTGAAGTGTACTTAACCCGAAGTGAAGTTTCCCATTGAAAGTAATGGAAAGTGGATTAATCTGTTCCAGACAGGTCCGTGGAGTACATAAACTGAAAGTACTCAAACCGAGGCGTACTTAAACCGAGGTATGACTGTACCTGAATATGTGACTGTAACACCCTGTAGTTTTCTGGTATGCAGCTTAGAACTCCCTTACTGTGAATATCCCTTAACTATAACATGGGTGTGCCCTTCCAGGTTCCATGGGCTGCTTTTGCGTGAGCCGGGTCCAGATTTTAGGTTTTAAAGTACTTCTGTTGCTGCTGTAATAACATTAGCTCTGGGACTGCTGCCGAGTTCTTTCAAGTTGGAATTCAAATCATGTGTGTGTTTTCTAAGACAATCTCTACCGTGAACCTTGGAGATGCATACACATTCTGGCTGTGCATATTTCCTCCTTCCTGCCTGGTGAACAAATTACTCATTGCAACTTGATAAATGAAGGAATTGTGTAAACCCTCTTTATAGTTTACAGTTTTTCCGACTGCTTCGGTGCCATGTGCTATAAATTCATGAAGCCAGTGTAGCGTGTAACAGGTTTTTTTGTTTGTTTGTAAATGTTATTTATATAGTAATCCCTGCATCTGTATGCGCCTGGGTATGATATATGTATGCCCATGTATATATGGCTGTGTTTCAAAGGCATTCTCAGCAGATTCTTTCAGTGCCGTGCATCAAAGCCTAACAGGGTTGGATGGGAAGCATTTTTGCTCAACATCAGAGCCACTTAACACTGTAAGAGAACTAAAGAATTTTAATCACCAGTGACCAGAATGGTAAAGAATTAAGTATTGCAACTTCTGGATCCTCATTCATAACAAATAGCCAAATATATCACAGAGAGAGAGAGAGAGGAGTGAGAGTGTGTGTGTGTTAGTTTACATGCCAGGATTGAATAATCTAAACTGGGAAAAGCTATAGTTAATTTCAGCAAGATGAGATGAACTTACATAACAACAACAACAACAACAACAACAATTTATTATTTATATCCCGCCCATCTGGCTGAGTTTCCCCAGCCACTCTGGGTGGCTCCCAATTGAGTGTTAAGAAACATGCCATGTTTAAGTTGATCAGGTCCAACATGGTTTCTTTAAACTAAAAAATTGAAGCAAGCTTGCAGTTTTAAACTATGCACACTTAAGAAAGGCAGTCTGTGGATGTTGTGGCCAATTTTAAACACAAACCCCTTAAACATTTCTAAACCTTGAGTACATCTCGCAGTGGCAAAGCTGCATGCTCCACTACTGGGGGCGGAGAGCAGGCAGGGTGTGGCTGGTGCCCCTGGGGGCGTGGCACGCATCCCAGGGGCATGGTATGCCACTTGCGAGGGCATGACGCGCCACCTGCAGGGGCGTGGTGCACGTTCTGGCTGCGTGACATGCCGCCTGTGGGGGCATGGTGATTGGTCCGTGCACGGCGCGTGTCCAGGAAGGCCTCCATGATGGCACCTTACCAGAATAGTGGTGCTGGGGGTGGTCCGCTTCCTTCGCACTCCCGTTCCTCTGCCAGTGCTGGGAAGGCAGCTTTTTAAAATGAAGCTATGAAGAGGAGCTGGAACCGTCTGCACCTGGATTTAGAGGAAGCTGGTGTGCTCAAGAGAAGAGAACTGGATTTGGACTTTGCAGTTCTGGTTTCTTACCATTGGCTCTCTGGGTAATGTCACACAGATTTGGTTTCTCATCTGCAAAATGGGGGAGGGGAAAAATCAAAATTATGTTCTGGTATATGTAATATATTAAAATAGTGATTATGCAGCCAATCATTTCGGGTTATACTGTTTGTTTTTGCACAAACTGTGGGATGCCCAAAGCATCGCAACCCAAATTTGCTTACAGCATTGGTATCTCACCTTGCTTCTTCTCCAGGTAGGGAGTTCCACAGGACAGGGGCTGCCACACTTAAGGCTCTGCCCCTAGTGAGGGCCAACGAAACTTCAGGGGTGTGGATAACCACTGGAACTGCTCCACCAGAGAATCTCAGTGATCAAGGTGGAGTATAAGGAATCAGATAGCCCTCTTGGGCTCAGGTTGTTTAGGGCTTTGCGAATTAAGTACCTCGAACCTGGCCCAGCAGCGGAGCATATGCCCATGCTGCCCAGGGCGGGGCGTGCTCCCGAGGGGGGTGGGGTGCGGAGGGTGCCCTCCCAGGTGCAAGATAGCCACTCGGGTGCATGGAGTGGCGCGTGCAGCCAGGGGCAGAGCGAGCCCCGATGGCGGAGTTTCGGTGCGCCACCTACCCGCAACTGCCAAATGTCACCCCCTCAGTGAAGACACCCGGGGCGGCCACCCCCACCGCACCCCCTTCCTCCGCCCCTGACCTGGCCTAGGAACAACTTAGCAGCCAGTGCAGCTCTCTCATAAGCGGTATAACATGTTGCCAGTGTTCTGCTCCTTTGAGCAGTCTGGCTGCTGCGTTCTGGACCAGTTGAAGCTTCAGGAACAGATATTAGGACAGCCCCACATAAAGTGCATGACAGTAATCAGACCAATACATGGTCCAATGTGGTCAGGCTGCCGTGGTCTATGAATGACTGTAGCTGGTGTTCTGACGAGAGCTAGTAAAAAGCATTCCTGGTCACAGGGGTGATCCTGTTGCTGCCTCCCCTACTCCTTCCCAGTCAACAGCAATGAGTCAGCCTTCTGCTACTGGGACCACCAGAAGGCATTTTGGGAAAGTCTCTACTTTCCCCCAGAAGCCCACCAGCCTTGTTAGTACTGCTGTAAGTTCAACATACACACAACACAGATTTTTAAAATTGCTTTATTGAACTTTAAAAAGAAAAACAATAATAACATAAACTCAAAGTTATCCATAACAAATAAACATCAAAAAATTGACAATATCTATTACACTTTATCACAGTCTTCTTCTAGTTCTGTTGACTTCCCGCCAATTCCATCTAGCTTTGAATGTTTATTTATCTTGCACACTATTTTTATCTATTTTAAATAATTGCTTAGCTAAGATATTGTACTTTCTTAGTCTTGTTCATTCAATGTATAACAGAAGTTATTCAAAAGCTGCCACAGATTTTATGTTGTTGCCATCTTTTATATAATTTTTAAATAAACTCCATTTATTTAAAAAATGCTTGATCTGCATGGTCTTTTATTCTTCCTGATATTTTGGCCAGTTCTGCGTACTCCATTAGTTTTTTGTTGCCACTCCAATTTTGTCGGTACCTTTTCTCCTTCCCAATTTGATGCTATTGAAATCCTTGCAGCCACTGTTGCATACAAAAAATTATGATTGGGAAAACTGGAGAAAGACGATGTGAAAGCCACAGTCTGCTTCGTGACGCCTCTTATGGCACCCTACTGCTCAATTCAACAAACCATTTTACATTTATTTACTGTCTCCCTAGTTCATAAATGCCAGCTTTCCTTTATCAACTGTGCTTCATTGCTGATCTCTCTAGCAATAGATAACTGTGGTGAAGCCAGGCACATATTATGGAGACAAGAATGGTCCAGATGTTGTTGGTCATGAGATCGGATCACGTAAAACAGGAAGCATGTGCAAGATAATTACAAATTGACTGATTTTCAACACACACACACACACACACACACACACACACACACACACACACTGTTTCCAGATGCAGTTGCTATCCTGTGCTGCTCTGAAAATGGAAAAAAGAATTTGCTGCATCCTCTTATTTTGAACAAAAGCAGAATATGCAAAAATAAGTACAGAAACTATACAAATAAATATAAAAATACAAAATATGAATATGCTCATATATAGAAAAGTATATAAATGCTCCCAAACTGCAAATGTTAGGCATGGTCCTGTGGTGGTTTTCCAGACACAGAGCAATACTAGGTTAAAACTGATATTATGGACATGACCCTTCCTTGCATGAGCACATAATATGCTGGCACTGAGAGATCCCCACAGTGTTGGGATGAGAAACTTGTAGCTCTCCAGATGTCATTGGACACCAGTGCCCATCTTCCCTGACCAATGGTTGGGGTTGATGGGAGTTGGAGTCTGACAACATCTGGAGTGGCACAGATTTCACGCCTGTCCAACAGACATAGGAGCCAACTCCTTGGCCCCTACAATAAAATATTTGAGGGGGCCACCCCCCCCAAGTTGATGGACATTGCCATTGAAATGGTGTGTGTGCACCACATCATGTGGTCGGTTATGCGGGGCAGGGCTTACCTGCCCCCCCCCCGCGCAATATTTTATTCAAGTTGGCACCCCGTCCCCAAACAAATGAAAGCAACAATAATCACTATGCTCAGTGTTGTGTCTGGGAAGTAAAAGCAATTTTGTTTTTAAAAATCACTTGCTGTTTAGTTTAGATTTTAACTAACCTCTAACTTTGGGATATTGTTATCACTGCTCTTGGGTTATTTGTGTGTTGGGGTGGGGAGGGTGTTACATGACTTTAATGTGATTTTTCATATTGATGTTGTGTGATTTTTGTATTTAAACATTTGGCTGTTCATTGCCTCGAGCATTTTTATGGGAAAGTTAATAGACTTGGCGGGGAATAAATAAATCAGTTTGTTTCTCTGGCTCCTCTTCTTCTGTAGGAATATTTAACACTATTTCTTTTTTCTCTGTATAGGAAACTACACTTGTAGCATCATTGCAAGACACTTATTACAGCCGATAATTTATATGGCAATTTAAAAATTATGACTTTTACTCATGTGTCTTCAGAATAACCATGGTGCAAGATCAAGCATTGCAATTTCTGTTTTACATACTGGAAAATGATGCAATGTTATGTTTCATGCACAATTATTTTTTGAGACCACAGTTGAGAAAGACGACAACCCCTTTGATCTAAGCCTGTTTGTTCGCTTCCTGGACCATCCTGCTTCTCAGTGAGTACAAATGCTCCACAGGCAACTGAAGTGAAAACATAACACCATTTATGTTGTGTACATATTACATGAATCAAAGGATTAATCTATGTCTTATACAGAGTTCTGTGATCCTTTCCTCTACATTTTGTTTCCTTTTACTGCATCATGCTGAGCCATGGGCAGTATGTATGGGATGGATGCTTGCAATACATTACCTGAACCAGTTGGGGGCGATAGAAAGGCAACCCATTCTTCCCTCACTGATTCCTCTTTAATTAACCACTTGCTGCTGAAGCAGATCACTTCTGTTTAGACTTTACTTCCTGCTTCTTCCCCAAGTTAGTTGGTCCAAGCCAGTATGAGTATGACGTAGCACAGGCATAGGTAAACTCGGCCCTCCAGATGTTTTGAGACTACAATTCCCACCATCCCTGACCACTGGTCCTGTTCGCTAGGGACGATGAGAGTTGTAGTCCCAAAACATCTGGAGGGCTGAGTTTGCCTATGCCTGATGTAGCATGTGCTGGTGCTAACTTCTTGGCTCCATCCTGGCCACATGTCAGCCTACACAGTACTTAGAATAACTTTGTTTACCGTGCGTAGTAAACCTTAAGTTTTAATTTCCCCTTAACCCAGCAGTCTTACCAGACTGTGCACACCACTGCAATATATTAACCAGCCACCTCCGATGGAGAGCAGTGTCTGGAGCGGAAGCAGCGAGGAAAGTAGGACAGAGCAAGTTGAAATGGTCAGTGGGTCAAATTGCAAGGCAAGTCGCAAAAGTAATACAATCACCAAGCAGGAACATATGTCAGGGTTGGGTCAAGAGTCAAACCAGTAGGTCAGAGGCAAAGTCCAGTCTTGTACACAAATTTGTACATGGTCAAAGAACGACCCAGGGGTCAGGCTCAGAGAAGGAGAGCCAATCTGAATGCTGGGAACAACTATGGGATGTGAAACACAGAGCAGTCAAATACAACATCTCTAGAGTGGACATAAAAAGGGGGTGTCTGGACCAGCCAGTCACAACTTCCTGTTTTCTTCTGGGCTGGGACAAACTTCCTCTGCATGTGATGAGATGGGCGTGGCCTCACCTGTGCAGGTAACAAAATACCTCAGCAGAGGCCGCCATATCTCTCTCTGACTCCACTCTTCAAAGAAGCAACATCTGCTTAGCCTGAGATGCTCTCTTGGCTTCCAGGCAAGAGAGGACAAAGGACATATCTCGTTATGGGATAGATTCCAGGTGTATATATTTTGTAACTTAAGTCTGCCTTCTGGGATCCATTTGTGAACAGAATGTGAGTAAACTATTTTTTATACTTTTATGCAAGACTGTGTCGTGTCTATTCTTTTTATGAGGGACTAAAGGGGAAATTACCAGGAAACTTATTTTAGAGGCTTATACAAGGCTTCCTGTGTTTCTTTACAGGAAAGTAGATTGGGGGGACTGTCTTGGGCATGAATCTGGCAGTAAGAGAAAGGGTTAAACAGTTCTCTCCCCAATGCTTTTCTGCTCCCCAGTCCTCTTCCACTTCTGACTACAGCCTCCAAGGCATTCCCACCCCCACCCCCAGTAAGCGACAACCACAAACCATTGGGAGAAAGCCATCCCGATTCCTTGCTGTGTCTAGTTTGGACCTCATAAGAATGGATTTCTGGCATATACTATTTAAAGCATCTTATCAGGGTCTCGTGTCATCATTGCATAATTTGATGAGCCAAAAGTAAGTCACACACAGGTACTCTGCGTGAAATGCTAAAAGGTTACAGAATTGTGCTCTGTTCAAGTCACGTGGGGCTGGCAAATTAGCAGTGTCTTTCTTAAGAAGAAAAGCTGGCTGCCTAAGAAAGATCAAGAGAAAACATCTGCAGGGATATACAAATCATGCTTCTTTTCTGGTTAGGTTGGCCTACCACTGTTTTCATTTTTGAAATGTGCCCTGCAAGAAAAAGCTTCACATTTATTGAAACAACGTAGGGCCATTGCCAATTCATGCTTGATTCATCTCTCGCTCTCTCGCTCTCCCTCCTCCTCCCACCTCTCTCTTTCGAAAAAGGTTGGGGACAAAAATGTGTCACTTTGGAATATTTTCCCATTATTCGGCGGTGTCAGATAAGTGCGAAGCACAACTCCTTGGCACACCATCCCTCCTGACATTTGATCAAAACAGCTGACCTAACATTTGAGTACTGACACTTAAATTATGGGGGCAGCTTCTGAAAAGCTAAATGCTCCCCTTTTACTCTTGTACCTCTCTGTCCTCATCTCTGGCTAATGCTGCGACTGATGGTTCCTTGTCATGTCACCATCCTGTTAAAGTGTCAGCATGCAGAAAATTGTGCTTCCCTTGAGTGGTGGCCAATTGCCTGATGCCAGTGCAGAGACAGTTTCTGTTTCTTCACAAAGCACTGGGGGCGGTGCGGCAGAGAGGCCCCCAGGGTCCCTGTCTTTTCTTCTCTATAAGATCATGTTGGGACCGTCAAAAGGATGGTGTGAGTGGGAGAGGAACGAGGGCTACAGCCGTGCTTCCCACAGCTTTGGGGACATGCAATCCTTTGCAAATACAGAGTCTCCCTTCTGCAAACAGAAAGGGTTCTTTCTGTTCATGGAAAGGTGCTGGGATCCAGCAGAGGATCCTATGGAGGGGAGAGGTGATTTCGCTTTCACACTGCAGACTTCCCCACTCCCAACACTCACTCCTACGCTGTGCTGGGGGTCTCCAGAACCTAATTGAGTATGCTTTCTGTGGACAGAAGTGGCTGGAAGGGAAGAAGGATTCTGTGAAAAATGCCCCTCTCCCTTCCTCTGCCTCTCAGTCATTTCCACACACACAGCCTCTAGATCTATGCTCCCTACTTCTTCAACCCCCCCCCCCCTGGTTTATCTTAGCAGCTCTGCAGTCTCAATTTCACTTTCTGTAACTGGTGAAATTCAGTGCAAGGACTACTAGACAGGAAAAGAGAGAGAGAGAGAGAGAGAGAGAGAGAGAGAGAGAGAGAGAGAGAGAGAGAGAGAGAGAGAGAGAGAGAGAGAATTGTTATGAAATGAGGGGGGGGGGAGAGAGAGACAGGGCAGATTCTAGCTACTTTACAGGGGGTGGGGGTGGGATGGATCGCCAAGATCATATTCTGTTGATACTTAATGTGGAACAGTAACCCATGATATCTTCTTTCTATTGGTGAGTAGGTTCAATTGCCAAACGCCCAAGTGGTACCTAAAACCTCAGTGTTCGTTTGTTGAAACTCTGCCTGAGAAATCTTGCAAGACTGACAGCTATGTTTTTAATTTTCATTACTTTTTATGTATTGAATTTGTATACCGCCCTCCACCCATAGATCTCAGGGTGGTTCACAACACAAAAAGACAGTATATTAAACACACACACACCACTAAAAACAAGAACAAAAGCAAGCCAATAATCCCCTCCTCCCATCCTCTCTTCCAATTATCATGTGTTCTAGTTCAGTTACACAGAAGCCTTTGAGATTAAGAGATGATTTGGTAACTGATGACCTCATTTTGATTAATTTTTTTAAACACAAGAGTGTGGAGGAGAAGCATGGATAGTTTCATTACATACCTTAGTCACTAGGTGGCTTTAAACTTAACTTGCTTCTTGATGTTTGGAATATAGGAACATTGGAAACTGACTTGTAGTGAGCCAGACCATTGGCTCATTGAGTTCAGAATGGTCTACACTGACTGTCAGGAGCTCTGGGGAATCTTTCTCAGCCTGCCTGGAGATGCTGGGGATCCATCCTGGGACCTTTTGCATGAGAAGCTGATGCTCTACCACTGAGCAATGGCCCTTCTTCATACCCATAGCTCATAACTGGCCAAAATCCTAAACCAGGAGCTTCCCCTTATTGTTCCCATTATTCTTGTGTAAGAAGGCAATATTGTACCTTTCTCATCTAACTTCCTAAATGACAGGCCCTCTAACCCTTTCATTATGTTTTGTAGAGTTCTGTTCTGGGTCCATTTCTAGTTATTTACTTCATTTGGGCTCCCTTGTCTGTTCCTTTATCATTTCTGCATTTATGATCTACAGCTGTCATCTTTCCACTCCTGATATACTCTTCTTCTTATCCCTGTCTGACAGCTCTCATCAAAGATATCTATTATTATTATTGAAAAAACACAAATTTATCTAAGAAAACAAATGACAGGGCATTGGCTCAATCTGGAACTCAGTAATAGTCTTGTCATTTTTCCAAGCCCAGTTCCAAATTCAGAGACTGCATTCTGGATAAGATTTAGAAGATGTACAACAGGGCTTGATCCAGGGCCGTCTTAAGGTCATCGGGCGCCCTGGTGCAGGGATCCCTCAGGCGCCCCCCCACTCTTTAAAAAAAGGAAAACTCTTACCTGGCGTGCCGGGTGGCGGGAGCCTCACGGCGGTCCCCGCACCTCAGAGCAGGGCTGCACTGTGCCTGAGGCCGCCTGCCTGTCTGATGCCGCCGGATTGAGTGGGGGGTGGGGCGCCGCTGCTCCACGCGGCCTTCCTCCTTTCTCCCAGCGGAGTGGGGTGCCTGGGCAGGCCGGGCCACGGCGGGTTCCTTCCCACCAACAGGGCACTGCGTTTCATTGGTAGAGGTGCTGCCATGTGGCGTCACCTCTACCAATGAAACGCAGCGCCGGGGTGAGGGATGACCCTGGCGCTGCAGAGCGGAACAGGGTCCTAGTGCCCTTGTTCTGCTCGCTTCCCTCCCTGCTCTCGTGGCGCGGCTGGTGGAGGGAAAAGGGAGGCCGCCGCGAAGCTCCCCCACTTGCTGGGGCGCCCCCTGATCGCCCAGGCGCCGTGGTGCATTGCGCCACTGGAGTCAATGGGCAAGCTGAGCCTGGCTTGACCTTCTCCTGACCCCGTGCTGTGGGCCTTGCAGCCTCTCACCTGAGCCATGCTCTCTACTCACAAGCACATCAGCTTTGCTGCACCATAACAAGCAGCCTTATTATTGTCCACACCAGGGTCAGTCAGTGTTGTGCCTTCCAGAGGTTATTGGACTCCAACTCCCATCAGCCCCAGCCAATGGCCAGGGATAGTGAAATATACTCGGAGTCGAGAGTGAACTTCATGCTCTTTATTCAGCTCATATTCATCAAGGAGAAGAAGAGAAGACGAATGGCTCTTTTCCCAAAACCATCTGCTTATATACATTATTTACACAATGGGCCTTGCGTGATTGGCTACTTCAGGGCTACACCTGTGGGCCAATTATATTGTGGATTGACTTCTGCCTGCAGCCTGATTGGCTGCTCCTACAGGCCAATCAGGTAGCAGATTCACTTCTGCCAGCCGCCTGATTGGCTGCTCCAGCAGGCCAATCAGGTTGCGGATTCACTTCCACCTGGAGTTGGATTGAGTAGCTCCCGCTGATTCTGAATCCTATTGTTCTAGGATTCAGCTCAGTACATAACACCCCTCCCCTCTAAGTTCCAGTCCTGCCCGGGAAGTTGCATTCGTAGTCCCCAAGGTCTGCTGGCCGCCTCCGTGTGCGTTGTGGCCTGGGGTGTTCCTTGGTCAGGGGTTCTGGTTCTGGCTCGTGTTCCGAGGCTGCTGGCTGTGCCGGGGCTGTCTGGTCTGGCGCCACTGAACCACTAGGTTGTGACTCTGGTTCCGGTGTCCTTCCAGCCTCGGGGCGCCCCTCTGTGCCTACTGCTTCTGCTTCCCCTGCCCACCCCTCTCGCTCTACAGGCCTCACTGCCCTGCTGTCCCCTTGGGACCCCTCTGTCCCGCTCTCCTCCCGGGTTCCTCCTGGGAATCGTCGCCGTAGCTGGTCGCAGTGGCGGCGCCAACATTGCCCCCCTTCCGTTAGTACCTCGTACGACACGGGACCGGTCACCTTGGTGACTGTGGCGGGTACCCATGCTGGGCCTGCCCCAAAATTCTTTGCATACACTGGGTCCTGGGCCACAAATGTCCGGGGGTTCCTGCCTTTCCCCACCACTACCTCATCCTGAGCTCTGTCGGGGTGAAGTCGGTCCAGTCTAGTTGCAAGGCGCCGGCCCATGAGTAGTTCAGCTGGGCTCCGGCCCGTCGTTGTGCTTGGGGTGCTGTGCTGTGCTAGAAGAAATGCGGCAAGGCGGTATTCCCAGTCCCCTTGTGTTATGCGGCGGAGGCTGTCCTTGGTGGTCCGCACCATGCGCTCCGCTTGGCCATTGGTGGCGGGGTGGAATGGTGCTGAGCGGATGTGGCGGATGGCGTTCTGCGCTGTGAAGGTCTGGAACTCCTCTGACGTGAATGCGGTTCCATTGTCCGAGACGAGGGTGTCAGGGAGCCCGTGGGTTGCAAACAGCTTACGTAGTACCCGGATGGCTGCCGCCGTAGAAGTGGACGGTACCAGTGCGACCTCCAGCCATTTGGTGTAGGAATCCACCACTATGAAGAATGTTTTTCCCTGGAAGGGGCCAGCGAAGTCCACGTGCAAGCGTGACCATGGATGTTGGGCGGACTCCCAGGGCTGGACTGGGGCCCTTGGGGGATCCGGGCGGGATTCTTGGCAGGTCTGGCAGTGTTGGACCCAGGCCTCTATCTCTCTGTCAATCCCCGGCCACCACACATAACTCCTGGCAAGGGCCTTCATCCTCACTACCCCTGGGTGTGTCTCGTGTAGGGCTGTGAGGACCCTTTTGCGGAGGGGCTGGGGAACAACAACCCTGCTTCCCCATAACAGGCACCCCTTGTGGGCCGACAGTTCATGTTTGCGGTTTGTGTAGCCAGCGAATTCTGGCCCGGGGCTGCTGCTGGGCCATCCTCGCCACACCCAGTCCAGGACCCGGGAGATGACCCTATCTTTTGTGGAATGGTGCGCAACTTCTTGTGCCTGAATGGGTCGGTCGGGAAGCAGCTCCAGGGTCATAACCTCTTGCGCAGGCGCTGGGTCGGGGCCTGTTTCTGGTAGTGGTAGCCTGCTGAGTGCGTCTGCGTGGCCCATCGCCTTCCCAGGGCGGTGGATTAGTGCATACTGGTAGCCGGCAAGGAAAATTGACCACCTGAGGACACGTGGAGACAACACTTGGGGGGTCTGCTTCTCGGGGGCAAACAGGCCAAGCAACGGCTTGTGGTCAGTCACTATGGTAAAGGGCCGCCCGTACAAGAAATCATGGAATTTTTTTACGCCCTTCACGATTGCCAGACCCTCCTTGTCACTCTGTGAGTAGTTTCGTTCGGCTGCAGCAAGCGTCTGGGAGAAGTATGCCACCGGCACCTCTCTTCCATCCGGGAGTTGGTGTCCCAGGACAGCGCCGATGCCATAGGGAGAGGCGTCGCATGCCAGCACCACTGGCAGCCTCTCGTCGAAGTGTGCCAAGACCGAGTTTGAGACGAGCAAGTCCTTGACTGCCTGGAATGCGGCCCTTTGTCGCTGGCCCCACACCCAAGGGGCCCTTTTATCTAGGAGTCTGTGTAGGGGCTCCGCTACCGCTGCCTTATGGGGAAGGAAGGCATGGTAAAAGTTCAATAGTCCCAAGAATGACTGAAGTTCGGGCTTGCTCTTGGGCGCTGGGGCCTCACAAATGGCCCGTACCTTGTCACCGGTTGGATGGACCCCTTCTGCGTCCACCTTAAATCCCAGAAAGTCCACCTGCGGCACTCCCAGTAAACACTTTTCCGCTTCACCTTGAGGCCCGCCGTCTGGAAACGGTGCAGGACAGAGCGGAGGCGGTCCTCAAATTCCTCTGGTGTGGGCCCGGCGATCAGTACATCATCGAAGAAGGGGGTGACGCCAGGAATCCCTTTAAGGAGAGAGTCCATTAGATTCTGGAATATGCCTGGTGCCACGCTAACGCCAAATTGCAGCCGCTTTACTCTGAATGCCCCTCTGTGCGTCACAATCGTCTGAGCCTCTGCTGTGGCTTCGTCCACAGGCAACTGTTGATATGCTTGGGCCAAGTCCAGTTTGCCAAAGATTTTTGACCCAGCCAGGGTGGCGAGGACATGGCTGACCACTGGCACTGGGTATGCATGGGCCGTGAGAGCCTTGTTTATGGTGCATTTGTAGTCTGCACAGATGCGGACCGAACCGTTAGGCTTGACGGGTGTGACAATTGGAGTTTCCCAGGGGGCGTTGGGCACCGGCTCCAGCACTCCTTGCTCCACGAGCCGGTCCAATTCCTCGTCTATGCGGGGTTTCAGGGCGAACGGGACCCGGCGGGCCTTGTGCCTGATGGGTCGTACAGCGGGGTCTAGCTGTAGGGCAATGGGGGGTCCTGTATATCGTCCCAATGCCCCATCGAAAACCCCTGGAAACTCTTTGCATATGGTGTCCACGTCCACTTGTAAGCTAGTGCGGTTCACCCCGGTAACGGCTAGCCCCAGAGGTCCAAACCATGCCAGTCCCAGTAAGCTAACGTAGGGGCCCTTAACTACCAGCAAGTCCAATTGTTGCTTTCGCCCTCGATATTGCACCCTGAAGGTCCCCACCCCCATTGTAGGGACCTTACGTTTCTGGAAGTCCCGGAGGGTGAATGGGGCCGGCCTTAGTTTGGGACCCCCATTAGGGCACAGTTCCCTTAATGTTCGGGCCGAGATTATGGATAGAGTTGAACCCGTGTCCAGCTCCATGCGGCATGGGGCTCCCTCTATCTGTACCTCTATATAAATTTTCTCTGTGCTGGGATGGGGCAACTGGAATACCTGGTAGTCCGTGATCTCCGTCGAGTTGCCTTGGTGCATGGTGCCGTGTGACCTGGGGCTCCTGGGTCGGTCATCTGATGCTTGTCGACGGGTGAGTCGAGCCCGACACACCCGGGCGATGTGTCCCAATTTTCTGCACTGCCTGCACTCTGCGTTGCGGAAACGACAGGTCCTCCTCTCGTGGTTCTCCCCGCAGCTTGCACAGTTCCCTCCTTCTCGTCGAGGCTGCTGTGGTGTGTGTGCTGCTTGAGTGCGCCGCTGTACTCGGTGTACTTCCTCCCTGTCAGATTCGGATTCGTCGGTGAGGTCTTCGTGGTAGACCCTCGGTTGGGATGGCGGGGCCGGTCGTGCCTCTTGCGTTGACCTCTCGGCGGCTTCGGTTGCCAGGGCTTCCTCCAGAGCAATCTGGAACGTGAGGTCTTTTTTGGCGTAGAGGCGTCGTTGCAACATCTCGTCCCTCAGGCCACCGACGAGGCGGTCACGAAGCATGTTCTCCAACTCTGCGAAGTTGCATAACCGGGCGGCTTGGCGGAGGGAGGTCACAAACCCAGTTATGGTTTCCCCCGGGGCTTGCCGCTTTGCGTAGAAGGCATTTCGGCAAGCTACCACCGAGGGCTGTGGTGAAAAGTGCTCCTTCAGCCGTTCCATTATTGTTTTGTAAGAGACGGTAGCGACATCTCTAGGTGCAAGGAGAGCCCGGGCGATTTCAAACGTCTCCTCTCCACAGACGCTGAAGAATGTCGCCCTCTTCATGGCATCGTTGGTGACTTCTTTCGCTTGCAGGAGGAAGTTGAAACGGGCGGCGTACCCTTCCCAGTCTCCTGATGCTGGTTTGAATGGCAAGAAGCTGCTGTCGGTTGCCATTCTGGGTTCCTTGGGTCCTGGAGCTGAAGCCTGGATGCACGGTGCGATGCAGCGGTGCAGCAGGTGGCGGTGCTGCGGTGCAGTGCGTGGTGGCGGTCAGCTCATCAGGATCCCACCTTCGTCGCCAGTGAAATATACTCGGAGTCGAGAGTGAACTTCATGCTCTTTATTCAGCTCATATTCATCAAGGAGAAGAAGAGAAGACGAATGGCTCTTTTCCCAAAACCATCTGCTTATATACATTATTTACACAATGGGCCTTGCGTGATTGGCTACTTCAGGGCTACACCTGTGGGCCAATTATATTGTGGATTGACTTCTGCCTGCAGCCTGATTGGCTGCTCCTACAGGCCAATCAGGTAGCAGATTCACTTCTGCCAGCCGCCTGATTGGCTGCTCCAGCAGGCCAATCAGGTTGCGGATTCACTTCCACCTGGAGTTGGATTGGGTAGCTCCCGCTGATTCTGAATCCTATTGTTCTAGGATTCAGCTCAGTACATAACAGATAGTGAGAGTTGTAGTCCAATGACATCTGGGTGGTGCAATGTTGGCTGCCTCTGGTCCACGCTGAATGGCAGTAGCTCTCCAGAGTTTCAGCTGGGTGATGTTTTCCTGGAGATGCCGGGAATTGAACCAGGGACCTTCTGCATGCAAAGCAGATCCTCTACCGTTAAGCTACAGAACTTCATTTACTAAACAGCACCAGGAGTGTGATGTCTATACATCCTGAGACATTTACTTTTCAGGGCACCTGAAATCCTTGCTGCATACCCAGGCGCCGGGAAAACTACATGTCACAAAGCTCTGTGAGGAACTGTGCGTACTCAGAAATAGTGGCATTGTGTGTGTGTGAGGGGTTAGAGTCTAAACTGACTCATAAAAAAGACTGTACTTTAACATACTACTATCATTATTATTGACTGCTCCTCACAATTTCATCTATTTTTGTTGTAGTTGTGGAGGCTAATCACAGGCTCTGGAGCTTCCCTGGGATTTCCCACAATTCCTGGAGCCTTAAAAATCACCCTCTGGGGGTGTTTTCACAGCTCTGTCTGAGCTGTGATTACTGTCTATGACTTGAACAAAAAATAGACTCAAGCTGAAAAGGAAAGCAACACTTTACTGTGATTTGCTTAGCTGGTCAATGAAAGGTTGTCCCTCGTGCTCCATAATTTTGCATATGAGCCTACAAAAATGTCTGAAGGTTGCTTAGCAAATGCACCTGCAAATTCTTAGTTTACGTTGTGGGAGGGGGCAGATGAATTATGCTCATGAGTTGGTCAGATTCATATTCACTACCAGATAAGGACAAACCTTGGTGACATCACCACTGAGGAACTTGGTTCTGCCTTAAGAACATAAGAAGAGTTGTGCTGGATCAGGCCAAAGGCCCATCTAGCCCAGTATCATTTTCTCACAGTGGCCAACCAGATGCCTATGGGAAGCCCAGAAGCTGGACCTGAGTGCGGGTTCTTCCAAGTGTTTTGGAGAAAGGCTGCTTGATTTTGTAATGCAACTGAGCATTATTCATATTCTAGGAAAATGTTTCCTTTGGGAATATTGCTATTTATGACTGAAGTTTTCATTTGTCTTCCTAGTTCTGCTTCTCTTCCTTCAATGTTTTCCCTTGCTTTTAGATCTAAATGCACTTTCCTTTCCTTATCAGTTCACAATTGTTCTGAGTCTAACACTGTATTCTACCCAGGGACCCTATGGGGAAGGGCCAGTAAGAAATCTAGTCATCATAATCATCATCATAACTAAAACCACCACCCTAAGATGATGATGATAATAATAATAATACAAAAAACCAACAATAATTATTTCAGGGTTCTTTTTTGGGTCTCCTATCTCTCCCCCCCTTTCTGCTACAGCTAAATCTCACAATTTTCAACTTTTTCAATATCTCTCATCCACCTTGTTCTTTGCTTTCAATTGATACTAGAAAGATTCTACTTAATTCTCCTATAGTGTCTAGACTGGTAACGATTATCGTAATGATCTTTCTATCTGGCCTTTCCCTTTTTCTTACCTTCAGCTGTTTTCCTCCATTTTAATTTCTGCAGCTCATTTGTTTTTGTTCCTACACACCCGTCCCTATCCCCCGCTCTTCAGCCCTCCCAACTCCTCATTTTATTCAAGTTTTTCTTCTCTCTGCCCTGCATTGAATTCCATTTCTCTAGGATTCAATTTAAACTTCTTTTGTTAACTTATAAATGTCTTCATACTCCGAGTCCTTCTTATCTTTCTGCTTTCTTATTTCTTTATCCTCCCTCTTGCTCTATCCACACAGAGCTCTTCACACACAGAGCTTCTTGTCAAAACTGGCATCTCTCCTGTTATTTGGGTTGGCGCCCTTTCCCCTCCTCTCATTCCTTCTCTCCGGGATGCCCTGCCTCTTGATTAGAACATCTCCATCAGGTTTGGTTTTTTTAAAACAGCGGCAGAAGAAGACACACACACACCCCGCCCTGGCCTCCGTCAATTAGCTTCTTCTTCTACTCCATCCTTCGCTTCCCTTTGTGTTCCTTCTAGATCCTTCATTTTCTTTCCCCATCAGATTGTAAGCTTGCTCACAGGCCTGGTCCTTTGTTTAATTTACCATTCTGTGCTCCTGAAAACATCTCACAACCGCTAGCTGTTATTGTATTATTTCTTTTGCTTCATCCCTCTGTGTAGCCATGTTTAAACACTGCGCCTTTATTGTTATTATTCAGGAACGCAGGTCACATTGAGGAGCTATAGGTAAGTGGCTTCCTATGAGGTTCAGGCAATGTGAGCTTCCCCATCCCCTGCACTCTGATCCTTTTAACTGGAAATGCCAGAGATTGGAGCTGGGGGCCTTTCTGACATGCAATGCACATGCTCTCTCGCTGAGCTGTGGCCCTTGCCCTCGGCGCTCTGCTAAGCCAACGTTTGGCTTTCTCACCATCCTGTGTCAAAACGGCCCCTGTTGGCTGGCCGAGTGCAGTGACAGCCCAGCCCAGGGGTCTGCCTTCTTGCCTGTCTGTTAAACGTGGGCAAAGGAAGCCTCGCCAAATTATGTACGAGATCGTAACCTGAGAGAAGCATGGTGGCATTCCTCTAGGGAGGGTCCTGCTGTTATTAAATCTTGCCATCCAGCCAGAGACACTGTGAGGCTCTCCTGAAGAACTGAAGAGATAAGTGTTGCTGTTGCCCTCATGCCACCCCTGACAGTAACAGCTGCTGTTACCAAGCCAACGGTTAAAAGCAGAGGGGGGGGGGAGAGAAAACCTTCCTGGAACACTAACAATAAAAGTGCAGAGCTTTACAGTATTCTAATGGATTTTACTACAAGCTCTAGAAGAGAGTTTGTGTATATTTTGGGCCTCTTGGCTTTTTATTAGCTACTAGTCCAGGCACCCCCAAACTGCGGCCCCCCAGATGTTTTGGCCTACAACTCCCATGATCCCTAGCTAACAGGACCAGTGGTCGGGGAAGATGGCCGCAGTTTGGGGATGCCTGGTATAGACCATTTTGTGCACTTCCAATTCCTTTTGTACCCAGAAGAGGGCAAAACAGGGGCAGAATGGGGCAATACAGGGCATAACGGGATGGGCTTGTACGTGCTCCGCTGATGCATGTAGGATCCAGGAACAGAAACAACAAATGACGGCTAACAACAAATAATATCAACACAAGTATAAAAGAAACAATTCAGTTAAAATGCAGATTAATACAATGTTAAAATTCAATTTTAAAATTAAAAATCTACGAATAAGATAAAAACCATTATGAAATAAAACCTTAGGGGAGGGTAACCGTGGGGTCAGACTGCGTCAGTCCGAAGGCCAAACGGAACAGCTCTGTCTTGCAGGCCCCACGAAAAGATGACAAATCCCGCAGGGCCCTAGTCTCCTGGGACAGAGCGTTCCACCAGGTCGGGGCCAGTACTGAGAAGGCCCTGGTCCTGGTCAAGGCCAGCCTAACCACCTTGTGACTCGGGATCTCCAATATGTTATTCTTTGTGGACCTTAATGTCCTCTGTGGGTCATACCGGGAGAGGCGGTCCCGTAGGTACGAGGGTCCTAAGAAGAGGAGAAATGTTTTCTTTCCGAGCGTGTGTGCTGTGTTTTTAAAATATAATGCAAGAAGCAGGCCCATATCTCTCTGTTTAATCATCTCAGGGTTGAATTTTATGTGTCACTTGCCTGTCTACTTCAGATGACATCAGTTTCCATTTGGCCCCAGCCTCTATAGGGAGGGCACCCTGGCTCCTCGTGCCTATGGTAACTCATGCAAGTATTGAGATGAAGCCCTTCAAGCATGAATAATAAACTAAAACACACTCTGGAAGATAGATTAAAGCACCCCAGCACTTTGAGATAGTGTTTGTAATGCAGATAAAGCACTTGTACTTTAATTTTCCAGCCACCAACAACAAAATAAGCAAGTGCGCAGGAAAAGCATTTTTCTTTTAAAACCAGCTCCCGAAATTATTCATATTGAAAGAAAACAAGTGGAAATAGGTTTTCGAGCAACACGGGCGGCGCACGCAGAAAGATTATGCTCCCTTATCAGCATCGCAACTGTAACCTGTCCGTTTGAAACACGAAGCATGAAGAAGACACAAAGCTGTTTTGTAAAGGATCAGAGTGTGCTTTAAGTCCAATTAAACAATGGATTAATGGGGTTTGTGGAGGACTTGGAGACTATTGGAAGGAGAGCCAAATATGATCACAGCAGACATAAAATAATAATTTCTGGTGGGCGCTGCTGCGGTTTATATATATTACCTTTCTCTACCAGCATTTCTCCAAGACTCTTGCAGTGGCTTATGTGGGCCTCTCCCTTCCTTCCTTTTATCTTCACAACAACCTCATAAAATAGGGGAGAGGGAGAGAGGGAGAGGGGGGGAAGGGAGGGAGGGGGGGAAGGGAGGGAGGGAGGGAGACTGTTCCAAGGTCACTTGGTGAGTTCCCTGTCAATGCAGAGGCGGTATTTGCTGCTAGCCCTACTCAGAGTAATGGGCTTATCTAACTTAGGTGCAATAATATCAATGGGTCTACTCTGAGTAGGATTTAGTTGACCCCCCTAACATTAGAATCAAGTTGTCTTGCTGGTCCTAGCCCAACACTCTAACCTCTCAAATTTTCTATCTCCAGGGCTCACTTGAGAGGACTGAAAATTACTAAGGCCCACCTGTCACAAAGGTTGGTGCAGGGGCAGAGCCAATCAGAAACTGGTGGCAGTGTTTGGCATTATCAGCTGGCAGTTACTGACTTTCTTTTCTATAGATACCTGATCCCTCTGTAGAAACTGCTGGGAGGGTTTGGCATAGCCTTCAAGTTCCACAGTTTAGCTGTGAGCTATTTGCATTGACATCACCACACACCACCACTTGACCAGACTAGTTCTTTTTAGGTTAAATAACTAAGAGGTGCTTTGCTTGTGCCTCAGACCAGCTGGGAACTGGGTCATAACAAGAAGAGGGTGAGAGGAAACTCATGTCGGTTTGGAAGCAGAAGAGGTAACTAGAGCTCCCAATGAATGCAGCAACACTGATACACTGCAACATTTTATAGATGCAAACGAGAATACTGTTGCAAAAAAAAGCCTGCTTTTACAGCAAGGATCACTGCTCCCCTCTCCCTATTACAGTGGTACCTTGGTTCTCGAACTTAATCTGTTCCAAGAGTCCGTTCGACTCCCAAAACCGTTCAAAAACCAAGGTGCAGCTTCTGGTTGGCTGCAGGAGCTTCCTGCACTCAAGCAGAAGCCGCGTCAGACGTTTGGCTTCCAGAAAACGTTCGCAAACCGGAACACTTACTTCCAGGTTTGTGGCATCCGGGAGCCGATTTGTTCGACAACTAAGCCTTTCGGGAACCAAGGTACCACTGTATATTACACCAGCTTTCACCAACCTGGGGCTCTCTCTGGATGTTTTCAACGGCATGGAAACTGTGGTCCAAAACATCTGGCGGGTGCCAGTTGCATTACACATTCCTGAACACTCTGCTTTGTCCACAGCAGATTCTTCTGCACGGATTTAAATGCAAATAAGGACCTGTTTCTCTGAGTTAAAGATACACTAGAAAAGCATGGTTCTTCTGCACTCTGTATCAACCCTGCTATGAAATGTCAGGCTCTGCACTACCTACAGCCTTGCGCTTTATGCGCATGCATCAAGATTTGTGTGCATTAGAGTCTTGGAGTCAGTAGTGCCCACCCAACACTGGCATTGCTGTTGCTTACCTGGGCAGCACTGAGGTGGGCCAGGGAGGCAACATTCATGTAAGCTGTCAGGGGGGCCCTGCTATCCAATGGTTGCATGGGTTGATCTTTCTTGGTTAATTTTCCTGAGGAAAGTACTTTACTACTTCACATCGTAATGTGGAAATGTGGGGGACAGAACCTAAGACTAGAAAAACAGAGAAAAACCAAAATTAATCGAAACATCTATCTCAACTTCTGAAGAATGATTTCTACAGCAACCCACATGAACAACATTTGAAGAAGCCACCCCCCAATGCAAAAACAGAGCCAAAATGAAGACAGTGATTTACCCCCAGACAAGGACTAGAAAATATGGGCTTTTAACCTGATCCAAGTGAGCAGTTTGTGTACATGTGCATATTTGCCAATAAAGTAAGACTGTGATTATTTGAATTAACAACTCTGATCATGCAGAGCTTCGTAAAGGCACAAGAGATGATCTTAGTGGAAGAAGAAAGCATTTGGCAGCAATGCTCAGGAAGAAGAAGAGGAGGAGGAGGAGGAGGAGGAACTGGAGGAGGAACTGGAGGCAAAGCTGAAAGTAATAGTTGCTATTGGACTAGTACAGGCATCCCCAGACTTCAGCCCTCCAGATGTTTTGGACTGCAATTCCCATGATCCCTAGCTAACAGAACCAGTGGTCAGGGATGATGGGAATTGTAGTCCAAAACATCTGGAGGGCCGCAGTTTGGGGATGCCTGGTCTATACAAAGTTATGGAAGTTACATAGGCCTACCCAGCTCAACCATCATGACTTCTCCCAAAGAAATGTAGCTTGGTGAGCTCTCTCAGGGCAAAATTCTATCTCACATTAGCTACATAGCTAATCTTTGCAAACTGCCCAGTGGGTATTGTAGTTAATTGTTTAAATAATAATGGAAATAAGAAGAAGAGGAAGAAGAAGAAATCTTATATTGGAAGGAAAACCAAGTCAGGCAACATCAATCACCCGTACAATTACCAGGGACATCTCCCACTGCTATTGCCTCTTTGCTGTCACAAGAAACAAGAGAAAAAGCTGTGGCACAGTGTTACAGATGAGCACCCTATGATATTTCTTCTTCCTCACTTATGCAAATATACTGTTCTAGCCATCCAATCAGGAAGCATGCTGTACTGCTATCTAACCTTCTTATTGGCACCCAGTTCAAAGCTACAACATTTCATGGTTCCTTCAAGGCAAATTGCACAGCTGATTTGCAACAGCCACTGCCCCAAATGGGCACCGTGGGGAGACACTTGCGTTCAACACAAACACAGCTAATTCCTACATTGATGTGGCTGCCTAGAGACATTGATTGAGAAGTCAGTTCCAGTGTGACTTATTTCCTGTAGATATGCTCAACAACCCTGTAATACTCAGGCCTCTTGTGTTTTACTCTTCCAAAATAAATTCTATGGAAAGGGTAAATGCTGACCAAACTGAGTGCTGAATCATGGCCAAGAGGCAATCTGAAAGAAGCTATGGGGATTGTTGCCTGGAAGCATGAACTGCCCATAGGTACATAATCACAAAGCTCCACCACGCAGATATGGCAGAGGTTAAGAACTGGGCAGGCAGATGAGGAAGCGGGAGCCAAATGCCAAGAAGATGAAGGTGGTGGCCATCTGGCTGCTCAAAGCAGACCTTGGTAGTTCTACAGCAAGATATATGAATGGGAAAGGAGGTGATTGATTCAGCAGACTGATTCTGTTTGACTCAGAGAAAGGGCATAGCTGCCAAGTACCCCATTTTCCCCGGGAAACCCCCGTTTTTACTTACCTTTTCCCGGTGCTCCCCCGTATCACTTCGTCTCCCGTTTTTCTCCGTTATTTTCTCCTGCTGGCGGCCATTTTTTTCTTTCCGATTTGCCCTTCTATGGGCACCAAAAATGGCTGCCGCCGGCCTCAAAAGTCACATCTACGCATGTCCGGAAGTGCATAGATGCAACTTCCGGTGTCGACGGCGGCCATTTTTGGTGCCCATAGATGGGCGGAGCAACACCGGAAGTTGCGTCGACGCACTTCCTGACATGCGTACAAGCGACTTTCAAAGCTGGCAGCGGCCGTTTTGGGTGCCCATAGAAGGGCAAAGTGACACCGGAAGTTACGTCGACGCAACTTCCGGTGTCACACGGCTGCCGGTCCCGGATTCTGCAGTCCGGGACTTGGAAGGTAAGGAGAAAGGGGGGGAGGGAAAGTAGAGAAAGGCAAGGGAAGAAGTTCAAGAAGGAAAATAAAAGTGGGATAGTGTATAGCAGGCATCCCCAAACTGCGGACCTCCAGATGTTTTGGCCTACATCTGGAGCGCTCTTTTCCCTCTCCGCGGCTCTCCCTCCATCTGAAAGGCACTGTGAAGTAAATGAACAGTGCCCACCTGCCTCTCCTGCCTCCCCCACCCCACTCTCTCCCTCCCCCGTCTCCCTCTCTGCCAGCCGCTCTCTTTGCTCAGCGGATCTACTAGAAGGTCTTGTGGCGCAGGAAGCGGGACTGACAGCTGGCAGCGCGAGCCGAGCGTGAGCAAAAGCTCCTCAGGAAAGCCTTCTCTCCCGCGTCTGCTCCCCGCCTCCCCTCCCTGCTCCTTGGCCGCCCTCCGCTGATTGGCCAGCGGGACAAAAGTTTCTCAGGAGACGGTGGAGCAGCAACGTGATGTACAGAGCTGTCCCATTTAGGGATGTTGTGCTGTTTGCATGCTGCGGGCAGGCAGCAGCAGGTTGGAGAGTGCCGCGCAGGCAGGCGGGGATGGCCCGAGCAGCGGGCGGCAAGGTTGCCCATACGGAAGCTGCACACACCCTCAGCCACTCTACAGCTGGGGGGAAGGCAGCGGGCCATCTTGTCACCCCCCCAGGCTGGCACCCGGGGCGAACCGTCCCCCTGCACCCCTTCATACGCCACTGCTTTCCACCTGCCATTTTCTAACAGGATTAATGGTAACACAGTGGAGTATTGAAATTCTCTTAAGTTCATTTTGTTTTTATATGGCCAAAGTCAGCATGTACAACCAGTGCCATTAAAAATTGATAATTCCACATAGTAGAAAAAAGATATCAAAAAGCATAATTTAATACATCCTCATTGGAAATGTTATGAATTGCTCATGTCCCCCTGCTATATGCCCAATAAACCTAATTATCACAGCTGTCTACTTTTAGAAAGTTATCTTTGACCAAAAGTATTCTCCCTCCTTCCCCAATTCTCTCTTCTTCCTTTCTTTAAAGAAAATGAAAATTGAGAGGTAGATTGTTGTTGTTGTTTAGTCGTGTCCGACTCTTCATGACCCCATGGACCAGAGCACGCCAGGCACCCCTGTCTTCTACTGCCTCCTGCAGTTTGGTCAAACTCATGTTCGTAGCTTCGAGAACACTGTCCAACCATCTCGTCCTCTGTCGTCCCCTTCTCCTTGTGCCCTCCATCTTTCCCAACATCAGGGTCTTTTCCAGGGAGTCTTCTCTTCTCATGAGGTGGGCTCAGCTTCAGGATCTGTCCTTCTAGTGAGCCCCTGGTAGATAGATGCAAAGCACACATAATTCAACAAAAGAGCTGTTTGAAAGTTTGTGAGACTAAAGGCTTTGTCTCACATACACATACATTGTTTGATAATGCACCACTCTTCACTAAGGATGATCAAATATGCCAGTTTTGGTTTCTCTGAACTTATCTCTCTCTCCCCCCCCCCCCCGGTCTTAAGTCCAGTTATCCTCATTTCCACATCAGTTTGTGAATTCTTCTTTAAAAATAATACTCATGAAAATTTCTCAGCATTTTAATGTAAATTTAACCTTATATGTACATTTGTATGCAATTTTGCCTAGTATGCACATTGTAGGGAAGATATCACACCAGACA